>NW_016804232.1:2262889-2392593 GCF_001698545.2 Rhinopithecus bieti | reverse complement strand
TACTAAATGCGCGGGAACAAATAGAAAACTGTTAATTGTATAACTTAAAATATTAACCAATTACCAGTTGTGATGCTGCAACCAAAAGAATTCCTTTGTACCTCTGTAACTTTACATATCCTGTATGCATCGGGCTATAAAAAGCGGGCACATGCATCATTCGGGGCCCTCTTGTATGTTGTAGAACGGAGGGACCAAGTTCGAACTTGCATTAAAGATCCTTGCCGCTTGGCTTTGACTCTGGACTCTGGTGGTCTTCTTCAGGGAATAAACGGTCTGGGCATAACATCATAAGCTATTTCGGGGCATCGTGCTTTATCTTAAGGACAATGAAGAGATACTAAAAAGTTTAGATGTAGAATAACATGATGAAATTTGTATTTTAGGAATGTCACATATGAAATTTCCAAATTGGCCTTAATTCCTTAGGGGACTACATTCAGTTACCTTTTTTAAGTGGTCTACTTTAATACTGGCTTTTAAATTTTTATATCATATAGTCTGTGGGAAAAGATTATAAATAAATATTTGTATAGTATCTGATATATAAGAATTTGTTCCCAGAGTTTGTGGCAATAGTGTGGACACTGGCTCAGACACAAGTATGTGGAATCCATTTCAATAAGTATTATTTAAAATATTAAAAGTTCTTTTTCTGAAAAAAAGTCAATGCAAAACCATTTTTAAATGTTTACATATACACCTAAATCTCCAAACTGCTGGTAGTAATATTAAATGGAAGGTCAAAAGCTATTTTCTCCCTTTTATTGGACTATTATTAACCAGTCAGAAAGCCTAGCAGTTCATTTATCAGACAAAAAAAAAAAAAGTATAAATGCTTGACACATGAGCCATAGCCAAAATGTTATGACTTTATTTGAATTACATTATACAGACAAAGCATGCCAATCCATCAGCCTCAAGTTACTGCCCTGTTACCTATGGAAACAGTAAGATATTTTCCTCGTTACTTAATAATACCAAATCTCAAATAAGTATCACAACATGAAAAACAGATGTTAAAATGTGACACTCAAGGTCAGCTTACACTGCATACTTGCTCATTTTTAAGTCCCGGGTTTCTTCTCAAACATTGTTTCTGAAATTTTTCACAAGATTTTGTTGGATTTGGTTGCAGAGGTTAGAGTCTTAATACACATATGAGACACAAATAGAAAACTGATTTGTAATTAATCAACACAGCAATAAAATGGGAGATATTGCTTTGCATGAAATATGATTTTACACAAATGACCAAAATCAAGAGAACAGTTTCTATTTTATTTCAAAACATTTTCATTTGTATTCTCCCTTTACTGTGTCAATCTTATCAGTTTATTAAAGACACACCTTTCATTTAAATAGAAAATAATTTTTCATTATTGTGCTATTACAGACGATAATTTTAAAACTAAAATATGTGAATAAAGAAAAAGAAGAGAATATACTTCTCATTATGTACCATTCTCAGTAACTACCTCTAATATAAATTTAGTTCCAATATTTTTTCTATGTATTCATATCTATATAACTATGTCTATGGATATTTTCTTAGAAAAAATCCTGGAACCAAAACATGCAGTGAAGATCTTCCCATGCCAATTACTCTTCATCTACAGCATTATTTTTAAATATCAAGGATAGTGCCCTGACATAGATATGCTATAATTTATTAAACTAATCACTGATTTCTGTGCATTTAAATTGTTCCCCAATATTTCAGTTTTATAAGTATTGAGACAGTTAAATGCCTACACAGACAAAAAGGGGTCCCCAGAGAATCTCCAACCTGCCCCACAAGAGTTTACATCAGAAGCTTTTGTGCAAACGAGGGAACCTGCCCAGGGCTTGTCTGGGCATGCCCACAGTGCACTGGAGCCCGACATGTGCCCTGGGAGTTCATACCTTATGCAGGGGAGGAGCTTGCTCTCTTCAGCTGTATGGTGACCTGGGATTCAATCTGTGAGGCAGAAAACCTGCTAGCAGGACCCTTTCTTGCTTTGCTAAGAGTTCGTTTTGCTTTTTCCTCTTCGCCCAATAAATTCCATTTTCCTCACCCTTCTATGTGTCTGCGAGCCTAATCTTCCCTGGTCGTGTGTAACAAGCACCTGCTTTAGCTGAACTAAGGAGAAAGTTCAGCAACAACATTATGGCAGTGAACAAATATGTAGCTTAATCTTTCTATGCATTCTTGATTATTTCCTCAGCATAAATTCAAGAAATAAAATTTTGTGTCAAAAGGGTGCATATTTTAAACTTTTTGGTATATAACTGCTAAAATATTGTACAAAAGTACATTCCCAGTACAGGTGAGCAGATGAAATTTTTCTATCATTTTTTTTTTCTAGTTTGCTACTATACTTTGTTGATTCCAAGAGGCACATTTTTCTTTCACATTTTAACATCTTTAAAATCTAGTTATATATTACAATTTATGGCATACCATAGTTAGACTAGTGGCATTTTTTTTCTTTATCATTGATACTTATGATGTTGCATCATTCAATCAATATCTGAAATCTACAAAATATATTATCTGCATTCATATACAGTGGTTGTGTTTAGTAGATACAGAGAAGTTTTAGTATTTACATAGTGAGCTGCTTTCTTCATTGGCTTCATGTCCATGATTTCTCTGATTTTCTGTGATAAACACTTACCTTAGTTTTCTCATTATATATTACATTGAAATACTCAAAAATTACTCTTTTCACAAATGATTAGCCAATTACCCTAGCGATATTTATTGAATAGTTCTTTTGTGTCACATATTTAAAGCTTATTCTGTTTAAATATTACTAATCCCTTTAAACACAACAAGCATTTAATAGATAACCATAGATTCAGTAATTGAATTTGTTAAACAGAAGTAGACTTTGGAATGAGTTAAAGTTTTGAAGTAACTGTTTGGACTTTCTGCAGAGATGGCAGTTGAACAGGTTAAAAGTCAACCAGCCATTTGGGCTCCGTGACTTATTACTGCTCAGTCACGTTATATATAACAGGACCCAGCAAACTGAAACCTAGTATTTCTTCACTAATGATGACCACTCTTCTGACCTGATGGAATCAGGGAGGAAGGAGGACTGTGCAGGGCGGGAAAGCCTTCCTGCTTCAGTATTCAACAGAATTCCACAGGAATTTACTGGCAGCCCACCAGGGTCAAGCAATATGTTAGAGTCAGGAACATGTTCCCCACCCAGCTCATCAACTGACTTCGCAAGTTCCTCTTTTATAATGCCCAAGTCCAGCAATGCACTCACCTACCACTTAATAAGCAGCTTGTCTGTGCTCAGCACTAAAGACAGGCAGAGAAATAGGAAGATGTCTCTGACTTCAGAGTGCCAGCTAGTGAGGAAGAAAGGTAAGTCAATAACAAGTGCTACAAAATCCAATCCTTACTTTCCTGATGGAGGGGAGGGTGCAATAGGAGAACAAAGAAAACTATGGTCCAAGAGGAAACAGGGGAGGGCGAAAAACCACAGGAAAGTGGTACGTGAAGAATCATTTGGCTGATACAGAGTTGGGGGTACAGGGACTGGGAACAGCTTAACAAGCATATGGCAGGAGATGTGAGGGAGGATGTCAAAAGATAAGTCTGGGAAAACAGAAAAGGAGTCAGAAGATAGGAAGAGGAGGTGGAATTAGGACTCAGCAACTGACTGAATATGCAGGTAAAGACAGGGAGAAGTCTGGGATGATTCTTCTTTTTGTAGCTTTTATGCTTGGTAGCTGCTTGTGCCCATCCACTGAGATAGAAAACACAGGAGGAGGGGCAAAGGTAAACTCAGTTTTAGACACATTGAGCTCTTTTGTTTGTTTGTTTGTTCTATGGAAAATGAGGGCAACTGATGGATGGAGCATGCTTTGGGTGACATTCCTTCCGTCCTGTAGTGGAAGACACTGGGTTCCTGAAGGAAGGGAGACGGGATGCCAGGGAACAGGAGAGGGGACTTTAAGAAGGTAGCAGAGGCAGGCTAGATGTTCTTCTGCAATTGTACAGATGAGGTCACAGCAGCAAAACTTCCCATCCCACTCCACATCAATACCTTTGCTGTGTTTGCTGCACTGACCATAACTGCTCATTCCCTGTTGTGTAACTGAAATGAATAGACCATTCAATAATGCCCTATCTGTACAAATTTGGTCTATTTTAAGAACAAAGGAGAGAGTTTATTTTTTAAATAATGTTTCAGTAGAATTAAAAGTGTGATTTTTATAATCCAAGTCACACCGTTACAATTTTTTTTTTCCCCGTATACAACCTTAACTCCTGGCAAGTGGAGGGCAGAGAAACCACATTCACTCTGTACTGACCTGTGATTTGCAGCTGAGTTTTAGGAACATGATAGAACTTCAGTATGAATTACATATTTCTACATTTAAATCAGGGTCAGAAGTGGCACTACCCAGCGTGGGAGTTCAGACTGATTAATTGCCTTCATGGAAGGAGAAAAGTATGGCTAAGAACTGTGCAAGTTATTATTAAGTGTTTCATCCACATATTTCCATGTATTGTCTTGTACAGTTTGACTTGGCTAACACGCAAGAAGTTTCTAGCTTTTCCAGGGTGTTACAATCAGCTTTAAAAATGTCTAGAGTTAAATTTGCTTCTGAGAACAACTATTTGTGACTTAATTGATAAAAACCAGTGTGAACTTTATTACTGAAGACCTATGCATTATGTAATAATTTCCTTAAATAATGGGGAAGATCTTTAAAAAGAAAAACAAAGAAAACCCACACAAGCACATGGTTTTCATTTGGGGAGCAGGGGCTGGAGAGAGGCTCTGCTCTGAGGTTAACTTCATGGCTTAAGGTAAAACTAGGAGATTTAAACAGAAACTAGAGCAGAACCATAGCTCTCTGCTTTTAGGGACACTTAAATAAGTATATGACAAATCTCAGAGAATCTTTTGAATTTGGGTAGGGGGTGAGTAGTTATGTTCCTTTTGTTTCTATTTTTTTGTTTTGTTTTTTTTGTTTGTTTTCTTTTTTTGTTTGCTTTTTTGAGACAGAGTCTGGCTCGGTTCTCCAGGCTGGAATGCAGAGGCACGATCTCTGCTCAATGCAACCCGCCTCCTGGGTTCAAGCAATTCTCCTGCCTCAGCCTCCCAAGAAGCTGAGATTACAGGCGCTTGCCAACATACCTGGTTCATTTTTGTATTTTTAGTAGAGACGGGGTTTCACCATGTTGGGAAGGCTGGTCTCAAGCTCCTGACCTCAAGTGATCCTCCTGCCTTGGCCTCCCAAAGTGCTAGGATTACAGGCATGAGCCACTGCACCCGGCCTTGTTTTCAATGATTAATATTAGCTAATGTTCTCACGGAAACTGACATAAAGTTTAAAATGTTTCTTAATTTAATAACTTCAGATTGTTTTCTACATGGCAAATGGAAGTTAGATACCAAATGATATCCCCTAATGTGGTTAAAATGCCTCTTTTCCAAAAGGGGTAAGAGAATATGAAGAAACGTTTAACGCATGATCTGGTGGGGGGCATTATGGGAGGGACAGGAGAGGGTAGGGACTGGAGAGAAACAGAAGGAATAATCCAAACAATTTTCTACACAACTGGTAATTCCCAGACAAACACTCAAATTGACCACAGCTAGATGTCTAAGTGCCGAGCAGGATTAGCACATGCTACAGTATATTAAGATGACATTACATCCACCTCTGTTGTGGTTAAGGCCCAAAGATTAAACACAAATTAACAGGTGTCTGTGATTCTAGAATGCCTTGGTAGGACTTGCAAGGCAGTGGTGAAAACTGGTTTTGTAATCCTTAACCCAACACCTACCTCATGGGTATAAAGTTATTGGAATACAGTGGCATTTCTTGTGATAACACCCCTGACCAGGGATGTACAAAGGAACTGCTTCTTCCTGCCCTCAAGCTTAATCAAAGAGGCCTGCAGAAGATAATCAAGAAAAGATGAGAGGGTTATCATATCTACAGGACTTAGAGGGGGCTGAGGCAATGCTAGGAGGCCAGGCACAAGAAAGGCACTGTCTGAGCCCAGAGCCCTGCAGGAGGACTTTCTGAGTGGAAGAAGAACAAAACTGCCCTTTCTGGGAGAGGGTCGGCCTGCAGCAGTTTCCACCCCAGAGAAGGCCTACACCAGACTACACAGCGCCAGTCAGGGGAGACTTCTTCTGTCCTTGTATCTACTCTGTTGTGTCCCTCTCCTGACAGGTAATTGGGACCAGGGGTGCAGGACAAGTGACAAGTGAGGAAATGGAACAGAAGCCAACCGTATCCCCTCCTCCTCCCTCCACTACAGACTTCTGAATTGAAGTGGGCCACTGATAGAAAAAATAGAAGCTTTCATTCTAAAGTAGTTCAGAGACTTTGCTATTCCACCATGTTAATGTAAGAATTACATTTTAGACAAGTCTTGTGACTGAAAGGGATGTGGAAGACGTTTCACTATCAAGTCACTGAAAAAGTTCTGGGATGGGCCCAAAGTCGAGAGGCAGGAAAATCTAAAGGTTTCAAAAGAATAAAATAATGGCAGCGCACTCTGAATTCTGCTCCTTAAGTTTAACTCTATGGAGATGTGAGGCCTGCATATGGCAAGGGCCCCGTGTGGCCTCAAGTAAGAGACTCCATCCTCCTCTGAGGTATATTCAGAGGCTGAATGTTGAAATGTTGGATTCGACATCCCTTTCTGGAAAGACAGCAATTAACTGGTAGTTCTAATAAATACTTTAAAAGAAACAAATATATTTCCTTTTTTTTTTTGGCCAGCATTTCAAGTAAAAGCTGCATACTCAAGATAGATTTTATATAATCCTAAACTCTTTTTCTCTACAGAGGCAATTGGTAGTTTTCCTTCCATACTATATTATGCTCCAGGAGGTTTGCACAACATCCTATAACAAATTATGGTGAAAAATCAACTTTCATGTGAAACATATAATGTGAGATATACGCTGCTTTCCAGCTCTGCCTGATGCAACACAATATGCTTTATTTGGCTAGAAAATATAGCTGAATCTGTTCCTATAAAATTACTTGTGGTTAAGAGGAGGTAGGTTATATTTTTCTATCGGATCTCACCTATCGACTTTACTGTTAGCGTTGCTCCTTTAACAAATACCATTCCTAAAAGTTACAAGATGAATGTTTAGTAATCCATACAAATACTGTGAGTATTCAAACATGGATCCATCATTCAAAACCCCTATTTACTAAGCAAAGAAGCTGTAGTCTACATACCATAGAGAGCAACAAAGTCAACGTCAGTTTCAAGTGCCAGCCGTTATGGTTGGGCCGCCTTCAAAGTCAACTAAGCTTGCAGAGCCGCAGTTTCCTCATCTTTGATGCAGACCTCACTTCCAGAGCCATGGGAAGAACTGAGTGAGAGTGAGGATGTGAATGCCTCTGCCACGCTGTAAGTACTACCTAAGTGCGGGCCAGCCATCCTGTTCTGTACATGTCAAGGCATGAGCCACTCCAGGGAACCCAAAGACCCATGAGACTGGATACTGTGCTCAGAGTTTACAAATCTAAAATCTAGTTGAGGATACACAGAAACATTTTAACAACGAGTTCAAGGTTCAAATATAAACAGAATTCACAAAACAGTATAAATTCAATGAGTGATTCCGATAGTTAGTGATAAAGTTCCACAGAGGGCAGTGAACTCCGTGGGCAGCAGTGCTGAAGTTTCAAAAGGATGGAGGAATGGAGGTCTGTGGGGAGGATTGGATAGGAAAGAGAAACGGGTATGGCAGTTGTTAATACAGAGGTTGCAAACGAACAGCTCCATTATCAAATTTCACAACAAAATCCTGATTTCCAGCTTTTCTTTTCTTTTCTTTCTTTTCTTTTCTTTTTTTAGAGATGGAGTGTTGCTCTGTTGCCAGGCTGGAGCACAGTGGCGCCATCTCCGCTCACTGCAACCTCCGCCTCCCAGGTTCAAACGATTCTCCTGCCTCAGCCCCCCAAGCAGCTGTGACTACAGGTGCGTGCCACCACGCCCAGCTAATTTTTGTACTTTTAGTAGAGACGGGGTTTCACCATATTGGCCAGGCTGATCTCAAACTCTTGACCTCATGATCCACCCGCCTTGGCCTCCCAAAGTGCTGGGATTATAGGTGTGAGCCCATCATGCCCGGCCTTCAGCTTTTCTTTTAACCCCAGGGGCTGGGTTCAGGAGTTGCTCCTGGAAAAGTTGTCTCTCTACGGGCAGCGCAGTGGTCGCTTCTCTTGAGTTTCTCCAACCCGTTGGCCTTCCACTTTCTGCTCTTCCCTGCCCAGCCCTGGTAGGCATGTGGATTGCTTCATTCTTCTGATTAGAAGTTTCACTAACTCTTGCTAAACAGCGCTCCAGACTTAAGTGAACATCAACCTACTCAGGCAACCACACTGCACTCCTGATTCCTTCCTTTACCCCAGTCCACTGGCAGCGACTTATCCTGTAACACCTTAATGCCTGCATTTCACACGGAGAAACTACAGGCAAACCTTGAGTTTATTTTAGATGGCATCTTTTCAGATAAAAACTCCCCAAGGTAGTTTTTTTAAATTAAGATCTCATGGGAAAAAATAAATTAACCAATAATAAAACCTTTGATGAGCCCTGGGGTTGATCTTTCAATAAGTGGGTAATTATTTGCTGGGCTCTCCACTCAAATAAAATTATCTAGTTGCAGCATCTCTTTTTTTCCTAGACTAGTTATTAATGTGATTATAAAGTTTTCTCATTTGTTTTCTTTAGGTATGGTTTTAGAAATTTCTCTCACACTTGATTGCACACATACAGACACACACATCTTTAAAACTACTCTTTTTAGCCGGGTGCCTTGGCTCACATCTGTAATCCCAGCACTTTGGGAGGCCGAGGAGGGCAGATCACGAGGTCAGGAGATGGAGACCATCCTGGCTAACATGGTGAAACCCCGTCTCGACTAAAAATACTAAACAAAATTAGCCAGGCATGGTGGCCTACTCGGGAGGCTGAGGCAGGAGAATGGCGTGAACCCGGGCGGCGGGACTTGCAGTGAGCCGAGATCGCGCCACTGCACTCCAGCCTGGGCGACAGAGCGAGACTCCGTCTCAACAACAACAAAATAATAAAAATAAAACTACCCTTTTTATGAAGATCTAGAGGAGTGAGAATGAAGGAGGAGGAAGTGGATGAAGAATTCCAAAGGTAAAATATTAATAGCTTTACGTCCCTCAGTGCCCCTGACTCACCATCTATAAAACAGAGGCTGGGGTTATATCTATATTATTTCCACAGACTGAAATGGATCACAAATAATTTGTCCCTAATATCTGTAGAATAAAAATTTACAAATGGCTTCTTAGTAAGTAAAAGCAACTTCAAGGTTATGTCTGTAAAAATGTATCTCCTCTGTCTTCCATTCTACAGCATTTTCTGGAATGACAGAGAAAGAGGTGGTCCGCCGTATAGTTAACATGCAGAGAATGTTTCATAACCCAGAGAGAGATGCGGTCAGTACAGTGAAGAGTGGGAACTTTGAAGCGAGGAGTAATATCTAGGAATTCTTTTGTAGGAAGTTAGCTGGGTGCTGTCCCTAGTTTATGTACAGCCCTGTCCTTTCCTCAAGAAAATTTCAGTAAAGACCTATGTTGCTTCCAATGCTGTTTAGGGTAAAATTTGTGTTTCTTTTGTCTGAGAATGTCTTCAAGGCAATCTTCAGAATGCTATAACCAGTGGTTCTCGAAGTTGGTTCCTAACTCCTGACTAGCAGCAGCAGCACCTGGGAATTTGTTGAAATTAATCTTTGAGCTTCACGCCAGATCTGTTAGAAATTCTGGCAGTGAAGCCCCACAATATATATATAGTTTAAGTTACCCTCTGAGTGATTCTCATGCACACTGAAGTTTGAGAACTGCAGCTATCACCTATAGTGAGCAACCATTACAGAGAAACCATCTGTAGTAGAGACTATTGGTACCACCCATTCAGATCTTCCTGACCAGCCAATGCACTTGTACTCTGGCTGCTTGGAGGAATACAGCTGAGGGTTTACACCTGCGCCCTTCTCCGATTACTTCTCCATGGTTGGCAGAACAAGGAGAGATGCCTGGGAAGCCAACTACCCACAACCCTGGGTTGGCAATGACATAAGGTACTTAAGCCTGAACTCTTTGCAGGGCAATACAGCCCTGTGAGCCTGGGAACCAGGCCAAGGCTAGACTTTGCCTAAGACCATATTCTTGTAGATCCTCCTCCTTCTTTATCTTGCTCTCCTCACTCTCTTACAGGATTTCCCTAAAGACTGCTTCCTCATTAAATCCTGTGCACATGAATCCACTTCTCAAGTCCACTTCTAGGGAAATAGACTAAGACATGACTAATTGTTGTGTAATTACTTACGAAACTTTTCTTAGGGTGATAATGAATGGGACTAGTTATTGTTTGGTGGGGAAGAGTTAACAAATGAGGGAATACCCATAGGAGTCATCAAAAATGCATCCTACAACATTGTGTACTCTGGCACTGCAAAAATAAAGGTTGAAAACTGGTGGATCACATGATCTCTAGTGACTCTTCTAAAATTTATGTCATCATAATTCCTGACAGTGAATAAGAGATACTTATTGTAAAATTTTGTGACAGGAAGTTCCAAGAAGGGCAAGTACTCATGTTTACTAACAAAATAATTCATTGAACAAATGTTTACTGATCCTCTACGTTCTAGGCACTGGGACCTCTATGGTAAACTCTACAGGCAAAGCCTCTACCCTCAAGGAACTTCCATCTTGATGAGAGAGACTGGCAATAAACAGATGAATACGTGTAATCTGATACAGAGAGGTGAGAAATACTATGGACCAGAAGAAAGAAGCAGAAGGCGATACAGTGTGATAACTGGGGGTGGGGTTTGGGGAGTGCATTGAAGGGGTGATATTTGAGCAAGCAGTGACTGCAATAAGAGAAGCTATGAGGATATCTAGAGTGCTCAGGCGGAAGCAACAGCAAGTGTAAGACCTGAGGCAGGGGCTTGCTTGCTTAGCAAGGAGTCAGTGGCAGGAGATGAGTTCAGGACGTAGCCAGGCCCCTGATCACACAGGGGCTTGTAGGTCCCATATTCACAGGAAGAACATGGTGTGATCGGAAGGTCTCCAAGGGCTCTGAGCAGGTGGTGGCATGATTGAGCTAATGTAGATAGGGCAAGAGAATCAGGGACCACAGATAAAAGGATAGAGCAGCAGGCTAGGTGAGAATGAAACGAACGCTAACGGCTTCCAGAAAAGTTTATTGACCTATTCCTATACTTCCTTCATCCACTAAGAGCTCTGACAGGCCCTGCAGGATGCACACACTCTATATACTCAGTGCAATTCTCCTTTCCTTTTTGCTTTATCACAACCTGGAATGGGAAAGAGGGGTTTATGAGGGCATCAAGTCTCAGACATCCAGACTGAGGTACGTATAGGACACCGTTAAAGCACAGAATACCCAGGAAGTATTTCAGTCCTTGTACCCAATGTTGACATTAGTACTGAAATAATTCAATAGTACTAATATATCTCTCTGCTTCCAGTCACTTTCAATGGTGCTGTGGAGAGTTGGGAAGTATCCTTGAGATCACATTCTATTCTCTGAAGCTGAAAGGTAGGGACTAACTTATCTCCATTTCATTTTATTCAAAGTATATAAATATTATCAAATAATACCACAAAGAAAGATTTTATATCATTTATACTAACAGCTAAAAATCTGTAATTCATTTTTTCTCCCAATAAAAGCTCCTATTCATTGCTAAAATTTTATGTATTTTCTAAATGCACAGAAAAAAATACTTCAATTATGATTTATACTACAAGCGAGTTTTAACAAAAGAAGTCAATTCTTTTGTAAGAAACAAAAATCCACCAGACCTACTGAGAAACAATATTTAAGGCTGAAATCCATGGAGATTCCTTTTCTAAATGAAATTCAATTTTCCCATTTTTAAGTTTCCTGATGTTGACGGTTGTGGTATACGCGCCTGTGGTCAAGTGGTTTAGGGAAAGTGGACTATTGGAAGATTGTAGGTGCTGGTTTTAAAATTAAACCTTAATCTTTCACATGCCTTAAGGATTATATCCAAAAAACATTTGCGTTCCATGGGACCAAAGGTACTATCTCACCATTCAAACGCAAAGGGCCAGAAGTCTATTTATACATTCTCCATGATTTGTTTCCCAGATTTAGCTTTCTACAAGCACTTCCTTCAGGGAAACACACACTTTTCCTCTCTTGCAGCCCAATTTCCTGTAGGAGTGCCTCTTTAGGAAATGATAATCACAGCATCATTCTTGTGTTATATGACGACAACTTAGAAGAAAAACATGCATATACATTCATTCAAAACACCTTCCAAAACAAATGAGAATGAAGCAAAGAAAGGAGATGAAGAAAACGTTCTCTTTGCCCAAATAGTTCTGCCTTTTTTTTTTTTTTTAAAAGGTAGATTTTGCAGCATTTTCTTAGCTTATACTGAAAATTCATATCTATACTCCTCATTTAAAGGCAGGTTCTTCTTTTAGTGTTAGGTGTAAATTCATGTAATCTGAGTCACTATTCAAGTTCAGTCCAAACAGTTCTACCTTGAAAATTATAGGATATCCAGGTATCCGAGGCAGCTGCTGGGACATGCTAACACAGAGATGCTCTTGTTCCAAGAGTGAGGGTGGACGATGAGGGTGGGTAGTTCTCTACTTAGGTGAACTGTGTCATGACTGCAATCTTTGTGAAGACTCTTTTAAGGAGCAGGACTGCTCATCCTGAGCAAAGTGAGAGTCTGGGGACTGTGCTCAGAAGAAAAGAATAAAAGAGGCTGCTATGCTATATAACCTAGCCTCCTAAACGCAAAGCCAGCACACAAAGCTATCTCAAAATTTTTTGGAAATGCTATGGTTTCTTCTAGATCCAGACTTAGCAAGGTCTCTAGAGATAGCTGCTCGCTGGAAGTGGTGCTGGGAACAAGGCTGGCTGTCCCCATGCCAGAGCAGCCTCTAGAAAGTTGCTGAACGGATGTTACTGCCAACCAAAGAAGCCACTGCCATGAGAAATATCACTCAGAGAGGAAGGATAATGTTTCCACTTATTATAATCAAGTCCGTGCTCTAACCTCACAATGACCACATTTCCTAAATTCAAAGACTCTTATCATGCTGACTTTTGTCTTCTTTTTTTTTGAGACAGAATCTCGCTCTGTCACCCAGGCTGGAGTGCAGTGGCACAATCTTGGCTCACTGCAACCTCTGCCTCCCAGGTTCAAGCGATTCTCCTGCCTAGCCTCCCAAGTAGATGAGACTACAGGTGTGCACCAAAACTCTTGGCTAATTTTTGTATTTTTAGTAGAGACAGGGTTTTGCCATGTTGGCCATGCTGATCTCAAACTCCTGGCCTCAAGTGATCTGCCTGCCTCGGCCTCCCAAAGTGCTAAGATTACAGGCATGAGCCACTGCACCCAGCCACTCCATAATGACTTTTCCAGAAGGATAAGAATCACCATCATGATTGAAGACACATATTGATATAAATGTGTCTTCAAATCTAAATTAAAATATATTTACCATAGAATAAAGGAAATGCTGTATTATTAGAAATATTAATGATCATATAAATACCAGACAATATTGAGCCTTTCCTAGGCCATACATTTAAAGGTATGATATCATGTTATCTTCATAAAAATCACATGCCTCTGAAGTAGATATAATTTTTCTCATTTTATAGATGATGGACACTAAGGCCAAAGAAAAATTAAGGAAATTAAGAAAAGTGAGGGAACCTGGTTTTATAGCTCTGAACTCGTGCCCTTTGTAGCACACCAGTCCCCTCTGAGTATCTGAGATATGCCATCATGGAAAGGAGCCACCAGGGTGCAGAAGATGGTGCTGTTTGTGCTGTTGTCCCAGTATAATCCAGGGATAAATGTCAAGGAAAAAGGCAATAATTTGGCACCAGCAGCAGTTAAGTGGTCTGAGGCCTTGCTTCAAGCTCTGTTGCTTCTGATGGCATAAAAATTAAATATTACTTCTGGCATGACCCAAATTTTAGGATGAAATGTAGTGGATCAGAAGGAGCAATGGCTCTGGGGTCTGAAAGATATAGGATTTGTAATAGTGTTATGCTGGGATAAAAGAGTGAAATTTCTAGTCAGTGTCAAAATGGAGATTTATAAAACAAATGGTGCTGAGAAAATTGGAAATTAGAAAATAGATTCACTACTTCTCAATAACACCAAAATAAATTTCAGATGAACCAAAACATTGTGAATAAAAATGAAAGCATAAAGATCTTTGTGGTAATGGAACAGTTTTACCTCTCGATTGTGGTGTTCATTATCTAAATCTACCTGGGATGAAATGGCATGAAACAATACATATACATTATATCAATGTCAATTTCTGGATTTTGATATTGCACTATAATTATGTAAGACATTACCATTGGGGGAAGGGGAGGAAGGGTACACAGGACCTCTCCATATGATTTTTGCAACCTCCTGTAAGCCTATAACTATCTCAAAATAAAACTCAAAATAAATTTTAAATAAAAGCATAAAAGAAACAAAATGAAGTAAAAAATAGCTGAACGTGGTGTGGGTGAGGAAGAATCCTTTTTTAAAAAAAGAATTGATAAACTTAACTATAAAAATTGAAAATTTCTGAATGTACAAAAATATAAAATTAAAAGGCAAATATTAAGATTTTCAGTATATCTGACAAATGAGGAGTCAGAAGTCTTAATATGTCATTTACATAGCTGTTGAAAGTGTGAACAGACAGCTTGACCAAAAATCATGACTCCACTACTTGATAGCTACATGCCTTTGAGAAAGTTTCCTCACCTAGTTTCAGCTTTACCATCTGTGAAACGAGGACAGCAGTACCTTCTTCAATAAATTGTTCTGTGGGTAAATAAGTTAATACGATGTAATGTAAAGTCCTTAGAAGAGTATCTGGAAAACAGTGTTAGTTGGGTTAGTTGTTGTCATCGTTGTTATTCTTATTACAATTCAATACAAAAACGACAAAACCTCCCCTAACATCAGGCTCTCAGGTACGCGGACGCTGGCTGGGGAAAACTCATCCTTGGACAGACTGCCCTTCGCCAAGCTATAACATAATGACACCCTCATGCTGGGTCAGGCCTGGCCATTTACCCTGACAGCTGATTATCCATGGTATGTTATGTGACCTCTACCCTTGTGGTCACCTGTTAGCTGGAACTCCTTGCTCTTTCCAATACCCCTACCTCCCTGACTACTCACCCCCACCTCCCTTCTAATATGGGTCTTATTGTCCACTTGGCTAGGTAATGGCATGCTTGTAAGAGCCCCCTTGTGACAGCATCTGGTGTTGTCATCTGCATACTCCCACAGATCACTGCTGATAATGGTCACAAAATCCTTGTGGGTAGATAACTCCACTTACAGATCAAGAGAAGCGAACTTAGTAAAGCCAGTGACTTTCCCAAGATCACACAGTCAGCAAGAAGTAGTTCCTATTCTCAAAGCCAGTTTTTCTGAATTAAAAGCCAAGGCTGGAAGTTTTCAGAGTGATGAGAAACTCCCACATTATGGGCATCATCTAAACTGAGAGATTCCCAAAAAGAGTATCTAGGGCTCCAGAGGGAGCTTTTGGACACCTTGTTGTCGGGACAGGTTTTACTTTTCTATTCTTGATTCTCGTCAGAGTCCCAGAAAGGAGGACCTACCGTACAAGTCTCCTCTGGGCAGGTCAGCTGCTCCTATAGTTAGACCATGCCAGGCATGAGAACACATTGCTTTTGCCAGACCTTTAGTGACTTTAGAGCTCTTTCTCCTCAAATAGACTGGAGGCTCATAGAACACGGGGAACACAAGTTGCTATTATTTGGTATTCACTCATAACAATTAACATAGTGGTCTGTAACAGTGAATCCTTGGCTCCCAAACTTGAACAACACTGCATGAAGAAGGCAGAGACTGCCCATGTTTCTGTTTGAAAAGGTCTTGTATATATGCCCATCTTTGACCATATGGGATTATAAGTATAGAAACTTGAGTATCAATATCAGGAAATGTATTTGATTTATTGCTAGCTCTTAAAAATCACTATTCACTGTGAACTTGGGCAAGTGATTAAGCTTTACTGGATCTCTTTTCCCATACTGTGAAAGGAGTTTATCACTTTTCAACAAAACTACTCTAAAAGATAGTATCTCCAATCCTTCCAGTCTCCAAAGAAGTTTGAATATGTATATATAGAGAGAGGTCAGAGGAGGTGACCTTCTCAAAGGACTCAAGAATCACATTCTGTGGGGACGCTGTGAGTCAATGCAGAGCTTCACCTGTGCTGAGATCTCCAGGAAAACTCTGTTCAAAAGAACCATGGTCAACTGGACCCTGGCAAGGACCACTGACTACCACCTATAAAGACGACAGGCTGTCGAGACCAGCCTGACCAACATGGAGAAACCCCATCTCTACTAAAAATACAAAATTAGCTGGGCATGGTGGCGCATGCCTGTGATCCCAGCTACTTGGGAGGCTGAGGCATGGGGAATCACTTAAACACGGGAGCCGGAGGTTGTGGTGTTCCGAGATCGTGCCATGGCACTCCAACCGGGGCGACAAGAGCAAAACTCCATCTCAAAAAAAGAGGATAGGCTGAAACACATATAGACACAGAATGCAAATTTCTCCTGTTATAACAGTCCATGTAGATAGCATTTAGATGCTTTTCCTTGGAACAACAAAGGTGAGGTAGGACTGGTATAACAGCTCTGTCACACATAAAAACAGAACCAAAATATTCTTGGACACTTTGTGGGCTGATATGAGAGTTCCATAGTTTTAGGCTGTAAAAGAATTCCATGTTTAGTTCTGGTTATAGGTGAGGGGCCCATGGGATAAGAAACTAGCCCAGGAAATGCATTTCAGTGATCTTTCATTGAGCTGGAAATCCCATACTGACGCTTGCAGGACATTAAAAGAACACCTTGTTACATAGTTCTCTCAACCCCCAAAACATGGAGCAGACTCATATTGATGGATCACTATGAAACTGAAAGTAGCTTTACAGTAGGTTGACCTCTAAAGCAGAGAAGCTTAAAGTGAAGTGGACTCAATGCCTTTAAAATACACATAAATCGAATGTACCAATACCATATGCTCAAAACATCATTGCTGAGCACACGAGGGAGGAAAAGGCAGACGGATGCCCATAGTCCAAGAAGCTGAGAAGGTAATTTGTGGCTCTTAGAGGTAATGAATAATGATTTAACTTGGTTTTCTTGACTTTGATATTTTTTACAGAGAAAGTCACATGAAAATGTGTATTTTTCACTCTATTATTTCCCTCATCTGGAATGGTGCCAAGTTTCTTTCACATTAGGAGAAGTACCTTGACACAGTGAGAGGTTAGAAACTAGATTTTAAATTTCTTCTAAACTTGTTCTAGCAGCTCGCCTGCCCATCCAGTACAAATTGTGAGATGTAGAAGAAGTCTGATCATTGGTAACTATCTCTCTATCACCACTTAGATAATCTGAGGAAGGTCTGGCTGCCTTCAAACACCCTGCCTCAGGCAGAGCTCAGGTTTTTGGTGGCTTTGAGGGTTATTTTAGGAAGCTAATCTTTGGCGGGGCTTACATAAAAGGCTAACGACAAAGTGAGAGTTGAATCCTGTGTTGATGTAACCCAGGTGGATTGTGCAGTAATCTGTGAATTTCTTATGCCTTTCTACAGCTTTCCTTTGGCATATGCATGGCAGCAAAGGGACAGAACCATGGCCTTGGGGCAAACCAGGGTCTCCTAACCTGAGGCTAACTTTTTAGAGCATATCTCTCCTTCACTCACCGTCTGGCTCCAGGCCACATAAGAACTTCTTCCCCAACTCAGCTTCCTTAGCTGAAAGTAGGAGGAAGCCCCCACATACCTACTTCACAGAGCTTTCCAGTGAAGTTTAGCAAATGGGGATGGCAGAGCATGTTACAATTTTAGAACTGCTCTAGAGATTCAACAGTGAAAATACACTGGCTAATTAAACAAAATTTGGTAGAAAGGAGAATTGGAAATTCACCTTCTATCAGTGCCCAAATGGCTGTGGATGAACAATTCCTTTACTATGTATTTCTCTAGTTCCCACACAAACTCTGCCATTTCCCAGGGGATTGCCTGGAAAATACTATGCATATACCCAGCGTGTCATCATTTGTTGGGACAC
The DNA here is from genome assembly GCF_001698545.2 of Rhinopithecus bieti. Classification (NCBI taxonomy): domain Eukaryota; kingdom Metazoa; phylum Chordata; class Mammalia; order Primates; family Cercopithecidae; genus Rhinopithecus; species Rhinopithecus bieti. The sequence goes on along the minus strand of NW_016804232.1, from coordinate 2,374,404 downwards.
CTAGCAGCTACCTCTGAAAGGAGAGGGCTGGTGCTGGAAGCAGCCAGATGGCCCTGCAGAGGTAGCTTTGGTCCTCAGGCCTCCCAGTGCTGTAGGAGCAAGGCTGACGCCCACAGGGCCTCTGAACACTGGAATGGCGGATGAGCTCAGCTCTCTGAAGTGGCTGCCGTGGCTGAGATGGGAGTGCCCTGCCACACACACTTCCTAGAGGACAAGTTCAGCCAAAGCCACATTAAAAGATGGTTGCTTAATGTTGGCAGAACTTTTTAGGAGGCATCAAATGAGAGCGTGTGGGAGGGGGAGTGGGCATCGGTGTCATAAAATGACGAAGCCCAACAAACGTTTCCTGTCTTCACATTTAAAATCTCTGGAGGGGGAGGAAGCCAGCATCAGAGGCCTGGGGCTTTCCTGAAGAAACTATAAAAGGAAAGAATGATAAAAGGAGTCAGGGTTTCAGCAGGACCACTACCAACCAAAACAAAGAGTAGAGGGAAGAAGATCCCCTCTCAACCCCAACCCTTGCTTGTAATTTTCAGAATGGATTGGCTATAGGAAGCTACTTACAAGAGAGGTGAGGTTTGGTTTTGTTTCTGTTTTCTCCTCAGTGAGTGACTGTGGGTCGTATCTAGTCATTTGTATCTAGTCTCCTCTTACTCCCACAATAGATACATTTAAGAAGTCAAACAAGAATCAGTGGCTGCTTTTTGCACCACACACCGCCTAGTGGCCTCTAACAAAATACACTACCTGCTCAGAAAGTATCCCTTGCCATCTGAACTCGTGCTGTTAGAAATTAAGAAAAGAACAGATTTGAACAGCAGCTGATACTTAGATATAAAACGACCGACATGGTCAATAAATGTGTTTCTTCATTTTCCAGGACAGGGGAAAGTCATGGAGCATTTCCTCTGACATTTGTCAATTTTCAGTCACAACAAAAATACAAATAATTGATTTGAAAGCAGAGTAAATGAAATGTTGTTCAAAATACTCTGACAGCATTGTCGCTCTATTTCTTTCTGCTTTCCAAGTTACTCAAACAAGAGTGTATTGGGGAGGTTTCCCACTATAGAGTCCATGAGTAAATTCAATGCTTAGATTTCTCATTTCATGATCAATTAAATCTTACAGTGTAAGATTTCATGCAAGCAAGGCCTGGACAGACCCATGTCTTAGGGAGAAGCTAAGTTCTCTTGAATGCTTGAGGAATCTCCAGTCCTAAGATGGGACTGGAGATGTAAGGGCAGACCCACTCAGCTAATGTATGCTCCACTGCACAATTTAAAACACAGGGTGTAAGGCAGTTTTTCAAAGAGGTTCCAAGCATCTTAAGAGTCCCAGAAATTGTATTTGACTCATGAAATTTAGAATTCTCCACCCACACTTATCAATGTCATCTTCCTCCTTGTCCTTGTTCCACCCTCCTCTATAAATCAAGAGACACATGCAGCTGCCTACAGCAACCAAAAGATTTCTCCAATAAAGCAAATTCCACTTAAAAGGGGAAAAAAGTTTCAGAAAGGCTCACAGAGATTAAGTTAAACCAAATAGCCTGGGTTCTGATTCTGATGCTGCCAACAATGAAATAATTAATGGCATTTTTTAAACTTATTATTATTATTATTATTATTATTTTGAGATGGAGTCTCGCTCTGTCACCCAGGCTGGAATGCAGTGGCGTGATCTTGGCTCACCGCAGCCTCCACCTCCTGGGTTCGAGCAATCCTCATGCCTCAGCCTCCCAAGTAGCTGGGATTACAGATGTGCACCACCAGGCGTGGCTCATTTTTGTATTTTTAGTAGAGATGGGGTTTCACCATGTTGGCCAGGCTGGTCTTGAACTCTTGACCTCAAGCAATCTGCCCACCTCAGCCTCCCAAAGTGCTGGGATTACAGGCGTAAACCACTGTGAGGGGCCTTAACAGCATTTAAACGTCCTTTATATATTTCAAATTCATTAACATTATGCAATTCATTCACATTATGCAATTCATTTGGCCTTTATAACATACCTCTGCAGGACACGGGGAGACCTGTCACCCTTAGTTTACAAATGAGCAAGCCAACTCTAGGGTGGGTCTGTATAACCTGGCAGCCTTCTCACTCAGTATCCACTGCCATGCAGCCTGAGCTCCCTTTCTTCTCATGTCCCCACCTTTTCCCATCTGCACACACAAACTTCCTCGCTCTCCACCTCTGTGCCCCTTAGCAGCTTGTTTCATCATACTGTGAGTTGCATCCCAGTTATTGATATATTTCTCAGTGTCCCCAAAGGCTAGAAACCTCACTGAGGGCAAGGAGCACAGGAGCCCCATCTCTGATAGCCTGAGGACATGTTGCCCTGTCTTGAATGCAGTATGTGCTCCATAAAAATTTGGCACATTGAACCAAACTGCATTAATCTCATATGAAATTGCAAACCAGGTGAATTCTGTGCCTCCCCCACCCTGTAACCTCTTGTTCTCAACCCTGACTCCCACCTATCAAAACCTACTCCCAGATCTTTCAAACACATAAAAGACTGTGTGATTGATAGAAACTTAAAATGTTACTCATCACAGTAGGTAATAAACTTGAATCTAAATGGATGTGGCTCCAATTTCTGGCATAGCCTGAAAGTCTTGGAATGATTTGGGAATGTCAGGGCCTTTTCAGCAGACCAGAAATCACATTTAGAACCCATTGGCCCTTGAGCCTATACCAAAATCACAGGCATCCACAGTCACCCACCTCACTTCTCATCTATGAGTTGAAAAGTATGAGTCATGAACTGTTGGAAGCATTTTTAACTCACGAATTATGTGGATAGTAAAATGTAATGCTTCAACCCTAACTGGATACAAAGCCCAATCTTAGCAACCAATTAGACAAGGTTGACTTTGAAATCAAAGTAAATGACCAAAAGAAAAAAAGTAAGCTATTTCAACAGACTGTGTTGATAGCCTGATATGTGCAACTTGAGGCATCTGTGTAGTCTCCACAGCAAATGACAGGGTGTGGTCGCTTCTTCCTCTTGGATGCTGACCACAAGAGGAGGTCTAACCCTAATGGAGACAGCATCCTGAACTTGCTCTCTGCCCTGAGCTTGCACTCCAGTTACACAGGGTGAGGACTCTGCATTCCACCCTTGAAGAGTCCTGCAAGTCAGGGTGAGCCCCTTGTCCCTACCAGCCCCCATCTTTTTGAATTACACTTTGGGCCACTAAGTCTGGCTCTGCCTACCTCTTCTGGCCTCACCCTCCCTAACCCCTCTAAGAGCCTGGACTGAGGCCACCTGACACATTCACCTGAATTATGCAGATTACATAGATACCACCTTTACCTCTCCAAAGGCCTCCACATTGCTGTCATCCGGCCATGCCAGCCACTCGCAGGCTGCCATCTTACCATCTCTCCTCCATCTCCAGGACTTGCTCATGCTGTACTTCACCTGCAGTGCCCATCTGAGCATCCCACTCATCCTTCAAGATTCAGCTCATTAACCTGGAAAGTCTTGACTGACTCTACCAGTCAGAATATCTTCCTCTCTGTTTTCAAAAACTCTTGAGCACATATCAAGCACAACATGTATGACATCAAATTGGAATGTCTGTTAACTTCTCTGCTGGGTATTCTCAGAGGCCCTGCACAAGGCTGGCACATTGCGAGCACTGAGGGAAAAGGCTTGTTGGCTGTCTGACTAGCTGAATGATTGAGCAATAAGATGCAGTATGAGCCATCATCTCAGACCACGGTGAAGGAAAGGCCGCAAATCCTTGAGATGTCCCTGTTCTCCAGTAGCTAACACACTGCCTGCTTGGGGCATGTTACCAGGTAGTTAAATGAAACTGAACCACACAATTCTCATCTTGACCATCTTTATTCATTCAGCCATCAATTTTTTTGAGATGCAGTCTCCTTCTGTCACCCAGGCTGGAGTGCAGTGGCGTGATCTCGGCTCACTGCAACCTCTGCCTCCTGGGTTCAAGTGAGTCTCCTGTCTCAGCCTCTTGAGTAGCTGGAATTACAGGCTCCTGCCACAACACTCGGTTAATTTTTGTAATTTTTTTTAGTAGAGACAGGGTTTCACCATGTTGATCCAGGCTGGTCTTGAACTCCTGACCTCAAGTGATCCACCCGCTTCAGCCTCCCAAAGTGCTGGGATTATAGGGTAAGCCACTGCATCTGACCCAGCCATCAATTACTGAGCATTTATTACATACCTGCATTTCACTGGGTACTGTGAAAGCAATAAACCAGGTAAGCCAAGAGTCTAGTGTCTAAAGAAATAATAGACTTATAAACAGAAACGAGTCATAGAGGTCGGAATAAAACTCCAAGTACTTGTATGCAAGATGGGGAAGATTTAAATAGGGAGTTGAGTTTCAAGTAAGATTTTGAATAAGTATATGAATACACACTTTTTTGAGCCTTTTGGCTGTGTGTGTGTTACGTGTGTGTGTGCATATTAGTGTGTGTGTAGTGGTAGTATCTGCTACTGCCATACAAAGTACCGCAGTGCTAATATTTATGCAAATGTTAATTACACACTAATTACACACTATAATCTAAAACTTCTCTTGGTTATTTTCTGCCAACACAATGTCCAAAGGCAGGTCTTTACCATTTTTAGTTGTTTCTGGGTGAAAGTTGTTTTCATATTCCACAGACCCTAGTTTGCCTTCCGTAGGCTGCTTACTCTCCTGAGTCCTGGAAATCTCTCGTGTTAATTATTAGTTTTTCCAGCTGCAGTCATTGTAAACTGTAGTGTGCTTTCCCCCATAGTAATAAATATTCGTGTATGTACGAAGTAATGAAGAAAGTGTCGCTGAGCATGAAAGAGTTAATGTTAACAGTCAGGAGAGACAGACACAGAGCTAAAATCTACTGACATTCTCACACATTCCTAGTGGCTCAACTGCTTCGGATGGAAGAGGCTGAAACTTGGAGTTTGGAGGTTTTGATAATGACTACAGGATGGGCAGGAAAACAAAGATATAAACTTGGCTAGTTTTGGCTTTGGGTGTCATTTCCATTTCTTGACAGCACAGGGGTGAGAATCATTTTGGAGCTTTTTCATATTATTTACTTATCCCTTGGAAACTGGCATAGTCTACTCACCCTAAACATAAGATAGGGCCGGGATAGTGATGACTGGAGTTGCAGGCTGCACAGCTCCATTAGGAAATGAAAGTTTGCTTGCAGTGGGGTTTCCTAATCTGAACTTTTATGCCAAGTCTCTGACCTCAGACCTCCATTCAAATGCATCTCCTGGCTCAGAAATGGCTAGGATAATGGCACAGGTATCAGTTTCCTCTTCTACAATTCGTGACAATGGGTGACTGAGGATTAATGTAAAATCAGTTTAAGAGTGCTTTGAAATATTAACAGATAGTGCTGGACATGAATGCATACAGGTATGCACACACAGTATACATGGCAAATATCCACTAGACATATGCTATTAGACAGAAAGAGGAAAAGAATTGTTGGATGGGTTGGTGGCATACAGTAGTAAGTAGACAAGCATATCTAGTCAGAAAAGCCTTGTAGAACTAACTCTGCCATTTAGGACCTTAGGAAAGCTACTCAACCTCTCCAGACCTCAGTTTCATCATCTCCTTAACACAACAGTTCTTAACTGCATGCAGTTCCCTCCTCCAGGGACATTTGATAAGTCTGGAGACATTCTGATTGTCACAAACTGGAGTGAAGGGGTTCCTACTGGCATTTAGTTACTGGCATCTAGTGGGTAGAGGACAGGGATACTGATAAACACCCTATAGTGCACAAGACAGCCCCCATAACAACTATTCTTAACCCAAAATGTCAAAGGCTAAAAAATTCTGTCTTAATGGAATACTAATAATTGTACCTGTCTGAAAAAAAAGCCTTTGTAACTCTCAATAATATTTGCTATTTTAGTTATGATCATTGCCATTACATTATCACATCCTGAAAAAGAACTCACATTAAAATTACAATATACTTCTAAGGATTGAATATTAAATTCTCCAAGAAACATGTTTATCTTTTAATAAGTGTTTGGGCTGGGCACAGACTCATGTCTGTAATCCCAACACTTTGGGAGGCCGAGGCAGGCAGATCACTTGAGCCCATAAGTTCGAGACCAGCCTGGGAAACATGGCAAAACCTCATCTCTACAAAAAATAAAAAATTAGCCAGGCATGGTGGCATATGCCTGTGGTCCCAGCTATGCAGGAGGCTGAGGTGCGAGGATCGCTTGAGCCCAGGGAGTAAAAGCTGCAGTGAGCCATGATCGCACCACAGCACTCCAGCATGAGTGACAGAGTGAGACCCTATCTCAAAAAAATAAATAAAAATAAAAATAAGGGTTTAAGTAGATAACGTAAATGAAATAAATGATTAAAATGGCGAAAGTCTAAGGCATCTTAAGGCAATTCAGTATCTGGGCTATTTTGGTGCAAATGGCAAGTGTAATACCCCTCAACAACACCCATAAGCACTCATCCTGAAAACAAGATTTACATCATAAAACAAAGGGGATAGTCAGCACAAATGTGTCTGCTCTTCAAGCCAAAGTGACTACAACTGAGCCCATGACCAAGTGATACTGGTCTATCCAATCCCCCAAAACATCTCTAGCCACTTGGTGCAAATTCTTTCAGTACTTCTAGAACAAAGGTAGCCATTTCATCTCAGAAAGTTCAGAGCCATTTCCTAGCCATGATGTCTTTTTAAAAGAGGGATCTGACTACTGATGGCAAGAATTGTTTTATATCTTCTTCAGTTTGTTTAACAGGAAACAAACTGTTGGAAAGAGGACAAATTTGTATCTTTCTCATTGACTTCACCAAGGGCAAGGCTCTATTTAGCAACCAGCAAGAACAATGTAGAAATTGTTCACTAACAACGTGAATCACTTTCAGACAATCCCCAGAAAATCTGGGATAAGTTAGGTGGAAGAGAGATAGATGACAGTATGTGGAAAATGTTATTTATGAAAGTTAATAAAAATTTCTACTGCAAAGGAAATACTAGAGACAAAACTGAAAAGCCTGACATTGAGAATGAAGCTTATTCCAAGCTGATTCTGAGATACAAACAAGCAAAGGGCCAATTCATTAAGTGCCAAGTTCAAGAAAGGGATGGCAGCCCAGAGCTACAGCTGGAGAAGTTCCTCTCCTCAGGGTTTTGCCAGGAGCCTGCTCACATGCGTTGCAAACCATCACAGATATGTTAGGGCAGACCTGACATCCTTGCTGAACTTTCTCCACATCAGCTTTTCGCAGGACGGAAACAAGCTGGTAGGTTTAGGACTAAAGGCAATCTTCCTCATTCACACTGGAGGCCTTTGACAGAAACTTTCAAAATGGAAAACGAAAATAGAAGCCAGTCAAAATCAAGATCTCAAGTTTTACAACATCTGGAGATCTCTTTTAAGGACAATAGCTGATAAAACCAGAAATAAACTTGAACTTAAGTGAAAATGCACTACAAGAAATATCTAGATACACATTGGCTATGCAATGGATCCTGACATCTTTAATTTGTTTGAGCTATGGGAATGGTGAGAACACAGCAGGTGAGAACACAGCAGGACAATTTTTTTTTGTGAGCGCAGGACACTGTTTTGTGAGGCTGAAATGAAACTGTTTTAAATTAGTGATTGAAAGAAGTGTCTTTCCTTAGAACTTTCCCAGGTCATGAAAATAGCAAATATTTTAATGGTGTTCATGTAACTGGATTAAGGAAGAATAAATACCAGCTAACGCACCAATGAGGTAAAGGTGAGCTTCCAAAATTCTAATACTAAGGAATACACTGAACATCAGGTTGAAATAAAAAGTCAGGCTTTCTTGACTGGCTGATATTTATTTCATGATTATATCTGATAGCAAATGTGTCCAGGTGATTCATGCTTCTTCAGAGGCAGTATAGCACAGTAGCCAAATACTGTTATCTCTGAAGCCCAAAAGCCTCGGTTCAAATCTCAGCTCTGAAACTAGTGACTTTAGAAAACTTACTTAACCTCTCTGGCCCTCAGCTTCTTCATCTGTTAAGTGGGGATAATGATGGCACTACCTCATATGGTTACAGTTTCAAAAATTCAATGCATGAATGCATGTAAAGCATTTGGAAAAGCACCTGAAAGTGTGCTCTCAATTCTAGGTCTCATCTCATCTGCACAAAGGCCCTGTGAGTTAAGTACCATCCATCATTCTCATCTCACAAATAAGGAAAGGGAGGCTTTGCTAGGTCAATTAACTTGTCCAAGTTCACACAGCTCATAAGTGGTGGAACCAGTACTTGAAAAACTTCTAACATGAGTTAAAGCCCAAGCTCATAATCACTCACAAAATAATGTATTTGGGGAAATGACTGTGAAGAGAGTCGGTCTATTGTACTGCAGGAAACAATGGCTACTAGGGCGGAAATAAGGAACATTCTTCGTTTAAAAAGTAGCTCCTGATGACCCTCCAGGAGACATTCACAACTTCTTTCCTCTCTCCAAAGCCCATATAGTAGAGATGAAGTAATATGATTTCAAAGATGATCCCTACTAGCTCAGTCAAACTAAACTTCCCTTAAACAGGTCACTTTCCTGACACTTAGCACAAAGCAGGAATATCTCAAGCTATTCTTCTTCCCCTTACTCAACCAATTCTCAAGAATGTGTCTCTCTCATCACAACTGTGTGTCTCACTGGTAGAATGAGACCATGAGCCCATTTCAGCTGGCTTCTAGGTGAAGGAAAGGAGGCCTAGCAGGTTCTTGCTGACTTTTTAAATGAAGTTTAGAGTTGGTGCCTGAGCCCTTTCTGTAACTATTTTGCTTCTGGAATCCTCTCTCCAGTACAACTATCCCTGTGTTCCAGGAAGCCAGGCTCTATGAACTGTTCTTGGGTTAGCCAAAGTGTGTGCTGCAGTAGTATATTCTACTCCATCATTAAATTCTATAGCTCAATTTTCTCATCCAGTTTCACCTCCAGAAAGGCTCCCATTCTCTTAATACACAGTACGAGACCCTTTGCATCTGCACTGGCTGTACCATGGAAGTCCAAAAAATCAGGACTGGCAAGCTTTCAAATGTTGCTTCTGTTGTTCTTACTTCCTGAACCTGAAGCAGCTTCTTCATTTCTCTATTCTATCCCCCAATGCTTAAAGTCACACCCTTACTCTCAGGGGAAGACTTAAATGTCCCACCTTCACTGCAGTTTTCATAGAACTGAATATCTGTGTTCCCTGCAAAACAGAATTGTTACCTTGTCTGCACCCCTCAGTTGTTCGTGATCCCCTCTAAGTACCACCGCTATGCCACTTAAGGCAATGTATCAAGCCCTTTCTCTGCTCAGCATCTAGCACAGTCTTGAGACATAACAGACACTGAATAGGGTTTACTGAGACATTATTAACAAGTGACTAGGATAGGTGAGGCAGAGGTGATACAGCGAAAGAGCCTAATATTTGGTATTAGAGACATCTAGGTTCAAATTCTGGCTTTTTATCACCTCATATGGCAAGACCTCTACAAACCTCTGTTTATCTATGAAATAGATCATTTCATTAAAAGAATTCAATGAGAAAGGGTTGTAAATATTTTTGCTACATGGTGAGCATTTAACAAATTTTTTGTCTCTTGAAATCTGCCCACATTTTCTTCTCTTTATATTCCTCCTTCCCCAAACTCCATGCCATTTCCTTTTCCTAGAAAAGAGGAAGGTGGTTGTTAAAAGTTTAGATAAAAGAGAATTCTAATGACAAATTTTAGGAGAGTTCATCCAAACAGACTCTAAGAAAGAAAGACATCCGTTCGACTTGAATAGTATAAATCTGATGTCAAGAAAGGTTCTAGTATGAAGATAAAGATAGGATTCTTAAGCCAAGACTTTAATAATTTCTGGCTGCCATCACTGAGTGGATATAGTAGGCTGTCTTGGTTTGGGGCTCTATTAAACTTTTGATATATCTAGTGTGTATCTAACATATATCAAAAGTTTATATCTGATTCCACACTCACCAGAAAACTGGGTCTGACTTCTGGGAAGAATTATTGATCGTGCTGATTTCAATTCTTTCTAAACCCCAATGGCTATGATAGCTCATGATCAGTAAGAAACATGGCTTCTGGGTGTGATCCAGTGGTGAGGAGAAAAAGTTCTGTCTTATATCAGTACTAAAGGCAAGAAAAAAAAAAGTTTCTCACATAAATTAATCAAGTAGCTTTCAGGAGTCTACCACAGTCTTATACACACTGTAGGTTCATAAGAGAAAATACTGATTGACTTTGAGCCCAAAAACCATTTCTTGCATCTTCAAGTAGAGGGCCAGGTCATTCCAGGATTTCATGTAGCTCCATTTGTTTCCTGTTTCTACAGAATCTGTCTTCATTCTTTGAGATTCTTAGTTCTCCAACAGTAGGAAGCCCCAATATCAGTTTTTCCTGAGTCTTCCTTTCCTATTCCAGAGGAAAATCAGACAGCCAAGTGCAAAAGGCCCAAGTATATTTGGTCCGGATGGGCTCTTGCCTTTTCCTCTGGAGAAGAACCAGACCTTGAGGGTGCCTGTCAGTGACTTCTAGTTACAATTTTTAGGTATTCCTAAGATTTCAGCTCAAAAGTTTATATGGATGGCCAGATGTGCTGGTTGCTGCCTATAATCTCAGCACTTTGGGAGCCTGAGGAGGGTGGATTGCTTGAGCCCAGGAATTCGAGATCAGCCTGGACAACACGGTGAAACCCCATTTCTACAAAAAAATACAAAAATTAGTCAGGCAGTTAGGCATCTTGGCACGTGCCTGTAGTCCCAGCTACTCGGGAGGCTGAGGTGGGAAGATCACCTGAGCCGAGGAGGTCAGAGGTTGCAGTGCACTGAGATAAAGCCACTGCACTCCAGCCTGAGCGACAGAGTTTCACCTTGTCTCAAGATAAAAAATTATAGGGATGAATTGATCTCTCTATATCTTGCTATTCCATTAATATGACTTACAGCAAGAATAACGAGAAAGTAGTTTTTAAATAATTAACATAGTAAGCATAATATACCTATTAATATAATTAATGTACTGGGCAATAATTAACATAATTAGGCATGGGGAAGAAGTAAGTGCTTAAAAAAGGTAATATCTGATTTATAGAGTACATCTAAAGGTAGCTAGAAAGTCTACTTAAGGTTCTAAAACATTTTATAAACTGTTTTTTGAGCAGAAGTCTACTCATGTCACAAAAATATTCTTGTTCATACATATAATGGTATTATGAATACAACAACTTTAAGGCAACAGTCCCAGACAACCAAACTGTAACCATTATGTTTACCATCTTGGCCCATATCCCAAGCTCCACATGTTTTCAGCATCCTTTTTGGACTCAACAATCAGGGCTCAACTATGAAGACTCCTTTATGTTACTATTACAAATGCAAAGAGAACAAATCCATTTATCTAAATATGAATTTGAAATTCTTTGTAGTACGGTGACCATATGCATAGATTCTCAGAAAGCAAAAGACAAATATTCATTTCCCACTCTGTGGAAGTACTTTAGGTTTCTGACATGGGGAACTGATCCTATTAAGTGGTAATTTACAGTGGCTACTTATTGCTTAAATGTGGAAAATCCATAGCGGTAAGTCATAGGAATTAAGGAATAAGGAATAAGGAATATAGAATTAAGGAAAAATAATATGCACAGCTAATCCTTATGACTCACTCAATATCCTTCCCCCAAATCCCCCCGTCCTTCAGTCCATCCACCCCACCCCCTGCCACTCAATTAAGTGAAACTGCCCAGCCAGTTTGGCTGCTACAAGAATATGAGTTGGAGCAGATGTGGTCTGTTTAGAAGAAGTGGGCCTTTTGCCATGGTTTCACTCATTTGCACCTGGATTCCACTAGAAGATTCTCTGTGTTGGCTATGTGATGCCCTTCATACAGTGTGAAGGAAGTAGAAGTCAGGAAAGAATTTTGTCCTTGCGGAAGATCAGCAGGAGTAGAAAGCCTCTGTCTGAAATCTGAGAGGATTATGTTCCATTAAAGTTGCTAAATATTCTCATTGGAAAATTACTCATGATAATCCTCTTTCTTCTGAAAGTGACATTCTAAACAAACTATGGTCTTTCTGCTTTGCTTAGAAATCTATGATTTTCTTAAAAAATTCAGACATAGAAAAGGTAAAAAAGATTGCCTTCGTGATATTTTATTTTCCCCAGAACTTGGGGCTCATTGCTTGCTATCCACTGGACACGTAAGCCTTCTCTAGAACAACGAGATGTCTGCTCCACCCAAGGCTACCTTTTCTATTACTTGACAGGCTAAAAATTAGTAAACACACAGGCAAAAATGAAGGGCAATGTGAATTGGAACCCATACTGGTTTGCAGTTTTCTGAACATGTCTTAACCTACAAGAAGTTTTTAAAGAAACTTTAAGTTGAGTCTTTTCCTCAGAAAAATAAGTCTCTCCCTTTCCTTCCTTCCTTGATAAACTGAACCAGCAACAGTCAATGTAACAACTACCACATTTGCTACACTCCATAGTCCTTTAAGTTAGCCTTTACGTAAATCCATTTCTTTTCAGAATTCAGTAGTGTGATGGGGTAAAGATTTAGAATCTTTACTCTCTCCAAAAATTTTTTAAAAATATGAACAGAGAATTTAAATACTTAATTTTACCTACAAATATGCTACTTTTAATTTAATTTTGTAATTTCTATCATGTGCTTGTGTAAATTATTTTTTCTAACTCAAAAAGATACAATTTCAATATAGGAAATTCGTAACATGCAGAGATACGTTTTTTAAAAGGGGAAAGTTAGCCCTAACTTTTATACCACAATCTCATTCCCAAATACCATTAGTGTTAAGACTTGAGTGTATTTCCTTTGAAATTTTTTATTTTTCATATTGTCTTTAATATAATAGTGACCAACATGTGCTAGAAATTTTGTAACTTATTTTCTTTTAAATATTATATATATTTTAGCGGTCTGATGACAATCTGTAATTCAGATACAACTGCTTAGAGGCTTTGGGAATTGTTTTTAAATTTTTACTATTACATGGTATCTAGGGACAAATATAATTTCAAGACAAATAGAAGTCCCAGGCAACTATTCCAGTGACTGGGTACAAGACTTGGATTGTAATTTCTTGGGGCAAATGTGAACTCAGAAGCAAAATTCCTATCATGAAACATATCACTATAAATCTCTGGTAACAGAGAGACCCTTTTCTGACCCTGCTGATCCAGGAATCTGTGTAACAGAGAAAGACTGGGTCTCTAATGGCATCGATTGCAACATTGACACGTGGAAGAAAGTTGAACCTGTTGGGCCAAGACTGATTGTGCCACGGGAGTCCCAAGGTCTTTGCTTACCAAAGGACTAATAATTACTGACCACTGCATTAAGAATACTATTGAGATTATAGATTTTTATAAGAGTTTCTAAATTAAGTCTTAACATCTTGAATGTTCAATAAAAACTGTAGAAGGATGAATAGTTCCAAATTACCAAACTGTTTGGTAATTTGATGGTAAATCAAATTTGATGGTAATTTGGTGGCTAAAAAAATTGGGGGCCCTGTAATTCCAAATACACACAAAAGAAATGGACAAAAATAAATTATCTCCACCATTTCCAAGTATAGCCACCACCTCTCTGCTTCAAGCTTGCTCACTCATAGAACCTGAAAGCCTTTAGAGAAGCCTGGGGAAGGAGTTCCTAAGAAGCTTGCCATAAGTCTTCTGAAGTATGTATGGGTGTAGGTGGCACAAATTAAAAATAGAGGCTAGTGCTTGCTTCTCATCTAGAGATGACTGAGGAACTGAGATCTGTTGGATCAGCTCATGCCAATAGGACACAAAGGGGCTATAACAGTATGGTGTTTGTGGGAAGCAAAATTGTGGGCATACCCATTCCAGTTCTCTACGCAACTTTGAGGGTAGAAAGAACTCAGCGGTTCCTCAGCTCGTCATAAAGGAACACAGAAGTTAGAGGGGATATGGGTGCTGTGGGGCCACCAAATGGCCACCAGAAAAGGTAGAAGGGACTAGACCATCAACTATTGATGCAGCTAAAAAATAATTAATCTGCCACTCTCTGGGAGGGAGCTGGAGTAAAACTGAAAGTATTCTCAAGAAATCACAACTACTACATCAAGAGAGTCCACCAGTGTCAGAGAAAAGGAGACAAAACTCAAAACAAGAATTTCTGCTTAAATGTCTGCTTCCTCCATGTCCCCTTCTGCCAATGGAGCTAGTCCTTGCTTGGAGAGTGACAATTCGATGTGGTAGGTTGAACACAGTGTTTATTATTCTTCCCTCATAATTCTCCACCAAAATGACAGTAGAGAATTTTTTTGTCAAGAACAAACCTAGAAGGGCAAAGAGAAGAGGAGTAGAAACAACAGATGCTGATAGATGGTAACAACATTTTATAGGCTGAAAATGCAGTGGATAAGCGGTAGATAAGCATTTTATAGGCTGAAAATGCAGTGGATAAGGGTAGAAGATGGGAAAAATTGAAACTGTGGGTTGGGGGTAGGGGCAGTGAGAAAGAAGCCAGTTCAAACATGTGAATCCTAGGACCGGAGTAACCTGAGGAAGGTGGGTGTGCAGGGTAACACTGAAAACAGGAGCATCGGCTCAACGTTTATAAATAGGTGATTGCCCCTCCCCCAACTTTCTAGAGGTTTTGAACATAGAAGCTATAGGTTTTGTAACATCATCCACAGCTGGTAACAAAAATGATTTTCCATGCAGAAAACCAAGACAATTAACTGAAAATTCACATGCCAAATATGACATTCCCTATCCTCCTTCCCTAACTGGGCTCCTAGAACAAAGACAATTAGGTTTAAATCCCACAGGCAGAGATGTGTAGAATTTCCCTCTAGAGAACTGAACAGACCAAGAGAATGGATGTGTAGATCCTGTTATTTGGGGTCCTTCAATGAAAAAGCCAGCTTTCCATCTTATCTGCTTCCACTCAAGAAGCTTCTAGTCGTCAAATCCTGCTCACACATACAAAGCTCCCAGTCAGCTTATCAGTGCCACACTCTGAAATATCAATAGTCAATGTTGTCTTTCTGTGTGTCAAGCACCATTCTAAGCATGTTTTAATTTTTATGCAAATTAACTTCTTTATGTATATATATAAATGTTTTTCATATATACATATAAACTTAATTACTACTTTATACCAGTTTTAGAAGTAAGTACCATTACTATTCTCATTTTTCAGTAAGGAAAGTAAAGTACATAAAAGCCAAGTAACTTGCTCAAGGTCACAAGCTACTAAGTAGTATGGCTACTTTCACAGTCTTTCAGTTTTTATCCAGAGCTCATGCTTCTAACCTGTACATCTTACTGCCTCAAACATGACAACAGAGACAAAGTGAAGCAAAAAAGGGAAACAATGGAACAGGAAACCAGGAACCAGAAGAAAAGTATAACCAACTATACCACACTTACTCAGGTAAAACATTATAATCATAAAAAAATTAAAACAGGATGCTCTTTCATTCAGAGAACAAGAGTATGAATGCAGACAATTGGATAGATGAGCTATAAAATAGAATTACCGAACTAAAAGAGATAGAAAACTAGAATGATCTATCTAGAAAGTAACAACAGATTGAGCTGTGGTGTGAAATTCTCAAAGAATCAATATAAGAAAACTTCCAAATTGCTTGAATTTTTTTCAGCAGAGATGGGGTCTTGCTACATTGGCCAGGCTGGTCTCAAACTTCTGACCTCAAGGGATCCTCCCACCTTGGTCACACAAAGTGCTGAGATTACAGGCATGAGCCATGCATGAGGCCTAAAACTTACGAGTAAATGAGTCAAAGAATACCCAACTAGCACAAGGTTTGACAAAAGATCTACACTAAAACATATTACTGAGATATAGTCACCAGAAATTAAAAGATTATTTTTAAAGTTTCTAGAAGGGAAAAAAGTCCACAATCAAAAGATGAAGAATTAGAATGGGATGAGGCATGCAACAGCAACTCTGAAGGTAGAAGAGGACTGGCATCTGGCCGATTACCAATCAAAGGTAAAGATGGGATAAAGATGCATGCAAATCTCCACAAAATTATATCGTATGTATCTTTTTCCAATAGGAAAACAGGGTTCTAGAAAATGGTCCTAAGTTGATGGTGAGAGGACAATTCAGGAAGACAGTCGAACAGCAATGTCTATAGAGAATTAATCCACATTAGAGCGACAGGATAGAGGGCTTCAAGAGGGATGTCTTTAGGTAAATTATAATTTGTAAATTTCTTGATTTTTAAAAATTGCATCACGCAGTTTTACATCTCTAGTAGAGAATTTAGGTCTGAATTATTAGAACAAACACAGAAAATTAAGCAGTATATGAATGAAGTCAAATTGTTAAATTCAGGAAAATACTCATAAAGGCTGAGTATGTTGGCTCACACCTGTAATCCCAGCACTTTGGGAGGCAGAGGCAGGTGGACCACTTAAGGTCAGGAGTTTGAGACCAGCCTGGCCAACATGGCGAAACCCCATCTCTACTAAAAAAAAAAAAAAAAAAAAAAAAAAATTTACACACACAAAAATTAGCCAGGCACCACAATGGCACATGCCTGTAGCCCCAGCTACTTGGGAGGCTGACAGGGGAGAACTGCTTGAACCCAGGAGGCGGAGGTTGCAGTGAGCCAAGATCACACCACTACACTCCAGCCTGGGCGACAGAGCAGGATTCTGTCTCAACAGCAACAACCATGAAAACTCATAAAACACTACATGTCTCAAGTATGAGAAGCATTTATATACTCATAGTAATATAAATACTAGTTAGCTACTTATTTAACCAAAATAGTGATATAAGATTATACTGGGAAGGGAGAGAGAGAAGCAGGTTGTGAGTTGTATAGAAAATGGAACAAAAGAGCTAAATCCTCACTGTCCATGGAACAGAATAAATGTCTAAAATTCAAAAAATATTAGGAAATAGTATTAATTTTATTATTTAGAAATATAGATATAATTAGCAGAATAAATAACTTTCAGAGTTTTCCAGAGACAAGAATCTGAAGAGGAGAGGTGGCACAAGGTTATGCTGTTTTTCATTATAAATCTATCCACACTACTTGTTTCTTCAAACCATATGTATGAATTACTTTGATAAAATGTTTTTAAAAATTACAAGGAAGGCTTTTTAAAGAGTGGGGTAGAGTCTCCGAAATGGAATCTAAGTAAAACGGAATGCCTCTTTGCATCTCTGCCCATTAAACAACACCATGACTATGGCAGAGAGAAAAATGGCTCCCCAAAGATGCTATGTCCTCATCCCTGAAACCTGTGATGTAAATGAACAAGGATGGATGTAATTAAGGTCTCAAACCTTGATATGGAGAAATTATCCTGGATTATCCTTTCCTGGCTGCAGGAAATGAGATGCAATAAGAGAAGGACTCAACTCACCCTTGCTGATCCTCGAAGATGAAGGAAGGGGTCATGAGCCAAGGAATGCAGCAGGCTTTAAAAGCCAGAGACAGCCTTCTATGGACAACCAGCAAAGAAAACAGGGACCTCGGTCATACAACCACAAGGATTTGAAATCTGCCAATAGCTCACATGATCAAGGAAATGGCTTTTTTCCCCCAAAGCCTCCAGAAAGGAATACATCTGCCAGCATCTTGATTTTAGCCTGGTGAGACCTATGTGAGACTTCTGATCTACAAAACTGTTAGATAATACATTTGTTTTGTTTAAAGCCATGACACTTCTGGAACTTTGTGATGGCAATAACAGAAAACTAATACAGACTGCCAAATCCCAAGCCATTTCACGCAGTTACCCACTTAAGTGACAATGTCTGAGAGTGAATGTTGACACTCAATATGCTCAATAAACACATGAACTTAAAATTCACTACAGAGATTGTCTCATCTTCTCAACATAATTGTCAAGGGTCAACTGAGAGTCAAGCAATGGAGTATCCATCACCCCACCACAGGCTGATCAGTAGTTTTTAGCACAGCCAAGATGTCTGAAGGTTCCCACAGTGGGAAAGGGAACTTCTAACAACCAAATTTCTTCCACATTCTTCCACTAGAGCCATTTCTCAAATGCATCCAAGCCAGTGGGATGTGTTTATGATGGAATTTAAACATTTATAAGCACTCAAGATAAAAAAGCACAAGCTCAGTCTTCAGAAGTCTGCCCCGAAGAAAGGAATGGGGTGGTCTTGAGCACAGGTGGAAAAACTAACCTTTTCTCACAGCTCTCTGAGAAGCGACAGTTGCAGAAGTTTCAGGGCTACATAGGCTTTAACAAAAGATGTTGTCCTTCACTTCAACCTGACAGCCAGCAAATCAGGAAAATCGCCCTGATCACTTTCTTAACTAGAACATAAAAGCCTCTTGGAATTAATAAAGAATGACTGAGAAATTGTCTTTATTAAAATTTCTATTTACAGAAAAAGTCTAGGGTTACTTTTTTTTTTTTTAAGCAGAAAAGTCATCTAAAGTAAATTTTATAAGGATAATTTACTGATATAAAGTGAGAAAAGTAAATTGACAAATTTAAAAAATGCAAAGGAATCCTATTTCACTACTGACAGGGCACAAGTTCCAAAAGCTGTTGAAAGAAGAACAATAACGAAAATGGAAGTAACCTTTTCCATTTTAACAATACACACTGATCTTTCATTTCAAACAGATCTTTTCCTGTGGGAGACACCAAAAATGTAGAAGAAATGAGATAAATATAACTTAGGTCCACATTCACAAAACAGAAAAAGAATAATGATTCTGTTCAAGCTATGTAAATCAAACAAAAAATTAACTCTTCTCCTTCTTCCCAGAGAAAGTAGGTGAATTTTTTGGGGGGAGTGGGGAGGGGATGGGAGGGAGTCAGTTTTCTATGAAACCTTAATAGACATAGAAAAAAATAAAGTGTTTTTCTTATTCTCACACATCAGTAAATACAATACTTCTGACTCCAGATGTGTGGGGATTTCTTCCCATACACCAAGCAATGAGTTCTCCAGTGGACATTAACTGAGTGCTCTGTAATTCTACTCAGTGCTGATATTATCTACCTGGAGACAACAGGAGATCACACAGATTAAAGCTCAGTCCCACAAAGCTGCCTCCCACTTCAGATGCCAGTCACAAGCCCTAGGTTATGACCTGTGCTTCTAAATGACGGGCTATAAAAGGTTCCTGGTCCCCCTTCTTGGGTTTGATTAATTTGCTTGAGCAGCTCAAAGAAGTCTGGTAAATGCTGCTTGCATTTACTGTTTATTACAAAGGATGCTACAAAGGATACAAATGAGCAGCCAGATGAAAGAGATGTACAGGGTGGGGAATGGGAGAAGAGACACAGAGCTTCCATGCCCTTTCCAGGCTGAGATGGAGCAGGGATCCCTCTTTTAGGGGCCTGTGGGGGACCCCGAAGCATGGAAATAAAGGAAAATCCTGAGTTCCTTCAAGGGAAATTCCAGGCACCTAGCTAACCTTGAGAAGTAAATAAGCAACTTGATCAGCAAAAAGGTAATAGTAGCCTAAAACAATTGCTAAGGAAGTTAGTCACAAGAATGTTTGGTTCTCTATAGAAACTTAAGATATCTTCACATGCACCCCGACTTGTTTTTCAGAAACCCAGACCCCCACCAAACAGATCTGCCCGCACGAAAAACTGAGGGCTAAACTCTGACCACTGTTCTCTATTCCAAATTTCTTCCTGAGGGCCTGGAGAAAGTCATGTCCATGAGCTAGAGCTAATATTCTTTTCTGCCGATCCCTAATTTTAAACAAAGCTTCATGTCCTGAACCAGCCACAAATGAGAAAAGCTTTGTATCCACCTCTGACCTGTGGGTCCCCTACTTCAAGAGGTCCTGCCTTTTGAGGTCAAACCAATGTGTATGGTCCATGTTTTGATTTATGACTTTGCCGGTAACTTCTGCTTTCCTGAAATGTATGCGTGCCTTGAAAAACCCTTACCTGCAAGCCATTGAGGAGTTCAGGTGAGAAAGAAGCATCGACTGCCCGATTTGCCTTGCTTAGCATTCTGCCAATAAATGCCTTCCTTTCTACTCCTGCAAAACCTCAGTGTGTTATCTGGTCTTACTGTACTAAGAAAGTGAGCCCCAGTTGGGTTCTATTACAAAGTGTGCCACTCTCCTGCAACCTCTACCCATTAAGCTATCTGAAAACTCATCTGAACTTTGTTTTGGGTTTTTATGGAGGCTTCATTACATGAACATAATTGATTAAATCATTGGGCACTGGTGATTAGCTGAACCTTCAGCGCCTCTACCCTCCCTAGAGCTTGGGGAGGTGGGGCTGAAAGTTCCAACCCTCTAATTAGGCTTTGGTTTTTCTGGTAACCAAACTCATTCTAAATTGTATAGGGGCTGCCAATCACTACTATCTAATGAATCACGCTGTCTCATTAGCATACAAAAGACACACTAATCACTCTGGAGATTCCAAGGCTTTTAGGCGCTTTCTTTAGAGAAAGACTAAATGTCCTATATATTTCACGATATCACAAACCCCATGGTTCCCAGCATCTGATGTGTATTATAAATGAGGATCCGGATGTTTTGAAGTTAATATCCCAGAGCAAGTCTTCAATTGTCCATTGCTAGTGGAAACATGCTCGCACTTACAATTTTGCTCAAGTTTAAAGTGCATGAATTTTCCTAATTTTAAGAAGTGTGGACATGGTGCTTCATCTCATTACTCATGACTGCCCCTAGAGCCTCACCTACTGTACTACTACTTTAGAAGATTGCCAACCCCAGGTAGAATGATCATGACTACACTGGCCACACAAGCCTGATTTGCATATGGTAACTACGGTCACCAAAATCAAAGGGAGCATAGAAAATGCAGAATAGGGGATATGTGATTCCAAGTTAGAAATTTCAAAATTCCCTCCAGACTGGGATTGTACCAATGTAAAACATGAGATTTTTTTCCTCCTGTAAAACTTCATGGAACAAGTAGTTACATCCTTGGGTGGGGAGGGGAGTAGAGTATAATTACCTCTTGAGAAGAGAACACACCCTGGAACTTTCAAGGCACAGTCTTCAGGCGTTTTATTTTTCTTTTACTTTTGTGGGTGTGTAATCCTTTCTTAAACATTTGGTCTACATATGGATAGACCTGTGATTTTAAATGGCCTAATGAGCCTCAGACAGACTTCTAAGTAACACTCATGAATAAGCCAAAGAGAGATTCTCAGATGCTAACATTTATTGTACTGAGATTTTTTTTTGTTTCTATTTGCTGAATTTTTGCCCCTTTTAAAAAGTTAACACTTATTGAACATAATATATCCTGAATCCTTTGCAGGTGTTAAACACTTGACTTTGATTTTTTAAAAGAAACAAATCCATCTATTACCAAACCAAAAACTTAAAAACAAGTTCTATTTATTTAGGTGATTCTGATAGTAAACCCTTCCTCTCTATTCTGCCTGAGAAAAAGGATTGCATTTCTCTGTAAAATAAACTTTCTGTGAAGATTAAGATATGACCTCATGTGGACTTGTTCCTTAAAAAGCTGAAGGGTCCAAAATATGACATTACATTTTCTTTCATCTAACCATTTAATTTAGGATGGAGGGCCATGCATTAGCAACAATGCCATAAAAAAAATCAAATAGCATATCTTTCTATATCATGACACAAAATGCTGCAGTATGGTAAGTAGCTTTCAGTTAAGTATTGTGTAGACTGGTTGTGAAATTCTCATCATGACAGAATACTGATATGAGTAAGAGGATCAATCACAGGACAGCAAATGAGATTTGGAAAAGGGAGGAGGATTTTAACGAAGACAAACTAAATTTTAGTTCCTGAGCGATTTGGCCTTGGACTCAGGATTCTGCCTTCTACATGTGGGCTTTTTTAATCATAAATTTTCCAAAGTTAATGGATTATCACTATTTTGTCAACTAGCTCTCTTCTATTGTCCATGGCAGAAAAGGTGTTCTCTGCATCCAGCCAGCAGAGCAGCAGCAAACTGGGAAAGGTTGTCTAGAGTACTATTCATTGTAAATAGAGGCTCTTGACTTCATTCAAGAGACTGGCATAAATGAGGGCAGTTGTTTGTGGTAGAATGCAAGCTTGCCTAGTCAGAGAGAAGCTACGAGATCGTAGCCTTCTTTAACATATTCTAGCAAAGATCAGTAATGTATCTGCAAGCGTTCATTTTAAGGAACACCTTTGAGCTGGTCATCTGTTCTGATCAGGGATACACACTCCAGGAATGGTGGGCTAGCATGGAAAAAATCTTAAACAAAAGGCGAACTCTAGATACAGTTTTCACAAGATAGGTTTCAACTATCTTCAAGATTGATAAACACCAGGGGCTTTGTTCTTTAGCATAATGGATATTAGAAATGCTCCTTTCTCAGTGAATGTAATGTCAAGATATATGAACTGGGTAGACATGCTACAGAGATGTTTATACCTTCACATAAACGGGAATGAGGCATAAGAATATGGGAAGCCCAATGGCCTGAACCCTTCAGAAGGGTGGACTGGGCTCTCCGAAGTCCTCTTATGTCTAGTCTCTGATTTGAATAATTCTTGGTCACCACTATCTAGGTGGCTACCAAAGTCAACCAGAAGGAACTTCAAAATTATGAGCTGAAGTGGCTACGTTTTCTATTTATTTATTTATTTGTCACGGGTTTATTTGTGGTTTGCTTTCAATAACACTTTGCAATAGTAGTGAAAGGACTGTTCTAAAAACCCAGGACAAACAAACCAAATTGGTTACAGTGTGAGATTCACTGAAGAGAATTACCTATGTTTTCTTCATGTAGGAAAAAATATCTGCCCTAAAGCACAAAACTGTATTCAAAATGTTACAGTTCCTTGTCCTTATGTCTCATCTAGATATACTATATGAACAGTTCACTACTGGAAAAACAATTCACACCATTCACTCGATGTTATTATAGTGGAATTTTGCTTATGATTTTGTTAAAAATCACTCAGTGATGTCGGGCTTTTTTTTATTTTTTATTTTTTTTGGTTCCAGCAAATTTGCCCAGGAAGGGAAAGTAGGAATTGCCATTCACACCCCATTGTGTACTGTTTTCTTTCTTTTGGTGGCTGGTAGTTCAGAGGGATTTTTCTGGTGAAATAGGGAAGTATGGGAAATTGTTTTTTGACAACTAGAAATAGCTTTAGATCAAGTCTCTTTTTCCTTCATCACATATTCACTCATTCCTGCTTATGGACAGGGAGCATGAAAAGCTGTAAAAATGTTACTATGAGTGCAAAAAACCAATGCCAAGTGAGAGAGGAGATAAAATAGGGGCAGCCCCTTAGATTTTGCTGCTATGGTAGCCAGTCTCCACGATGGCAACCAATGATCCTTGCTTCCTACTAGCCACGCCTTTGTTTGGTGTCCCCCATACTGAACAGGGATGACCTCTGTGTTCAATCAAATACTGCAGAAGTAAGGATGTCTGACCTCTGAGAACAGGTCATAAAAGGTATTGCAGCTTCTGCTTTGATATCTTGAATCATTTGCTCTGGAGGAAGCCAAAGGCTGTGCCCTGTGGAGAGGTTTACTGGGGAGAAACTGAAGCTGACCACTAATAACCAGGTCAAGCTGGCCAGCCATGTCAGTGGGCCACTTTGGAAGCAGCACCTGCAACCCCAGTCAAACCTTCAGATGAGTGCAGCCCAGGCCAACATATGACAGTCAAGATCAACCAAGATTGCTTCTGAATTTCAGACCCACAGTAACTGAAAAATAAGAAACACTTATTTTGGTTAAAGCCACTACATTTGGGGGCATATTATGTAGCAATAGATACAGCTACTAACCCAACATGATTTCCAACCCTATTCTCTTTTGACTGACTCCTGCTATGGAGATTTTTTAAAAGCAAGATATGAACATTCTTATTAGCCTCCCTTGTAGCCAGAAGTGGGCATGGAACTCGTTCTGACCAGTAAGACATAAACAGGAGTCAATTGAAGAAGCTGTCTTATAAAAGGAGCAGGTAGAAGGAGAGTTCATCACACAGCACCTTCCTCCCAGTTTCTGCTATGCACATGATGTCTGGGGCTGACGTAGCTATCTTATAGCAGGGATGTAACATGCATGAGGGTAAAAAGCTGACAGCAGAGGATTGTGGAATGAAAACAAGTACACAGCTCAGGTCCCTTATAACACTGTTAAGTAAATTAATGTTGGCAACTTCCTACCACCTTGGTGAGTGATTAAAATAGACCCTGGTTTTATACCACTATTAGCTAAGTATTCTATCACTTGCGGCTAACAGAACTCCTCCTTTTTTGAACCAAGAAGGGGTGCTTTAGAGAACAGGTCCTCAAATGCAGAGTTGGCCGAATGAAAGAGATAGGACATCTGGCTGTTAGGTTCCAACTCTTTCTGTTTGGAAACAGGATCACCTTTACTATGCAGTGGTGAAACATTTGTTGTAACTGTTGCCAGTTGCATGCAGGCTGCACAATGATAAAAGCTGTAGCGTTGGAGGTAAATGTAAAAACACTGGTTGGGCAAGCTTATTTTTCCATACATACATTTGGGAACATTTGGAAAACTCACATGGGAGGTGAATGACTTCTGTGAGCACTTCACAGCATGGCATGTTAAAGAGTATGACCCTTTATACACCACATACACACACACACGTAGTCATTCTGAAAGCTTTGGGTTTGTATGTTTGGTTTTATAACAATTTTGTGTGAAGAAACAAAATAGGCAACTTCAAAACACAAGGGAATAAGCTGGGCATGGTGGCTGATGCCTGAAACCCCAGCACTTTGGGAGGCCGAGGTGGGAGGATCACCTGAGGTCAGGAGTTCGAGACCAGTCTGGCCAACATGGTGAAACCGCGTCTCTACTAAAAATACAAAAATTAGCCCAGCGTGGTAGTGCACACCTGTAATCCCAGCTATTCAGGAGGCTGAGGCAGGAGAATCACCTGAACCTGGGAGGTAGAGGTTGCAGTGAGCCAAGATTGAGCCACTGCACTCCAGCCCGGGGGGCAGAGTGAGGCTCCATCACACACACACACAAAAAAAACCACAAGGGATTTTTCTCCTTGGTGTTTCTCTGCTTTGATGAGTAACACCCAAGTAAGCATTACACAGGATCTGGTATATACTTCTGCTATTTAGCCCATGAATTGAAAATCTATATTGGCAAAAGATCTAGACACAAGATCTCATAAAACATATTTCACTTGTTGCCCTGATCATAAAGTAATAATTGTTAGAAAAGTAATAGTAGCCATATTTCAATTCTATACTGTTTCCAAGCATACTCTATATGCTATTTTATCTATATTTAACAATAACTCCATTAAGTTTTTTTTATCAGTCCCTTTGCCAGATGAGAAGACTGATGATGCTTACAAAGTAAGCCCAGCACTGTTGAGTTCAGAGCTTTTGCTCATATCATTATGTCTCAATGCCTCCTGTTTACGGCTCCCACATCTTCCCAATCCCATCCAAATCTAAATCAATTACCAGCTACTGTTAATTATATATTTGATATCACTCGCTTTTGTAGGCTTTCCAGATGTGACTAGCCTCAGCCACCTCACTGGTCTCCCTGACTCCTCTCCAATCTGACTGCAGCCACAGACATCTTTCTTGTCTATACTTGTTCATATTTCTCCACTGTTGTTCAAAGAATTAAGTCAAAACTCCTTGACAGGACACTTCTGAATTGTGTCACTTACCCCTTCCTTGCTTTCCAGCCTCATCTCCCAGCAGTCCTCTCCATTCTGACACCTCTGTCTCCGAACTCTTACTGCTTATTCAGTGTTTGATCCATATTGGATGCCTCCCAGTTCCTTATGCTTTTCCAGCTCCAGGCATCTGCAGCCGAAAGCGCCTCTGCATGGAGCAATTCCCTGACTCTTTTTGCCCGACTCTCATACCTCCTTCATCTTAGACATCACTTCGGACCCCCAACTGTAGATTAAGTGGCCTCACTAGATGTTTCTTTTAGCACCATGTGCTTCTATTAATCAGGCCTCACTGTTATGCCTTTTTCTCTCTCTGAGCCTAGCATAACTAAACTTGCACAGTTAACTGCTCATTCTCCTTCTAAAACACACCACATTTTCTACACATACAAATATATATGCATACAGGCAATGTATATTTTATACGTATGTGATTACACATTAGAAGATTTGAGAAACTGGCCAGGTGCAGTGGCTCACGCCTGTAACCCCAGCACTTCAGGAGGCCGAGGTGGGCGTATCACCTGAGGTCGGGAGTTTGAGACCAGACTGGCCAACATGGAAACCCCGTCTCTACTAAAAATACAAAAATAAGCTGAGCATGATGGCACGTGCCTGTAATTCCAGCTACTCAGGGAGCTGAGGCAGAAGAATTGCTTGAACCCAAGAGGCGGAGTTTGCAGTGAGCCGGGATCACACCACAACACTCCACTCTGGGCAGCAGAGTAAAACTCCGTCTCAAAAAAAAAAAAAAAAAGATTTTAGAAATACATACATAATATTACATACAATTATTTAACAGGAAGAGAGATTCTCTTTTCAACTCTAGAGTCATACTCTAATTTATATTCTTAATGACCTTACTCCACCTTCTAAGTAGACTAGGTTCAGTCAAAAACTACTTTCCTAATATACAGCACCCATCTCCACCTTCTGCTTCATGGACAGCAGAACTTCTCATCTTTGTCTCCTAAATAACTGACTTGACTTTCTACAGTTCTTTACTATCATTTTTGGTATACATTCTAACATTGCTATGTACTTCAACAGAAAACTATTTCTATATCAACCTTTCCCCGAAAAAAACAAACAAACAAACAAACAAAAAAAAACCCAGTCTGTCTGGATTTCTTCATTTCTATTTGTTAACTAGAGTCATTTTATACATTTCCCAATTTATTTTATTTATTTTACTGTTTTATTTTTCTTGGATGAGGCTCTTCTTTGGCAGTGGAGGCATGCATGCTGGGGCCACAATTTTTGGTCCCCATCCAGGTTCTTTCCTGCTGTGGTTGGTGAGAATTCCTCTGTAGCTGTCAAACGGTTCACAACTGTCTTTGGTTTTCATAACTGTTATGCCTTTTTAAATGTCTTCATTAGAATTTCAGTAGAGAGCCAGGGAAAGACATTTCATAAAATGTGAATATGATGCCATTTTGAATTGAAATCCCTGCCCATCCTTAAAGGACTTATTGTTCCACCATAAGTGGCACTAACCAGCTCTATTTCTCTGAAGTGAAGCATCAGATTTGGCAATAAACTGCAACAGGGAGTTTGCACTACAAGGTAATGAAACTTTCCACAGACTATATATCCTATAGTAAAAGTCTCTATTTTATGTAACCACTCCTTTTATAAAATTTATTCTTTCCAGGAAGAAACAGTATTTGGTACTTTAACAATAACAAACCTGTTCTTTCAAAAAACCAAAGAATGGTCTCCTAGTTTATGCCTTTTACATTTTTTTCTTTCATAATATGTTTAATCTTTAATTGGATCAACCTTCATTTTAATAGAGCATTTTAAAGTGTAAAATCGGCGGCTAGTTTTCATTGTTGTTATTGTTGTAGTGGCTGTTTGTTATTGTTTTAAATGGCTTTGACAGGAAATGAATTTGGGTCATAGAAAAGGTTTCTAGATATCTGGAATATCTTTTAAGGTAGCAAAACTCTTTGTTTTTGAGGGAAGAATTATTGATCTCCAACAGTATAAAGTCACAATGCATAAATTTTAGACCATGAAAGATAGAATCGGCTCCAAAGCATAGGCAATTTTGTTTCAAAGATTGGTTTTTGTTCATGAAAAAAATGTAATGCAGTTAGTCCCCTCATATTTATAAAGTGATAGGTGACTATAAAAGAAGTTTATGAATTGTACAGCCTCCATTTGTATGTTGTACTTCAGTCAGAGACATTTTATGGATGGTTATATAATACTCTTCAGCTTTACATAGCTCCCTTAAATAGAACCACAAAACTCCTCACAGAGAGTTTCATTCATAAATAAATAAAAAAGGAAAAGAAGGCTTTAAGGCAAGATTTAAATAGAGGAAGTGACTCAGTGGTTCAGAGGGAGTTTTGGCAAAGAGATGAAATAGCATGCACAGAAGAAGAAACTAAATGATCAAAGGCCATGGGAAGTTAGAGTCAGAGCAGCAAAGAGAGGAGCAGAGCCCACAGGTGGTTTATAAGAAATACCTAACACAGAGGAGCATTAGAATCCATGTTGGTGAAAGTAACAGACACATCACTCTACAGAAAATTAAATCAGTGATTAAGGGGCAAAGACGAGATGTTCTCCTGATACATGGAAGAAAGAAACAAAGAAATGAAAACAACATGAGAAAGAAGGTAACAGACGTGGAGGATGGAGATTCCAAATTTTAATCTAAACAAAATAGAATTTTCCAAATAAGAAACAAAGACAAATGGAACAAAACTAGTTACAATTTATTGAAGAAAATGCTACTGATATTGATAGAGATCTAAATATTGTGGTTTAAATGTAAATACTGAAATTCTGGAAAACACAAACTAATTTACAGTGGCATATTACAGGTTGCCAAGGTCTGGGATGGGGGAAGATCACCTACAAAAGGACATGAGGGAGCCTCTTTGGGGGATTGTGGTGGTGGATATACACCACCACATTTATCATTTATACATTTATCAAAACTCATCAAATTGTACACACAAAAAGGAGACATTTTATTATATGTAAACTACATCTACATGAAATTAATATTATTGAAATTTTTATTTTGAGATGATTATAGATTCATATGCAGCTGTAAGAAATAATACAGAGCTCCCACATAACCTTTACACAGTTTCCTTCAACGGTAACATCTTGTAAAACTATTGTTCAATCTCACAGTGAGGATGTTGACATTGATAGAGTAAAGATATATTCCATCACCACAGTCCCATAACCACAGGGATCCTTTATGTTGCCCTTTGACACCCACATCTACTTCCTTTCTGGCCCCACCTTCTCCTTAAATCCTAGCAACCATTCATCTAGTTTCCATTTCTATAATTTTGTTATTTCAAGAATGTACACATAAAAGGCATCTTACCATATGTAACTTACTGGGATTGTCTTTATCTCTGGGCATGATTCCCTGGTGATCCATACAAGTCACTGCACGTATCAATAGTTTGTTTCTTCTTATTACATTCTGTAACTTGTCTTTTCATCTCTTAATAAAGTATCTCACAGAGGAAAGTTCTTAATTTTGATGAAATTCAGTTCACCATTTTTTCCTTTTATGGACGGTGTTCTGATGTCAGCTCTAAGATCTCTCTGCCTAACCCAGATCCTAAAGATATTTCTTCTTAAAATATGTGATGCATTTTGAGTAAATTTTTGTATAGGATGTGAAACTTAGGTTAGGTTTTTTGTTTTGTGTTTTGTATTGCCAATGGATGTCCAGTTTCTCCAACACCATTTGTCAAAAAGGCTCTCTCTCCCTACTGAATTGCTTTTGCACCTTTGTCAAAAATCAATTGGGTATATTTGTGGGGATCTATTTCTGGGTTCTCTCTTCTGTTCACTGATCTACGTGTCTATCTGTTCTCTGTATACCATCTTGTTTACTGTAGCTATAAAATAAGTCTTGAAACCAAGTAGACTAATTCTTACTTTCCTAATCTTCATTTTCAAAATTGTTTAAGCTGGACTAGATCCTTTGCCTCTAAATAAAAAATTTAGAATAAGCTTGTTTATGTTTCGCTTGGATTTTTACAGGAATTCCATGAAACTTATATATCAACTTGGAGACATCTTTCCTATGTTGTCTTCAAGTATATCTCCAATTGAAAAGTATATTTGATTTCATTCATTTGTAGTTTGTAACATACAAGTGCTATATATATTTTGTTAGGTTTACATCTATTTCATTTTTATCCTTGAGAGAATGTAAATGATACTGTATATTTAATTTTGGTGTCCACATGTACACTGCTAGTATATAGACATACAATTGATTTTGATGTGTTTAACATGCACCCCCTAACTTGCTGAACTCAATTATTAGTTCTAGAAGTATTCAGTATAGTAAATTAGGTCATTTGTAAATAAAGACCATTTTATTTTCTACCTTTCCAATTCATGTATCTTTTATTTCCTTTCCCTGCCTTGTTGTGGTGGCTAGAACTTCCAGAACTTTGTAGATGTTCTTTATCACGCTGATAAAGCTTTCCTTTGTTTATACTTTTCTGAGAGTCTTATAATGAATGAGTGTTTCATTCTTGTCAAATGCTTTCTCTTCATTGACTGACATGATTCTGTGGTTGTTCATCTTTAGCCTATTAATATCATGGGTCCATGGTGTCCCACAGATTGAAAGACTCAACAGAGGAAAAGTGTTCATTCTCTCCAAATTGATTTACAGGTTTCACACAATTCCTATCAAAATCTGAGCAAGACACGGACAATATTTTGTTTTCAAGCATTATAACTTGTACCCTGGAATAAACCCCATTTAGTCATGGTATATCATTATTTTTACATATGGTCAAATTCCATCTGCTAATATTTTAAGTAGTTTTGCTTCTATAGTCATGATGGATAATGGTCTGTGGCTTTCTTTTGAGTACTTCCTTGTCTGTTCATAAAATGAACTGGAAGCGCTCTGTCCTCTTTTAATTCCTAAAAGTTTGTGTAAAATTGGTGTTATTTTTTTCTTTTTAACCTTGGTAGAATTTTCCCTTGCAATCATCTGGGCTTGAAGGTTTCTTTTGGGGGAGTTTTAAAATTCTGACCTCAATTTTATTAATAATTGAAAGGCTATTTATATTATGTGTTTAATATTGAGTGAATTATAGTATTTTGTATTTTTGAAAGAAGGCCAATTCCATTTAAGTTGTCAAATTGAAGTCAGGCACAGCTACTCAAGAAGCTGAGGCAGAAGGACTGGTCAAGCTCAGGAGTTTGAGAACAGCTTGAGCAACATGGCAGGACAATATCTCTAAAAAAATTTTTTTTAATGTAAAAATAAGTCATCAGATTTATGTGTATGCAGTTGTTCATAGTATATCTTTATTATCCTTTTGATATCTGCAAGGTTTGTAGTAATATCCTGTTTAATTTCTGATATTAGTACATTCTGTCTTCCTCCTTTTTAACTTTGGCAGTCTTTGAAAAGGTTTGTCAATTTTATCGGTCTTTTCATAAAACCAGCCCTTCGTTTCATTGATTTTCTTTCTTGGCTTTCTGCTTTGAATTTCATTGATTTCTGCTTTTACCTTTATTAATACCTTCCTTCTCTTTCTGTTTTATGTTGCTCTGCTTGTCTAGGTTCTTGAAGTAAGAAAGAGCTTAGATTATTGATATGAGACTTTTTTTTTTTTTTTTTTTTTTTTTTTTTTTTTTGAGATGGAGTTTCCTGTGTCGCCCAGGCTGGAGTGCAGTTTCCTCGGAGCTTCCATGATATCTGATGAGAAAGCTACAGGCATTCAAATTGTATTTCCTCTGTAGGGAAGGTGTTATTTTTCTTTAGTTGTCTTCAATATTTTTTTCTATGTCTTTAGTTTTTAGTTTTCATTATTATGATGCATTTTGAGATGAATTTCTTTAGGTTTTTGTTTAGGGTGTGCTCCGCTTCTTGAATCTCTACAACTATGTCTCTCAACAAATTTGGTGAGCTTTTTGCCACATTTTTTCTAGTACTTTTTCCACGCTACTCTTTTTCTTCTATCCTTCCTGGCCTCTGGTAACAGGGCTGTTAGATCCCACAGGTCCCCGAAGCTCTGCTTATTTCTTTTTTTCTAGTCTAGTTTCTATCTGTTGTCCATTAAGGGTGATTTCTTTTGTTTTATCTTCAAGTTCACTGATTCTTTTCTTGGTTCCCTTCATTCTGCTGTTAAATCCACCATTGAGTTGTGGGTTTTTTTGTTTTGGAGTGTTTTTTTTTGGTTATTGTATTTTTCAGTTCTAAAATGTCCATTTGATTCTTTTTTAGATCTTCTATTTCTTTGCTGAGACTTTCTATTTCTTTGCCGAGATTTTCTATATTTTCATTTCTTTCAAGCATATTTATAATTGCTTGAAGTATTTTAATTATGGCTGCTTTAAAATATTTGTCATATAATTCTAGCATCTCTGTTGGCATCTATTGAGTGTCTGTTTTCATTGAATTTGAGATATTCCTAGTTCTTGGTTGGATGACTGATTTTTTTTTTTTTTTTTTGAAACTTACACAATTTGGGTATTATGTTATGTGACTCTGGACCTTATTTAAATCTTCTGTTTTAGCTGGCTCCATCTAATTCTGCTTCAATACAGTCACCTCTGTACTGCCAAGTTAGAGTAGAAGTCTAGGTTCCGCATTTGGCTTATGTTAGACCTTCTGGAGAGGAAGAAACCACTCATTACTAGGTAGGAGTGGGAGTTCTGGCTCCCCAGTAGGTCTCCACTTAAAACTGCCCTGAATGGAAGGGGCAAAAAATCTTTGTCCTATTCCTCATGTGGCACCGACATCACAGAAGGGGGCCTTGCTACTGCTGAGTAGAGATGAAATTTCAGCCTCCCTGTGTGGTCTCAGCCTGGCAGAGATGAAAGTCCTGGTTCTTTATTTGGCCTTCTCTGAATACCCTGTCGGGGGGTTGGAGTGTCTCATTACACCCTGACAAGGGTAGAAGTCTAGGCTCCCACCTTGGCCTTAGAGTGATTGGGGTGAGGTCACAATTTTCAGTGGTGTTTGGCTAGAGTAAAGCAGTTATTGTCTAAAAGATTTTTGTCTTGTGAGGCTGCCCCCTTCCTTGTCTTTGGGCTGTTCTTGGAGCTTTCACTGTCCATGGCCTATTCGTGTTTCCAGGTTGCCACTTTCTTTAGCTCTAACTCTGGAATATATAAGTCCAAAAGAACTGACCATCATACTGTTTCTTGGGTCTTGAGATGCCTAATCAGTCTGCCTTTTTCTCTTTACTTTTTAGAGTCTTCTTATGTTTGTTTTATATATAATATCTAGGGTTTTTGGTTTTACTTAGCAGAAGGAATAGAGAAAAGTACAAACATTTATTCTGCTTTTCTGGAAGCAGAAGTCTCCAAAGTTGACTTTTTTTTTTTAAAGAAAATTTTCTGTTTTAGAGAATGAATCAATGAAAAGATCCCCAAGATAAAATATTTTGGTAAATACTTCAGTTACATATAATGAATCTACAACTATTCATATATAAATTAGAAGATTATCTACAAAGGAATAAAATAAAAATAAAGATGAATGAAGCAATGAATGGCAGAAAACCATTAAATACCTTGGAGCTGTTTGAAAATAGAAATAATTTTAAAATTCTGAACTCAGACAAACCACACTTCATATGTGAAGACAGCACAAAAACATTCTAAGATGTGAAAGGACTCAGTCAATACCATTCACCAATATATCATACTGTAAAATAATTTAAAGATGTATCATTTATATTCTGACAAATGCAAATTAACTCAAGTATGAAATCTCAGTTTTAAGAAGATTATCAATGAGCACTGGAACCATGATTAAATAATTGCTTTAATTATGATTATATAATGTTCTAATTTTATGAATATCAGGTTTCTTGGTATCAAACATAATATCCTCATAATTTTTTCTCAGCTACTTTCTGAAAAAAATTGAGACCCACAAATCCGTACAAAGGGTTGACTAAACAAAAAATATTGGTTCTTTGAAAGCAAAAACAAGATCAGTAGACCACTGGCTAGATTAACAAAGAAAACATCCAAATAGACACAATCAGAAACAACAAAGGTGACATTACAACTGATCCCGCAGAAATACAAAAGATCCTCAGAGGCTATTATGAACATCTCTGTGAATACAAACTAAAAAATCTAGAGGAAATGAATAAACTCCTGGAAATACGCAGTCCCCCAAGATTGAACCAGGAAGAAATTGAAACCCTAAACAGACCAATATCAGCTCTGAAATTAAATTTGTAATTAAAACCTACCAAAAGAAAAAAAAAAAAAAAGCAAGCCCTGGGCCAGATGTAGATTCATAGTCAAATTGTACCAGACATACAAAGAAGAGGTAGTATTAAATCTACTGAAACTATTCCAAAAAACTGAGAGACTCCTCCCTAATTCATTCTATGAAGCCAGCATCATCTTGATACCAAACACTGGCAAAGACACAATAGACAAAGAAAACTACAGGCCAACACCCCTGATGAACACAGGCACAAAGATCCTCAGCAAAACACTGGCAAACCAAATCCAGTATATCAAAAAGTTAACATACCATGATCAGGTAGGCTTTATTCCTAGGATGCAAGATTGGCTTAACATATGCAAATCAATAAATTTAATTAATTACATTAACAGAATTGAAAACAAAAACCATACAATCAACAAAATAGACACATAAAATGCTTTCTATCTCATTAAAAATCATCAGTCCCTTCATCCATTTTGGTGTCCCAATGAGCATTTTTTTTTTTTTTTTTTTGAGATAGGATCTAGCTGTGTCATCTATACTGGAGTGCTGTGGCACAACCATACAGCCTTGACCTCCCAGGCTTAAATGATCCCCCTACCTCAGCCTCCCAAGTAGCTGGGATCACAGGTGTGCACCACCACGTCTAATTTTAGTAGAGACGAGGTCTCACTATGTTGCCAAGGCTGGTCTCAAACTCCTGGGCTCAAGCAATCCTCATGCTCAGCCTCCCAAAGCGTTCCCATCAGCACTTTCTTATCTTTCGAGTTGCAAGTCCATGATCCATCACTTTAACATCTTTCTTGACATTAATCTGCTGTATACACTTCTTTCCTTATGTTGTACCCATCAAGTAAACCTATGACTCTGAACGAATCTAATTATCAGACTTGTCTTTTCCTATGCAGTGTTGGGGGAAATCATACAAACACATGGAACATGTATGTATTATATCTGAAGTCACTGGATCTTCAGCACTAAGCAGAACACACTCTTGGTTTCCCTGGCTGGCTTTCTTTTTATCCATTCCACACAGTAGCTTCTTCACATCATTGGTCTTCCCACTATTTGCCCACTATTTCCTTCTTCATTCTTGGAAAACATTCTTGTTTACCAGTCCTTGGGAAAAATGTAAAACATGAAGCAGAAAATCCCTAAATATCCTGTCCACCCACCAAAAAAAAACCTAACCTATATCCCTACCCATTCTTTTTTTCTTTCTTTTTTTTTTTTTTGAGACAGAGTCTTGCTCTGTCTCCAGGTTGAAGTGCAAGGCGTGATCTTGGCTCACTGCAACTTCTGTCTCCCAGGTAAAGGCGATACTCCTGCCTCAGCCTCCCGAGTAGCTGTGCCACAGGCATGTGCCACCACACCCAGCTAATTTTTGTATTTTTAGTAGAGACAGGGTTTCACCATGTTGGCCTGGATGGTCTCAATCTCCTGGCCCTTGATTCACCCACCTCAGCCTCCCAAAGTGCTGGGATTACAGGCGTGAGCCACCGCACGTGGCCCTCCCTTCTTTCTTCTTTCCTTCCGGCCACAAGAGGCATTTCTCCCATTCAAGCCTCTTTTCCTCAAATTGTGGATCAAATCCTATTCTCTTTACCCTATACAGAGGCTTATATCCACCAGTTATTTCTTCTCATTATCTGAATTATCCATCTCAGCATTTATACTTACTGGCACACCTATTAAAAAATAAAATACATTAAATTTCAAAATCAATAAGAACCTTGCTGTCACATCAGGATCACCTTATCTTCTCTCTATCCTACCTAGACTCTTAAAAGACTTGTCTTCACTCGCTGCCTCCTCGTTCCCCAATCCCCACTCCTCAACCTGCTGCAAAATGGTTTTGGTCCCCACTCTATAGAGAGTAATTCTTTCCCTACAGTGACTTTTGGAATGCTCAAACTGTGGAAAATTTTATTCCCTTCTCTTACTTCACCTCTCTTTAGCTCTCACCACCCTTGAAAACTGCCTTCTTCTTAAAACAGTGTTTTCACTTGGCTTCACTCATGCTGGATTTTCTTGGTTTTTCTCTTCTCTCTTGGACTAGTACTTTATTTATTTATTTATTTATTTATTTATTTATTTATTTATTTGAGACAGAGTTTCATTCTTGTCACCCAGGCTGGAATCTTGTCTCACTGCAACCTCCGCCTCCTGGGTTCAAGCATTTCTCCTGCCTCAGTCTCCCGAGTAGCTGGGATTGCAGGCACATGCCACAAGGCTTGGCTAATTCTTTCTGTATTTTTAGTAGCGACGGGGTTTCGCCATGTTAGCCAAGGTGGTCTCAAACTACTGACCTCAGGTGATCCACCCGCCTCAGCCTCCCAGAATGCTGAGATTACAGGCCTGAGCCACCGGGTGCCCAGCCTGGCCAGTACTTTTAAATTTGGTTTGTAAAGTTCACTTTCTTGGCCCAGCCTTATGTATCTATATTCCCCAGGGTGTTCAATAATACAGTATCAGTAAAATAATTACAGTGGACATATAAGAAAAAATTAGATCGCCATAAAAATGACACACAAAAATTTTTTTTGTTTTTTTTTTTGAGATGGAGTCTCTCACTGTCGCCCAGGCTGGAGTGCAGTGGCGCGATCTCAGCTCACTGCAAGCTCCGCCTCCCGGGTTCATGTCATTCTCCTGCCTCAGCCTCTGGAGCACTGGGACTACAGGTGCCTGCCATCATGCCCAGCTAATTTTTTGTATTTTTAGTAGAGACGGGGTTTCACCGTGTTAGCCAGGATGGTCTCGATCTCCTGACCTCGTGATCCGCCCACCTGGGCCTCCCAAAGTGCTGGGATTACAGGCGTGAGCCACTGCGCCAGCCCCAGAAAAGTATTTTAATTAAATTTAAAAGATTATAAGCATCATTGCACATTTAGCATAATCTACTGTTAAATAAGTAATAACCGTAAAATAAGCTTGTTTCCAGTTCTTCAGTGGAGGACTTTTTTTCAGTTACATACATCAATAAATCAGTAGTTCTCATCTCTGTTTGCTCAGTTCTTCAGGGAAGCTCACTGATACCTAGGACCCATTTCCAGAGGTTCTTTCTTAAGTGGTCTGGGTTATGCTCCTGGCATTATGATTTTTAAAAGCTCCCCAGGTGACCCTAGCATGTATCGAGATTGAGCCAGTGCAATAAATTCTGTTTATTGTTAATGAGTATTTGAGTTAGGTTTCCCTGACTTGCTCTGTAAAGCATTCTAGCTCCATGTTTCCAAATCTTAACATGCATACAAATCACCTGGAGATTTTCTTAAACTACAGATATCAGTTCACAGCTTTGCAGTGTTACATTGGTTTGCCGGGACTGCTATAACAAAATACTGCAAATGGAGTGGCTTTAAAAACAAAAACATATTGTCTTATAGCTTTAGAGGATAGAAATCCAAAATCAAGGTGTTGGCAGGATTGGTTCCTTCTGAGGATGTCGAGAGAAGAATCTGTTCCAGGCCTTTCTACTTGGCTTGTAGATGGCCATCTTCCCTCTATGCATTCTCTGTGTCCAAATTTTCCCTTTTTATAAGGACAATAGTCACATGGATTAGCGCCCCCCCATGACCTCGCTTTAACTTGATTAGCCCTGTAAAGACTCTATCTCCCAATAAGGTCATATTCTGAGGTACTGGGGACAGGACTTCAATCTGTGAATTTTGGTGGGACACAATTTAAACCATAAAAGGTGGAAATCAAGAATTTGCATTTCTAACAAACCTCTAGGTGATGCCAACACTGCTGGGCCATGCATTACCCTTCAAAGAACAAGGTTCTACCAAACACAATTCCTATGCATGAGACTAGGTGGAATTGAAGCACCCCTATTTTCAGATAAATACAATTGAGAGGATCTAAGGGACAACCAGCAGGTGGGTAGAGTACTAGAAACAGATTACTGGTCATGCCTATGGGATGGATTAATTTAGGAACATACAAGAGACCACCCCATCACAGAGGATCTCCAAGACGGACTTGGGGTGGGAGAAATAAACCTTTAAGTAATGAAACACACACACACACACGCACACACACACACACACACACACACACACAGTAATTTGGTGAATATAGTGAGAAAAGAAGACAAAGAGACAGAGACAGGGACAGAGATGCAGTCTAACAAGAGAAAGAAATACACCAAAATGTCAGAAATACTTTCCTCTGGATGGCTTTAAAAGTGAAATAAGTAGGCGGCGCGCTGGTGGCTCACATGCCTGCAATCCCAGCACTTTTGGGAGCCAACGGCGGGCAGAATCACCCGCCAAGGGTCAGCAGATCGACACCATTCCTGGCCATACACGTGTGAAACTCATCTCTACACAAAATAGCAAAAAAGATTAATCCGGGTGTGGTGCGGGCACCTGCAGTCCCAGCGTAGCTCAGGAGGCTGAGGCAGGAAATGGCGTGACCCAGGAGGACGGACTGCTTGCAGTGAGCCGTGATTGCGCCCACTGCACGCCCAGCCTGCGGTGACAGCGAGAGACTCCATCTCAGAAAAAAAAAAAAAAAAAAACAAAAAAAAGTGTGTTTTTATAATGTAAATGTATTTACATAACTATTTTCCCAGACTTCCCAAATTTTTTTGAAATATACATGTATTACATTAATATGCAAGAAAACGTTAAAATAGTTATTTAAAAGAGTTATCCTTAATTAAAATTAAACAAAATCCAAAAGACCGATCAGTTCCTTATATATCTTCATGAAAAAGGGCAATAATTCTTCATTGCAGTATGAAGATAAAATAGTTTACTAATGTGTTGCCATTAGCTGGACAGTGTGCTAATGTTTTCAATAATGTCATTTAAAGTACTAAACCTGCCTGTTTTCTATATATAGAAGACAAGATTGCTGCTATAATAATGACTATCACATTGAATTCTGAGTTATAATTGAAATGTCTGAAATTATGAGAGTTAGTCATTCATTCAGCAAATATTTATTAGCAGCGACTCTGAGGGAAGCTCCATTCTTGGCACTAGATATATCACAAGAAGCAAATGAAAAAGGATTTGTCTTCAAGGAGCTTAAGTATTAGAGTATGATTACAAGAATTAATTTTTTAAAAAGGTAACATGAAAATATAAAATATGGTGAGATAATTTCAGGTCCCAGTATGGCTAGAAAGAAAATTAAATAGAGTGCTATGATGCAACGTGGAAGTTCTTTAGCTTCTATGGTCATGGAAGATTTCTTGAGGAAGCAGTATATGAAATGAGACCTGAAAGAGCAGGAGAATGCCATACAAGTCCCTGGAGAAAGAACATTCCAGATCAAAAAAATAGTATGTGCAATGTTTCTGTGATGGGGATGAGCTTGGCAGGTCCAAGGTCCCGAAAGGAAGGCCAATGTGGCAGAAGCACAGTGAACAAGGAGGGAGAGAGGAGGGGCTTGGGGTTAGAGGACTAGGCAGGGTTTGGTCAGGGAGGCCTTGAAGCCTATGATAATAAAAGCGATTGGATGATTCTAAGCAGAGAAATCACATGATCTCATCTTTAAAATAGCAGTCTCACTTCTATGTGGGGAGGATGAGCTATAGGAGAACAGAGGATGTGAGGAGACGAGTGAGGTGGTTCTTGAAGTAGACCAAACTCATGATGCATTACAGGCTCGGTTTCAGCAACAGAGCTGGTGAGAAAGAGTTGAATTAGGACTATATTTTGGAGGTTGAACCAACAGGGACTTGTCAATGGACAAAAACATTAAAAACTCACAAATCTCAAGGACATTCCTAGGATATTAGCTTAAGAAACTAGGCCTTTGATGGCACCATTTGCTGAAAAGAGAAAAGCTTGCTTTGGGGCAAGAGGGAGATATGTTTGACAAAAAGAAACAGCTCTGTTTTGCATGTCAGTTTAGAGTTACGAGTTCTAATAGAGATACCAATTTGGCAGTTAGATTTAAAAATCTAGACCTGAGCTGCAGACTGAGCTGGAGAGAACAATTTAGAGATATCTGTGTATCAGTGATTTAA
This sequence comes from Rhinopithecus bieti, assembly GCF_001698545.2. Lineage (NCBI taxonomy): Eukaryota > Metazoa > Chordata > Mammalia > Primates > Cercopithecidae > Rhinopithecus > Rhinopithecus bieti. The sequence goes on along the minus strand of NW_016804232.1, from coordinate 2,334,517 downwards.
AAACCTCAAACTGGAGGAGGTCATCAAGGGAGAGGGTATGGCTGAAGCACTAACATGTAAAACACGGTAGAGAAAAAGAAGCCAGCAAAGAAGACCAAGAAGAAGGAAGTCCAAGAAAGCCAGAAAAGATCGTGTTTAAGAAGAAACATGTAACCAGGGTGGCTGCTGAGAGGCTGAGTATAGGAGGGGCTTGACTATTGGCACTGACAAGACATACATCACTGGGGATCTTGTTGAAAGGGATTTTAGTAGAGTTGTAGGAGTCAAATTCCAATTTCAGTAGACTGAAAAAAGAATGAGGGGAAAACTTAGGGACAGTGAATTTGAAGAATGTTTTCAAGGAGTTTTCTGTGAAAATAGCCAAGAAATGGGGTGGCACTTGAAAGAGGGACCAAACTAAGGGTATTTGGTTTTCATTTTAAGACGAATGATATTATAGTATGTTTGTTTGCCAGTGGGGATGATCTGGCAGAGAGGAAAAAGTTGACGAAGCAAGACAGAAAGGGGAAAATGGTAACTAAATCTTTCAGAAGGTACAAAAGACAGGATCTAAGAAAAAAATGAAGGGGTTGGTTTTAGGGGCAGGAATCACTTTCCACTGTAACACGATGAGCAATGGGAAGTTAAAGTAGTTATTTACTGATTTCATCAATTATCTCTACGAATTATAGATTGAGGTCATTAGCTAAAAATATTTGAAGGAGAAGAGAATGGAGAAGGTGTGAAATGAACATCTTAGACAATAAGAAAGTGAGTCCTCTAGTCCATATAGGCAGTGTGGAGAACCCATTTCATAGTTGTGGTTGTAAATGTGGAGTGAGTCCAGTGAGTAAAGTTGCATGTTTTTTCACTGACAATGTTCGAGAACACAAATAAAGGTGTGGCGTAAGTAGACAGTTGATTTTAACCAGCCTCAGGGGGTTCCCAGTCATGTACAATGAAAGGACCGGGGTGGCAGGAAAGTTATAATGCTGGGACAGGAATCCAGGCCAGTAGACAGAGAGGTGAGGGCACAAGGAGAATGATGAGGAACTGAAAACAGGTACAGCTGTAGATTAGTGGGAGAGTTCTTAGAAAGGCAGAACCAGAGTAAGTGAGGTCAACAGAGGAAGTCAGAGACTGGGTTGTTTTTAATCAAAGTTTTCTGAGATGGACAACTCTGTTGTGATGTTGTCAGTGATTAGAACATCTAAGGTATGCCCGCCTGAATGAGTTTCCAACAGGTAGTAGTAGCAGAGAGGAAGATAGATCATCAAAGACAAAGAGGTCTGAGAACTGATGAGTGCAAGTTCAGGCCAAGCTTATTATAAAAACTTCCTGGCTGGGCGTGGTGGCTCACGCCTGTAATCCCAGCAATTTGGGAGGCCAAGGCGGGCAGATCACGAGATCAAGAGTTCAAGACCAGCCTGACCAACATGGTGAAACCCCATCTCTACTAAAAATACAAAAATTAGCCAGGTGTGGTGGCGGGTGCCTGTAATCCCAGCTACTTGGGAGGCTGAGGCAGAAGAATTGTTTCAACCTGGGAGGCAGAGGTTGCAGTGAGCCAAGATCGTGCCATTGCACTCCAGCCTGGGTGACAGAGCAAGACTCCATCTCAAACAACAACAAACTTCCCATACTCTCTGCCTTACCCCATTTCACTGGCTGTATATCAAGGTCAAGGAGACATTGCAGATCTCATATTGAATATGGGAGAGCCTCTCTCAGCCTCAATGACTATATAGAGCATTTCTCCCAGTTAGAAAACTTTACATGAGAAACATAAACTGAAGGTGAATATGCCATTCAAATTTTGGTGTTAATTTGTTACAGCAGCTATCACTGTAATCAATATTACATTAATCACGTGTCTTATAATGGAAGCTGGAGACCTCTTCACAAAAATTACTTAGATGTAGAGGCCTCACACACCAACCATAACCCCACATTTCCTCTCTAGTTTAATGACGAGAGGAACAAGAAGAGAAGAGAAATGGGTTATTGGCTCTCATGCACAGTGTACTGTAGTATACTGTATACTATTGTATAGTAGAGTAGTAGAGTATATCTAAGGAGGAGAAAGTGATGGTGTCTGCCACCCCAAGCCAAGTAAATTGGAGGGCTCTCAGTGAGTCACTGGTTAGAAATTGGGATTGCATGCAAGGAGGGTGGATTGGCTTCTCTGTCCTGCTGTTTTGTTTTTCATTTAGTTAAGTTTCAGAAATCTGAAGGTCCACTGTGGTAACCAGCCTGCAATATGACCCATAAGAATCCTGTTGGTATTCATATGTCTGTGTAGTCCATTTTCACACTGAATTAGGACTACACTATGTGAATACTAGAACAGTACAGAAGTGACAGTATGTGACTTATGAGCTGAGGTCACAAAATCATGCAGCTTTTGCCTTGGTCTCTTGGCTCACATATTCTGAGAGGAAGCCAGCATCATGTCATGAGGACACTCAAGTAGATCTACTAATAGGCACACATGGAGAGGAGCTGAGACTTTCTGCCCATAGTGAGCCCCAGGATGCCAGCCATGGAAGTGAGCTACCTTGGAAGTAGATCCTCCAGCCCCAATAAAGCCTTCAGATGACTGCAACTCCACATGACATCTAACTGTGACCTCGTGAGACACCCTGAGATAGAACTGCCCAGTCAAGTGTCTTTAGAATTTCTGACCCAGAGAAACTATGGGATAATAAAGTATTATTGTTGGGTTAAGCATAATTTTGGGAGCTGATCTGTTCTGCATATTAGATCGCTGTGTAACATCAGAGAAAGCTTCCTAATCCATTCCCAGAAGTGTGAGTGCATTCATAAGCAGAGACTACTGACTGCTCCTAGACTAGAAACTTCCAGAAATGAGAGCCTCACTGGAGCAGCCATGCCAATAGGTCTTGTAGGGACAAATGGAGTAGTGTTCCTAGGAATGAGATGAGTCAAACTTCACACCACTCCAGTTTCCCAGGGCCCTCAAAGAACAGAAGAAATTTTCTGTAGCTTTCTTGGCTTATGTGATGACGCATGGAGGAGAAGAGCCAGGCAAAAGCCATGGGGTTACACGAGAAGCCACCAGGCCAAGCATGAGGCTACCCCACCCAGTGAGGAGTGTGGGATTTTATGGCTGGAAATGCCGAAGGAAAACTAAACAGCCTCTCTGTGAGAAAGCACTCACAACAAAGGGGATTCAAATAATTGTAAGCCTATCCCAAGACAATTCGTCACTCGAAACACATTCACCTTAAATGAAGTGTCCATAGTATCAGACAGAACTAGACCAAATCAGAGTAGAGCCACGGACACTTCTCCTACTGCCTGTAACCAGAGTAACACAAGAGAGTATCTGCCTTTGCTAGTTCCCTGACCCGCAGATAAAGATCTAAGTCTTGGTGAGGATGGGGAGAAGGGAAATCAGAGCCAGGACAGATCTGCCCCTTAAATGGGAAAAAGACAGGACTTTAAGTTGAGTTTGGGATTATAATAATATTACGTCTCATATTAAAATAACTGGAAACTTATGGAGTCATCTCAATAGGAAATTAAGAGATGGGAAAGGGGGAAGGAGTTCAACATAACAGAATTGAAACAGTAATTGGAAAAAACCAAGACCATTTCATGCCTCTATCTCAAAGAGTTGAGACTTCTCAATAAAGAGGTTATACATCATATATTCATGCTGACTTGTAAATATTCTGAGATTAACAATACAAATGCCAATAGACGGGAGGCCTAGAATTCATGGACAAAAATGGCCTAATTGAAGACATGATGCATTCTAATAAAGAAACAATGTGTTTCACTGTCATTAGAGGCTTTAGAGTTTTCCTTGGTACTGCTGTGTCATGGATCACCGGATTTGGTGTCTCACTGAGGTTCTCATCCCAGCTCCATCACTGAAGAGCTGCAAAAGCTTCAGCCAGACATTTATCTTCTTTGACGTTAGGTCTTTCATCTAGAAAATGGGGATTATAAAATCTACCTCATGGCCAGGTGCGGTGGCTTAGGCCTGTAATTCCAGCACTTTGGGAGGCTGAGGCGGGCGCATCACAAGGTCAGGAGATCAAGATCAGCCTGGCCAACATGGTGAAACCCCGTCTCTACTAAAAATACAAAAAAATTAGCTGGGCCTAGTGGCGGGTGCCTATATTCCCAGCTACTTGGGAGGCTGAGGCAGGAGAATCACTTGAACCGGGGAGACGGAAGCTGCAGTGAGCCGAGATTGTGCCACTGCACCCCAGCCCGGGCGATAGAGATTGCACCATTGCACTCCAGCCTGGGCAACAGAGTAGGACTCCGTCTCAAAAAAAAAAGAAAAAAATCACCTACCTCATGAGATTACTAATTAAATGTTACCGGGCCTGACTGAGCATTTGATACAGAATGTGGGTTCTGAAAGACACGTAAAACAGAAGCTAATAATTATAAGTTTGTAGATATGATAGGCTAGCATCGATTGACATTATTGTCAATCTCAAATACAGCACAGATATGGTACTGACATACCACTATCATGGAAAAATTATTTCTGGGATGACAACAACAAAGGAAATTATCCTTTCTTACTCACCAAGGGGGGAAAAAAGCATAATATATATATATATATATCTCCACAAATTCTATAGCAGTTATATACATACAACTGTTTTCACGGAAATTTTATTTATAGCTTTAAAGAAAAAAAATACCTTAAAATCATGTAACCCCTAATGTATCCTTTCCCTGAAGCTATAAACACACCTCCAGTTATTCTGTCCAACAAAAATATACCACAGCAGGTGGAGTCACAAAAGAGTAAATGGTTTCAATCTTTTCATTCATTTCAGTCTATTCCCTCAACAAAAACTTCAAACTGCAGGTGCATGCAGCATACTTCTGCTATGACAAGAGCAGTGTATCTCTGTAACCAGGGCTTCACCTAATGATGTGTGAACTAAATGTTAACTGCAGCAAAATGACTCCAAGCCAAGAAAGCTGAGGGTCTTGCCTGGAAGAGGGGCTAAGCCACAGGAACACACCAAAGAGTGGGGTTGGATCTCTGGCCCTTGGGAGATCATCATTCTTTCCTTCCCTTCAACTTCTAATGTTTCGAGAACAGTGCAAATTAAACTGGAATTCTCAGTTTGCAGACATTCCTCATCTTAGGGCCCAAATTTGATTTCAGTCTGGAAACTAGCATCTAAATGAGTTTGAGAGAGGAGTAGGTTTTAAGAAAGGTCAAGGAGTAGGTTTTAAGAAAGTAAAACACTAACCAATTATTGTAGGGAATCAGTTTCACATCTGGAATTGGTTACATGTGGAACAGAAGGAAGAGTTTTCTTAGGACAGTTGGTTTAATTACACTTTTTTAAACGAGAAAGAACAACCTACGAATGCCAGCTAATCTCAAATGCAAACTGGCTACCTCTAGCTAGTGGATCTATTTGCTTCTCATAATATTTCTACCAGAATTATTAGTACTATATCCACAAATAGTTTCAATCAGTTGTTGCTTAAGTAAGGCAAACTTTGGAATGTCCCTTTGAGGTACACATTTTTCCTGGGAGTACTAGTGTGTTAGGGTCAAATCTAGGTGTTCAGACATCTTGTCTATTAAAAACAAAAAAAGATGCTATGAGAATAAGCATGATTTTGGCTTAAGACTGACCAAGATTTTAAAATACTAGCTGTGTGACTCTGGGAATGTTACTTAATCTTGCTTTATCTCTTCCTTATCTTGGAAATATGGATCATTCTTATCTTAGAGAGATCTATATTATGATTATGATATTAAATTGCATAGCATATGTAAAACAACAAACAATTATGGGACTATCTGGCTACAGAAGGCAGTCGATAATTGTTAATTCTCTTGCCCCTCCCGACTCCTTCCCTCTATTATTTAACAACTTATTTTTCCAAAGGCAATATATTTTTGGCAAATATAATGAGACAGGAAGCTTGATATAGCCTACAACCTAAAACATCAGTAGTATGGCACAGAATACAAGAAATTAAGCATATACATGGATTTAAAAGTATTCTCTCAGGGGAGAGAATTCTGCTTTCCTATGAAGTTTAGTGTAGCTAAGAATAATGCTGAAAGCAATATTTTACTCCCAAGGAGCAGGTTATAACCTTTTCCGTGAAACCCAGCCAGAACATTTATAGCACATTAACACTAGTGAATGGAAAAGAGAGCGCGGGCGAGAGGATATAATTATATAAATGTTTTTAATTTTTAATTTTTTTTTTGAGACAGGGTCTCCCTCTATAATCCAAACTAGAGTACATTGGCACAATTATGGCTCGCTGCAGGTGTGACCTCCTGGGTTCAAGTGATTCTCCTGCCTCAGCTTCCTGAGGAGCTGGGACTAAAGGCACATGCCACCACACTCAGCTAATTTTTTGATTTTTTGTAGAAACAAGGTCTTGCTATGCTGTCCAGGCTGGTCTTGAACTTCAGAGCTCAAATGATGCTCCTGCCTCAGCCTCCAAAAGTGATGTTGCCTATAATTATAGCCACCTAACCTATAATTATACTTGTTAAGGCATCAAGGCATTGGTTGTTTTAATTGCCTTTTGCCTAAGTTGTTCTAAGGTTTATAATATATTTCAAGAAATTAATAATATAATTGAATTCCCTCTAATTTTATTGTCTATTTTCCCCCGCTTGAATCTGTGTGCAGAAGTAAATCTGTAAGGATGAGTTAGGGGACAGATAGTGGACCAGTGCTGACCAAAGAGATCACAGTGACATCTAAAGATGATTTCAGAAACACCAGATGCTGTAGAACCAAAGTGGTGGAACAAGGCATCACAATTATCCAAAGAGAAGAGAGTTGTTTGTCCACATTTTGAAAGCCCCTAAGGACAGTTTTCAGGCACTTGGTTTGGGTCTTTGTGTGTGTGAAGCATATAGTGCAGGACGAGATTAAATCGATATTTAAATGACATGCAAGACACGGGAACCACTTGATGTGGTTGAGCATTTGCTCTCGTTACACTCTGTTCTGTTTATAAACATTCTAGCTATGTGAATAATAAAAAGCCAAGCACAGGCCTTTGTCATCCCTTCATGATCTTTCTGGTACCGGAGTTGCTTAGGAGGAGGTGTTGAGTTTTTGTGTGCTAAAGCTTGTCAAGGGCACATCAAAATGTAATAACGAAATCAACTACTAGACAGATTGGATGGCAGATTTTGGCAGCTAACAAGGAGCTTTCTCGTTATAGGATGTGCAAGCTTGTGGGTTGCACTGCAATTAGAAATGAATTTTTTTTTTTTTTTGCCTGAGCTCTTCTTATCCTTTTCATTCTCATAAGTGTCAACAGCAAAAGACTAGTTCTCACTCTCTAATGTACTCTATCCATCTCCCTGTTGCTAAAGTAACTAGCATCTTAATTTAACATCGAAATTTTAAAAATTGGATCAATGCTATTCAGTGTTTGTGAGATATTGATACCTTATGGGAAAGTAAGTGATATATTATTTAAAACTAATTCTCTTGACTTCTTTCTATGTATGCAAAATATCCTTTTGGTATCCTTTTTTTTAAATTGTTGTTGTTGTGGTTTTAACCATATGTCTCCAGTAGGAAAGCAAGATCTTTGTTTCTTAACAGCTGATATGTACTTGCTACTGTGTCACACAGGAGTCCGCAATACTGTTAGCGGCAACAAAATCATTTCCACAGAAACTAAATTTAGCTTTCAAAAAGAGAAAAACAATACTACTTTTCTGCTGCTTAATAGATGGATTTCATGTGAAAAAACACAATGAATCAAGTCAATATGTTTTTCAGGGGTTAAAAGTAAGACAGCCAAAGGTACAAGTGGTTCCCACAGAGATTCGCAGCCTATCTGGGTGAGGATTAGGACCTCCTGCAGCTGACCAGGCAGCTCCCAGGCAATCAGAACAATTCCGGAAGAGAGGAGAGAAGAAACTGAAAGGGAGGGAAAAGGAGATGGGGTCAATGAATTCAGCTTTTTAAATACACCTGGGAATGTCCATTCAAGAGTCAGCTAGCTTACTAAGCCTTTTTTCCTCATAGGAGGGTTGATGTATACAACTGTCACAGAGTAGAGGTAATGGACAATAAAGTCATAATGCATGTTATAAATTTTCAACGGAAAGAAGTTTTTATTTTGGAAAAAAAATAATAAGCTCAAGAATTGGGTATTAAATCCTTAAGAGACAAGAAGAACTAAAGAGAAGAACTAATCCCATATTCAACCCTTTTTCATTTTACTAGAAGAAAGAAGAAATGTAGTTACACATCCAAGTGTTCTTTGAATAATCCATCATTTTAAAATGCACTTAATATGTGCCAGGTGCTAGACCAGGATCTGGGGAATCAGAGGTAAACTAGAAACTTCCTTTGCCCAGCCATGGTCAAGTAAAAGTAATAAGGAGATAGAGGTGCTGAGACTACTTATGCATGGTGCCCAACAGTGATACAAAGATGAAATCATTAAGTCTCCTCTTCATGGTAGAGATGAAGCTGAAGCTAAGACCTAAAAAGTGAGCAGGCATTTTCAAGACAAACTGGGAGGAAAAGATATCATAGGTAAGGAAAAAGCCAGTGGTCAAAGCCTGAGAGTTAGAACAGAGTGTGAGGAAAGAGACAGATCTCCAGAATGAAACAGACATGAGGTTCTAAAGATCAAATATTCCACAAGATGGGAGTTTGGATAAGAAGGACATTAAGGTGCTTTAAGATGGAGGGGACATGATCTATGTCCTTTACAAAGACCTTTAGGCAGCACTGTAGCTAACAGATCAGAGAGGGAAAGTATTATTATAGCAATACAGATTTTTCTTTTAAAATAATGTTGGGTGGAAGCCACCAGTGCAATTCCCCCAACTTCTTGTTTAAATATCCATGAAGACACAAAAATACTACAATAAACCTAAAACTAATATCAACAGACTATGTCTGAATTTAAGAAAATGTGCTATAGCTATTAGATAATTGGAGCTAGGCTGAGATGCATCTGTCTCTGTACCATTCTATTTGCAGACACAGACCAAAAACCAGAAAGCCACTGAGTAGCAAAAATGAAGGTGGGGGGAAATCCTAGAGGTAGAATAGTACAGCTTTGAAGATGGAGATAGACATAACCTTGATATCACAAATGTGTTTTTTTCATGTATTCAATCAGTTCATCAAATCAGAGAAATAAGGAGGCAGTGCAGGAGCAAGTTGTTCTGTTGATAGAATAGAGGTGTACTAAAATTTATGCCTGTTAGAAAATGGGTGAATAAATGAATCTGCCCTCCACATGCACAACTAAGAAAGTAATTCAACTTCAGGGTATAAAGGATACTTTAGCTTCCTTATTTACAGAAAAATACTGAAACTGGACACTTGTTTGAAGATAAGTAAAAAGAAAGCCAACATGGAGAAAATGATTTGCAGAAAAAGGAACAAGAAATAGCATCCAGAAAATAGAGAAGAATAAAACACTTCATAACATTCATTTATTTCAGGACTGAGTAGAAATTTCATGAAAACATCTGGTTTCTTCAATGAGGACAAAAAGTCAAGGATCTAGAATGGGATCAAATAATCTTAAGGAAAGAACAGGTGGAGTTAAAAAGATACAAGGATGAAATAAAATGGGTGATGACAAAATGAAAAAATAATTGCAATGGCATTAAAACCACATTATTAGAATTAAAATATACATTGAAGGAAGGGCAGAATCATTGATGTATAAACTCAAACAAAAATGTGGTGGTAAGCATAGAAGTTTCCTTAGAACACAAAGGAAAGAACTAAGCAGGAAGAAGGAAATGAGAGCTACAGACAATAAATCCCATAAAGCCAAGTTGAGGCTGAATGATGCCCCTGAAGAATGAAATTAAGGAAAGTAGCAACAATCAAAGATAAAAGATTTAAAAAAATTTCTATGAGATGAAGAAAGTCATGTGTAAGCAGTTTTAATGGTTCACAGCTTAGTGGTTCACAGGAGAACCAGTGAAAAAAATGCATTCCTTGGCACATGATTATAACATTTAAAGAGTACAAAGGTTTTGCAATCTATCCATCTGACAAAGGTTTAATATCCAGAATCTACAAGGAATTTAAACAAATTCACAAGAAAAAAACCATTAAAAAGTGGGCAAAGGACATGAACAGACACATCTCAAAAGAAGACATTCATGTGCCCAAGAAACATGAAAAAAACTCAACATCACTGATCATTAGAGAAATGCAAATCAAAACCACAATGAGATGCAATTTTACACCAGTTGGAATGGCAGTTATTAAAAGTCAAGAAACAACAGATGCTGATGAGGTGTAGAGAGATAGGAATGCTTTTACACTGTTGGTAGGAATGAGAAAACACATACATGCACACACAATAGCAAAGACATGAAACCAACCCAGATGCCCATCAATGACAGACTGGATAAAGAAAATATCTTTATCCACGGAATACTATGCAGCCATAAAAAGGAATGAGATCATGTTCTTTGCAGGGACATGGATGGAGCTGGAAGCCATCATCCTCAGCAAACTAATGCAGGAAGAGAAAACCAAACACCCTATGTTCTTGCTTATAAGTGGAAGCTGAGCAATGAGAACACATGGACACAGGGAAGCTGAGCAATGAGAACACATGGACACAGGGAGGGGAACAACACACACTGCCGCCTATTGAGGGTTAGGGTAGGGGGAGGGAGAGCATTAGGAAAAATAGCTAATGCATGCTGACTTAATACCTAGGTGATAAGTTGATAGATGCAGCAAATCACCACGGCACACATTTACCTGTGTAACAAACCTGCACATCCTGCACATGTACCCTAGAACTTAAAATAAAAATTAAAAAGTACAAAGTTGAGTAAAAATGTCATCAAATTCTGCAATATGAAGCAACAAATTTTGATTATTCTTGGCAATATCCTTTGCAACATTAAATACCAAAGGAAAATGGAGGAGTATCAATTTATTGCTGAAAGTTGGCTAAAACATGTCCATGTGATCACTGCCAATTATTTCTGCCTAAGAGATTGTAAGAGGAGGTAAAATGCACCCTACAAAACATATACATAGGGAGCAGACCTAACCTTTAGTGTTGGATTCCTCTAAACCATCTTAGATTATTCAAGCCTGCTTAGAAGTTACATTTTAAAATGTTATCTCATGAGCAGAGAGCTGAAACCAACACGTGATAGGCGGCCTCTAAGACGGCCTCCAATAGTCCACATGTCCTAGTACACACTACTGTGTAATCCCTCTCCGTGAGCATGGATTGCATTTAGTTATCCCCTTCTAATGAATAGAATGTGGTAGAGGTAGCAGAATGTCACTTCCAAGATGAAGATTGGCTTCTGTCTCAGCCCTCTCTTTCTCTTCCTTGCCCTGACTCCTGCTGTCATGCTGTCACCTGTAAAACTGAGATACCCACATGGCAAGGAACTGAGAGAGGCCTCCATTCAACAGCCTGTGCAGAACTGAGGCCTTCAGTCCAACATCTTATGAGGAAATGAACCCTGATTGCAAATTCCCCCCATTTGAACCTTCAGATGGGAATGCAGCCTAGGCCAGCATGTCAACTGCAGTCTTCTGAAAGGCCTTAGGCAGAGACATCCAACTAAGCCATGCTCAGGTTCCTGACACAAAAACTATGAGATAATGAATGTTTGTTTTAAGCTATTACATTTTGGGATAATTTGTTATGTAGCAATAAACAATCAATATATTACAGGTTAATAATGAATAAAGTTAAGAGTAAGAAAATAGCAAGTGACTCTTTGATCTCTCCGTCTCTTAGCATTCTGAAATTTCTACCATATGGACAATTTTTGAATAACAAAATTACTCTTGGTCTTGGGAAGGAAGACACCTTCAGTTTGAGCAAGAGTCTCATATACGTACTAATACCATTATGTCTCTATGTACTACACAGATTTAGAAATCAGCTATTCAACCAATTAAACCAACCATCAATCTATCTTTCTAATACCAAAATAAAATGTCCAAAAGAAATCTGAAAATAGAGGCTATAATTAATGTAGAAAATGTCCTAAATAATTAGGTCTACCACCCCAGAATTTATTGGGAAGTCCTGATAGGATAGTGCTAGAGACCACAGTAGCAGCGGCTATGCAAAGGCTATCTAGTAACTTTGGGCAAATTACATCATCTCTCAGTGACTCCCCCTGCATCTGTAAAGCAGAGGTGTCACATGTAAAGACTATCATGGGGGCATGGCACCTGCTCAGTAAATGTGACATACTATTATTACACTGTAAGAGGTAAAAACTGGCAAGGAAGGAAAAAATTAAATTTGCTTGACTTCTGATCTCAAGCACAGGCATCTCAAATACTGCTGTTTGAATCTTAATTCTGACAATTAAAAAACGTAGGTAAAAAAATTACTTTGAAAAATGGAAAGATAATAAAATATACAGATTTCTAAACACCAGAGAAAATATAAGCAAATAAAAAGCTCAAAAAAGGAAACATAAGTAACCATATAAAAAACAATAAATTAGTGAAAGAAGTTTTAGATCAATTATATTAGCAATAATAACAAATAAGAATAGTTCTCTTAAGTTTTAAGAAAAGGTTTCATAAATTTGTTCAAAGAACAAAATATTATCATTATATTAGCTTCCTAGAGCTGCTGTAACAAATTGCCACAAACTAGTTGACTTAAAACAACAAAATGTATCCTCCCCCAGTTCTAGAAGTCCAAAATCAAGGTGCTGGGAGGTCTGTGCTCCCTCTGAAGGCTTTGAAGAAAAATCCTGCCTGGTCTCTTTCTAGCCCCTGGTAGTTGTGGCCATCCTTGGCATACTTGTAGCTGAAATGAAAGAAAGTAGCAATAACACTTTGATTCCTGCCTTCACCTTCACAGGGCCATCTTCCACACAGTGTGTGGCTATGTTTCCTTGTAAGGACAAAAATGTTCTTCTTGTGAGGACACCAGTCATTGGATTTGGGACCAACCCTAATCAAGTATGACCTCGTGTAAACTCAATTACATCTGCAAACACTCTATTTCCAAGTGAGCTCACATTCACAGATACCAGATACAGGTCCCAGGCGTTAGGACTTCAATATATCTTTCGGGGGACACACAGTTCAACCCACAACGACGTACTGTGTTCAAAAGGTATGCAACTGAAAACAAATGGAAGCAATTTAAATATGTGACAACAAGGAAACAGACAAATTAGCATTGCATCTATATAATCAAATATTTAAAATCTACTAAAACTTTGTGGAAGACCAATACATAAAAATATCAGTGATATGGTGTAAACCAAAAATATTAAAATATAAATAGATGCTTAAATATGCAAAAAGATACAATTACTGCTAATTATGTATGTATATATACAGAAAAATCTTAGGGAAAGTACACTGAAATATTAATCATCATTGACATTGTTGGTAGGACAAGAGGTGATTTTTAGTTTCATCTTCAAAATGTTATATACTGTAAATATTTTATTACAGTTAAAATGCTTTTCTAGACTTTCGTAGTCTTTGCATTACAACAGTAAAAGTAAAGTATATTTTTTACACCCATCTTCTGATAGTTGTGAATATGGATCTGTGCTTTTTGAAGGGACTGAATCAATGTTCAAGGAATGTATGTGATGTAGGATAGCTGTGGGTTTACTCATAATGTAACAATGAAGATTATACTCCAATGACCTGGGTTTACAGTCAGGATCTCCTACTTGGTGGCTATGTGAACTTGGGCAAGCGGCCTAACTTTTTTTATTTTTTTGTATAGGCTGGAGCGCAGTGGCTCAATCTCTGCTCACTGCAACCTCCTCCTCCTGGGCTCAAGCGATTCTCCTGCCTCAGCCTCCCGAGTAGCTGGGATTACAGGTGCCGGCCCCAGTGCCTGGCTGATTTTTGTAGTTTTAGTAGAGCTGGGGTTTCACCATCTGGTCTCAGCCAGGCTAGTCTCAAACTCCTGACCTTGGTTGATCCGCCCACCTTGGCCTCCCAAAGTGCTGGGAGTATAGGCGTGAGCCACTGCGCCTGGCTGAGGGGCCTAACTTCTATGTGTCTCAGTGTCCTAACATGTAAGCTGGATATATGATAGGGCTTTTCTCAGAACATCATTTTAGACAGGTTTTTGCTCACATATTTAATAAGAATAATAAGTCAACTGCTTTTCACCTATAATTTGACCAGTAATTTCATATGGAGTATCTGATAGTATCAGTAGTACTTTTGCACCAACCTAATATATTCTGATTGAGTACATTCTCCTGAAATGCGGTATGATGACTTCAATGACAAAAAAGGCATAGTAGTCTGAAAGTGACCCTTAGATATTTGTGTTTGTCTCTCCCCTACCAAATACACAGGTAAGTTTGATATATTTCCCGATATTCTTTGATATCCTTCAAGTGCCTTGATCTAATAATGATTTAACATTAAGAGACTTTCAGTTACTTGTCCAGCTCCCAGTAAAAAATGGCCACAGGTGCTGAGGGCCCTGATATTATCTGTTCCTGCTTTGCCCTGTCAAGCTGCATGTACTGAAGGCCTGTGACACTCAGGCGTACCCAGCCCAGCTTCGCTGAACTCTAGCCAGTGTGTTCAGAGCAGAGTGGTCTGGGATTTGCCCACTGCGCTAATTCCGCTGGCAGGTGTGCGTGATTTCTGAATCAGCAGCAGCATCCTGAACACCCTGATTCATTCATTCGACAGCTATTCATTGAGTGGGAGGCCCTGTACTTACTAGATGCTGAACAAAATTGCACCTGCCTCCTCGAGTTTAGTGAATTAAAGCACTAAACAAACACAGAATGATACATTGTAATAAACACCAAGAAGAAAAACGATATGGTACAAAGAGAACAAGAGGAAGAGGTGACCTGGTTAGATTGGGTAGTCAGGGAAGGCCTGTTTGTGGAGGTGACAATAAATTAAAAACTTCAAGGATGAAAGTAACCTGCCGGACAAAGAGTGGGGAAGAGTGGCCCAGGAGAGGAAATACGTTCTGCAGGTGTGAAGGTCCTGAACAGGAAAGCACTAGACCAGTAAAAATGATAGAAACGAAGCCAGTGAGTGGTGCAGAGAAGGGAGGAAAGATATGAGTTAACTAAACACAGACCAGACCTTGCAGCACTTGGTCTTGTAGGACACAGGAAGAAGTGCATTTTGATTCTGTTTTAATTTCACTGAGAAGGCATCAATGGGTTTTAAGCAAAGAGAAAAAAAGCAGCTATTTAAATTGCGTTTTTATGAAAGTGGCTGCTTTCTGAAAAATAGAAAATAGAAAAGGGTAGAAATGGAAAGACTAATCAGGAGGCTATAAGGAGTTCCAAGTGAAGCATAACGGGGCCTTGAACTAGTGTGGTCACAGAGAATTGGAGGCATTTGAGCTTTATGTTGGGAAAGCCATAATAGAGTTGTATTATACGTGGGGAAGAAGAAGGAACTAAGGGCCATTGCTAGGATTCTCGCTTGAGCAAGAATGGTGCTCAAGCACCATTCTGGTGGGGTCATTCATTGAGATAAGGATAGACTTGAGAAAATCTTACTGGGGGTGTCTGGTAGTGGTGAAGATGAAAAGGGGGACTACAGTTCATTCTTGAAAATGTGGTAACTGAAATACCTGCACATCCAGTATCCCAGTGGAGATGAAAAGAGGCAGTTAGATATCCATGTCTGGAACTGAGACATGCGGTCTAAGCTCAGGATGAAAATGTGAAAGTTGTAATTGGGACTGCCTTGTGAGACCTTGTGACAGTTCCCACTGCGAAGAGAGCCTGGGCCTGAACTCCAGCTTGATTGGCAGAGAGGCTGACCTCCCACCTGTTCCTCTTCACTGTGCAGTAGACCCAGATCTACCCTCGGATCCCATTGGATCCCAGGTGTTTGATATCTAGACTGATTGACCTAGAGATTCCCTGCCAGGCTTCTATACCAAAGGTCGGCCTCCTCCAATCTGAATCCAGTCTATACTGGACCAGGTGACTGTGCTCTACTGTGAGCACGTATTTAAATATTAGCAGAAAGGCAGTGTCTTTCTGAGGAGATGAATCCACAGTGCCTCAGGGAAGTGGGGTAGGAAAAATCTTGGGATAGATGGCCTTCTTTGCAGGCAATTGAATAGATATTGCTCATGTGGTGTGAACTGAATATACAAGAGAGGCAAGCCCTTATACATTTATTTCGTGTCCACTTAGTTCCCAGCCCTTTGTACATGGTGGGCCCTCCCACACCACACTCCAGCCTGGGAGGCAGAAGAGAGCCACAGCCCACAGCACCAGGCTCTGGTGTTCTTCTAGGACTGCCCTCTCACTTGCTCTCTAGAACAATGGGGCTCTGATCTCCTTGTCCAACTCCCTAAGAGTGATGAGGACATTTTAGGCAGAGCAGCCAGAAGGACGGAAGGCGTGGAGTTGAGATGCAGCCCATGTAACAGCCACCAGCAGTGCAGTGTCTCTCCCCACAAGGTAGGTGCTGACTAACAGAGGAAAAGGAGCAGGACATAGCGGATAGGGGTACAGAACAGCAGCACCTGCTCTGCAGAGTGAGGTTGACTCACAGGATTAAAAGGCCTGCAGTGGGCAGAAAGAAGGGACCAGCAGGGGAAGCATGTTGAAATGTATCATGCTCTAAGCCCTGGAGAACAGCTGACGCAGAAACACAGCCACAGTGCAGTTGAGGGAAGGTGCAAGATCTGCCTTGCCCGTGGACCCAGGTGTGGAGAGGAGGCTGAGCTCACAAAGCAACTTGGGTAGACCCCATGAGCCAGTCTGAGGAGGGCAAGTTTCGGTGACGGCAAGCGTCACACAGAGTCTGCCCACAAAGGAAATGAGGAGACAAGGAATGAAAGGAGCTTCCTCCTGCACATGGAATTCCAGGAGCTGCCAAACTCCTTAATAGCATGGCTCCCTAATAGCTGGCAACTGCCTGACAGTTCTAAGAGTGATGAAATCCAGAGATGAAAGGGCTTAGCATCCCTGAGCAGAGTGCTTGTGGGTGAGCCGACTGCTCATTAACCTGGGCTGAACACCCTGCTTGGTTGCCTGGGATCAACAAACACAGCTGTAGGAAGTTTAAAAAATTGACACCTTTCTTGTGAAATATAGATCCACCTATGGTGGCCCACAGGGTTGTGAATCAAAGCTGAACTGCAGAAGCAATGTGAGGAAAAGCAAAAGCATAATCAGTAGGGAGTGGCTCCATAATCCAGAAAGCAGTGATTGAGGGGTAGCTGTGGGCACAGACCAGAACCAGAGAGGCAGTAAAGAGAGAGAACATTCAAGGGGACAGGATCTTAATCTGGACATGGAAGGCACTTTAAGACAGATCAAGATCAGGAGACAGGCTGTTCACTCTATGGGGGAAATCAATAATGAACTGCCAAGGAATAAGGATTTATTTGTCGGAGTTTCTCTCAAGAAACTTCCGTCATCTTTCCCCACTCCTATAGTTTCAGAACTTACAGAGAAGCTGATGTAGGAGTCAGTTAGGGATCAATCTATCATCTTTATTACTAGTAAAGCTGGACCAGAGAATGTGGCTAGTATCTCGGGTCACAATCAGACTTTCTACCTTCCCACACCCATCCCAAACGACAGGTTTTCCCAAGGCAGATGCACAGCTTGCCCAGTAAGATTAGCACAAGGAGGAAAGGAGAACATGTCCTGCCCGCAGGCAACCTGGGCTGACAGAAAGAAAGCCCCAGGGGGCTGAGCCACAGAAAGTCAGCTACTTCCCCCAGTTAGGCAATCAGATAAGTCCCCCCTTTCCTTTAGGAGGGGGCTGGCAGGAAGGGTGAAAGCTTCCTCCCTTCCTAGTATTTCCAGAAGGACAGATGTTTCCATTTTACGGGCCTCAGTAGGGATGCCTGGAAAGGAAGAAAATTAGCCTCCTTCCATTGTACTGGCATATATCGTCAGATTGTACATTCTGATATTTAGAGAAGAAAAATTCAAATGAGCTAGTAGAAGGCCTAGAGATTTTTTTTTTTTTTTGATCCACTTGTTTTCAAATGTTTTCCTTTTAGCATTGAACTCTTTCTTCAAATATAAAGACAGAGCTGTTCTTGTTGAATGGGACAAAAACGTTAAGAGGTGTGGGAAGCCCAGGCTTAACCAAGAGGACTCCCCTCCCTTCCCCAGCACCACCCAAAAGCAACTCAGAGGAACCTGGCACTTTACACTATAGTTTCCAGACCTCTGAAATGGTTCTACTGCACTGGAAAAATGTTAAGCAGAGAAGTTACGTGACTGCCCAAATTGCACAGCTGAATCAATGGCGGAGGTACGCTACTAGGATCCATCATGGTTTGGCTCATCTTGACAAGGTCTTAAAATCAACACAGAGAGCTCCAACTCACTTTAAAGGGACTTACATTATTAATACTAGTCTAATTTCTTCTTATCTTGCAATATACCTCATCTGCTAATGCCCATAGGTCTTAGAGGAGGCTGTACCTAGCCAGGAAGTTCACACTGAAAAATATCACTAGAAAGAGTTGTGCCGGCCGGGCACGGTGGCTCAAGCCTGTAATCCCAGCACTTTGGGAGGCCGAGACGGGTGGATCACGAGGTCAGGAGATCGAGACCATCTCTGGCTAACACGGTGAAACCCCGTCTCTACTAAAAATACAAAAAGCTAGCCGGGCGAGGTGGCGGCGCCTGTAGTCCCAGCTACTCGGGAGGCTGAGGCAGGAGAATGGCGTGAACCCGGGAGGCGGAGCTTGCAGTGACCTGAGATCCAGCCACTGCACTCCAGCCTGGGTGACCAGAGCGAGAGCTCCGTCTCGAAAAAAAAAAAAAAAAAAAAAGAGTTGTGCCATTGCCAGTAATACCGATCTTTGCAAAGTGGCAAGTAATTATAGTCCAGATAGTTTAACAGGAGGAAAAGTGATGAGCTAATGAGCTTCCCATCACCTCCAACACAATAATTTGGATAAGGTGTCTTTTTCTGGTTTTGTTTTTGTTTTTTTGCCGCCACTTGCCATAAGGGACCAGTCAACAAAAACAACTAACGTTTGTCACAATGGGCAGCTGCGAATTCGACCATATTGCCCTCACTATAACCCTGGTTTTCCATGAGCAAGGAGGTGATGAGGGCGGTGTTTCTAAGCAAACAGAAAAAGAACAATTTGGCTATTGCATGCAGAATTAGGCTGAATCACATGAAATCAAATGAAATGAAAACACTGAATCACATGTTTCATAAATCATAAATGGCCAAATACTGGCACTTTTGTATGTTTCAACCTGTATTTCACTGGCCTGGTTCTCAACGGACTTTGACCTTCCAATATTCCAAATAAAGGCTTTAGTTCCTTGTTCATCCCTGATTCTACCTCTTAACTAAGGACAGGAACCAAAAAATACAGTGCAGCCTTCTACTTAAGGTTCTCTGTGTTCGACCAAGGACTCCTGAGCATGTCACAGGAGTTATGCCATGCCCTTCCTCCTGGTAATACTGGTTTTTATCCATTCCCTTCCTTCTCCTTACCCTCAGTTCATGCCCACACACCCACAATCATATAGAGACTGCTGAGACCACCAACTAATTTCAAACCACCTGCTAAACACTTTACAGAATACAGAAGAACTTTCACTACTTTCAGATGTCACAGGAGGGCCAGGAATCAGGATTAATATCTCTGCATTTGATCACTTATTCTTCCTAAGAACATCATCAACAGTATATAAAAATGTTTATTTCTATTATCCCCTTCATAATTATATCCACGGCATAATCTCTGCAAAAGCATGTGCATGCTTTAAAAAGCCAGTGTCAGGGGAATTCGTATCATCACACATTGGCAAGCCAGAATATCACTATTACCAAACTTGCTTCACAAAACAAAGTGGAGGTAAAAACCACGGGAAGGGAAATTCAAACATCAAACAGGATTGATGGGTTTATCATCACGCACTACATTACAGAGTGACCTCCACAGACTGGAAATTGGGTTACATCAACAAACCTCACTTTAAAGTGTGAGATGAAAGAGTGCCTCCCCTAATGTTTTGTGGTATAACTGGCTCAGGTTTAAAGAAAGTATGCAGCCAGGTACCCGTGTCACATTTCAATCTGTGATATTGACATGGATGTGAAAACCCAAGCCTTTGAAACTGAGCCTTTCATAAGTTGAACAAAAACCTGAAACGCACTCTCCTGCGAAGACCTGAAGGACAGAGAAGGTAAGATGATAAAGGGGAAACCTTTACGCATGGAACATTTTTGAATTTTCCTGCCATGGGCCATAACTCAAGTGTGTGAAAGTAGAGCTTAGCTCAAATAATTGACATTGGTTTGTTTGGTTTTCCTCGATACCAAGGCTTGCCTGCCTTGTAAAGATTCCAAAACATTAGCAATGTGTTGCCAAAGTCAGGAAAATTGTTAGTGTAACAGAACCAGCTGTACTTAAGCTGGATTCAATTATCCAACCCCACCGCACCCAAGAGCGCCCTCTTGACATTTATTTATTTATCCAAACTAATTTCTCTATTGGCTTGGCAAACTCTCAGGCAAGCAGTGAAGAGCTCGGGTATTAAATGCAAGCTTCATTAACCCACTGCAAATGATCTTCATATTTTTTTCGATAATGTTCCAAAAGGAAAATGTCTCTGCCCTCTACTTTCAATTTTTAGTCTTTTGCATTATAGAATACAGAAAAACTATAATTTCCAGATTTAATGTAGAAATTAACAGATACCAAGCCAAATATCTTATCCTTTGGTTTTATTATTTGGTGTGTATATAGGAAATGGAGGGACTGCAGAAGGATGGATTTCTCAACTTCCCATAAATCAGTTAAAACAAGGTCCTCAGACTCTGCCCACTTGTGACTTTAAGGTTAAGAAGGGGAAGAGAGATATCACAAAGGGTATTTGAACTTCTTGTAAACAGGGATAAAAGGCTATTTGTTAATATCTGACGATGCAAACAAGTCACCAATAGCAGAACACCAAAATGTTCTGATAGTTTCCAAGTCTTGAAAATATCTCCAGCCCCAGGTCCTTCCTTGGCTTCTAGCCAGGTCCAGGTCCCCTTTACCAGGAACAAAACCCCAGGATGCATTACGCTTCCTAATTCTTCATAGTCTGCTTCATTTGGCAAAGGACCTAAACCTAACCACAACAGTTAAAAAGAAAGGCTTGCATTCTACCATAAAACATACAAATCATGAAATGTATACAACTAACAAAAACAGTTTCGGTACTACTTGATGAGAAGAATCTTGTGGGGGGTGTGTGTGTGTGTATGTGTTTTTTAATTCAGCATTCCAGTAATGTGAAACCACTGTTTAAGGTAGAAAATCATTTTTCAATCTCAGGAAACATCGTTACTAGCTGCCAAAAGTCAATCCATATAATAAGAAATATTTGCTAATGCTGAACACCTGCACTTTTATAGATAGCCTCTCAGGACAGCTGCGGCTGAGTCTTCAAGTCTACCAATACAGCAGCCAAGTGAAAACACTAAACGTTAGATAAGAATGCTTGTTGAATTAGCCATGCATGTATCTACACTAAGTCTAGTATATTTATTGGTGGACTCTGACAGTCATTAGATACAATAAAGTACAATACAAAATATATCCAGGATAAGGTTCCCAGCTGCTAGATGCTTACATCTTGAGGTGGTAAGATACACAAATCAAAACATACTAAAGGTATAAACATACATCATGCTTATGGAAGCCATGTGTAAATATTTATTTCACTTCCCATGGTTAGATTTAACTTTTTTAGTTTCATTGTTTGATTTTTCTGACTTGCTGGGTTTAATAGAAAAAGGCAGCCACCAGAAGTTTGAGGGAAGGATTCATTAAGAAGGTGCAAGCATTGTTTTATATCTTTCTGAAATGAGTTCTAGCAAGTGCCTTAAGGATAGTTTACACTTTCTTGCCTACTATTCAAACACTGTGATGCTGAATCTTCACAACTTTCTAATTGCATTAGTCTTCTCTAACCAATCAATCAAGAGACAGAGAAAGATGACTTAAAAATTATTACTATAAATAATAAAAAGCATGTATTGAGTATTGACTAAGAACCGGAAACTGAATGACATCCTTTACAGACAGTGAGTTTAATTCTTACAACATTATGAAAAAGCAGGCCGGGCGCAGTGGCTCATGCCTGCAATCCCAGCACTTTGGGAGGCCAAGGTGGGCAGATCATCTGAGGTCAGGAGTTCGAGACCAGACTGGCCAATGTGGCAAAACCCCATCTCTACAGAAAGAAAATTTAAAAATTAGCCAGGCATGGTAATCCTGTAATCCTAGCTACTCAGGAGGGTGAGGCAGGAGAATTGCTTGAACCCACGAGGGGGAGGTTGCAGTGAGCTAAGATCGTGCCACTGTATTCCAACCTGGGTGAAGAGTGTGACTCTTTCTCAAAAAAAAAAAAAAAATATGAAAAAGCATATATTATTACCTTCCTTTTACAAGCACAGAAATTGAAAATCACAGTAATTGATGTGACTGTCTCAAGTTAGATATAGTCAATTCTTATCTGGTAATAAAACTGGAATTTAAACCCAAGTTCATCTGCTTTGAGATACTGTGGTCTTTCTTCTGTGTTACACTTCCTCTTTTGCCAATATTTAGTTAGCACTGATTTTTTTGTTGGGCGTTATACTGGTAATGTAGCGGTAAATTAGGCAGATGTGGTCCTGCCATCACAGTTTACAATCTAGCCCGGGAGACAGACCTTATTACAAGGAGTAGTAATAAGTAAAATTTGGGTTATAAACAGACAGTATAGCATACAAGGGGACAAGAGGGGAACCTGGCCAAATGGTATAAATTCTGCATTCTGCAAAAGATGCCACAGAAAACTACTTGCTGAGAAATCAACTTCATCCCCTAAACTTCAAGTCATCCCACTGTTCACTCAATTCAATCTCAATAGTGTGATATTTCTGTTTAAATAAAATGTTATCCAGTCAGTTTTCTTTGATTTCTGTGATTTCAGCAGGGCCAGGTAGAATAATTAGATAAGAGGTACTGCATGGGTTCTTCTTAAATTGCTTTCCTTGGATTTCAAGCCTTTCTAATGCCCTTGTCCTGCAGCACATGTCCCACCTACATCATGTCTGAAGTTGTCTATTACTCCCTCTCCTTCAACCAGTCATGACCTGTTTATCCCCATCACACCTCCTGAAGGCAATCTGACACCACAGGCATCGCATCCCTACTACATCATTTTCCTAATATACACCCTCCTCCCTTCCTCCCTTACTGGCCCCTATAGCACTTTGCACACAAGGACTAAGCAACTCCCCAATGGCAGAAAGGACCAATTCATATTATTCTTGGGTACTGGGTCTTCTCCTCATACTAAGCATAAAAGTCAGAATGTTTCTGGCAGCATTCTAATCAAGCTTTATCACCTTGGAACATGTGTTCAGTCATTTCTGTCTTCAGATTTTTCAAAAGCAGATACAAGTCATGTGCCAAGATGAACACAAAATGCTGAGATTAACCAGAATTCTTTAATATGCACAGGGTAGATGACCTCTGCCTGCAGAATACACTCTCATGAGAGTGATCCAGTCAGAGCTTCACCTACTCTCTTTCATCAAGGAAGCATTTCATAATGCAAATGAGAGTAATATTATTAAAGCAAAAATCTTGAATCTGTTTGATTTTTTAAAAAAATAAACCACTCAAATTCACTTAACTAGTAGTAATTAATTGCCTATGTTTTACAACATACCTCACAGCCAAGGCACTGTGATTACAAACCTGCCACCAAAACAAGTGCCGGATATTTGAAGGCAGTGGCTAGTAACCCTGCACTCTAAAGGCAACTTACTGTTCAACAGAGGTAAGCTACAGAAATAGGGGCTGACAGGAGCTATTTTGTGGCAAATTAGCTGAAGTCATAAGCAGTTCTGATAAAATGCACCACATATGCTCAAATATGTACCCTATAGCCTCTTCTAAAAATTTCAAGCAGTATCAGGACAGAAAAAAATGTAATTAAGTACTTATAAATACTCTGTACAAGTCATTAGAAGAAACACTGTGTTACTGAGACCAAAGCTTTCCTTCCACATTGGCTAATTGTATAGAAATGTTATGCCTTCTAAACCTTTCGTTTTAAAAAATCTTCCAATCACCGTATTACAGTCTCAAAGAAGTACATTTCGTGCTGTTACTATAAAAACCAATTAGTTACTGTGTGAGTATGATCAGTTTTATAAAACTAAGAAACAAGAGAGGTAACCACATGAGAGCATCTGTCCAGGTTCTCAGTTAGAAGCAAAACATGGAGAGACTAAGTTCTGGTGTTCCTACTGGAGGACCATCATACTGAAGTGGTGACAGCCAGTTTTCTCAGTGTAGAGAGCCATGTGTTCTGGTAATTTGCTGACTGGGGTCTGATGTTAAAGAATTAACAAATAACAAAAAGATGTTTTAACTCAAGGAACTACCCTGGTGTCTGGCGCTATACAAAATGATCCTGGGGTCAAGAGATCCTCCTTGTTTCCTATCAAACACTTCTTTCTTCCTTCAGAGATCCTGGTTCCTTTGCCTCAGCCACACCTCTCCTTGATGCAACATATTAGATTTCAATGTTTCAGGGGAGGTTGTCTTGTGTGGCAAGACACCAAAGGACCTTCTATTCACTAGGTGGTCAGTTTTAGCACATTCTCACCAAGTTCCAGTGTAACTCTGTGAGCCATGATATCTGGCTTTTCCCATTCCCAGTAAACAGACAGATGAAGCTGAATTGAGAAGTTGAAAATCTCCATTATGATTTCCCTTTTAGATATTTTAGTGGGTTTTCCCTGGAGGGAAACAAAATTATGAGTTCATCAAACATAAATGGGAAACATGAACTTCATCAGTCATCCCCTCATATTAAAACTAGCTCCCCTTTTGGGTTGCTCACGAAATAAAATTGGTAATAGCTTATTGCCAAACTTTTCTAGATCTTTTAGCCCCAGGAGCACACAGCAAAAGTCACCACTCCTTTCACTAGTAATATTTCCTTCTGCCTTTGTGAAATTCTTGCCAGGAAAGGAGGGGTTGGGGATACCTTTCTGAATATTTTGGGGACATACATGTATCCAAAAGGACCATTTAAAAAATTTTAAGACCAAAACAGTCAGGCATGATTAATTAGAATGGATGCAGATAATGTGGCTTTTCAAATTGTGGTAAACTATATATAACATAAAATGTATCCTTTTAAGCATTTTAAGCGTACAAAATACATTCACAATGTTGTATAACCATCACCACTCTTCATTGCCAGAACTTTTTCATCATCCCAAATAGAAACTCTGTACCCATAAAACAGGAGCTCCCTGTGCACCCTGCCCTAGTCCCTGGCAGCCTCTAGTTTACTTTAAGAATTTGCCTATTCTAGACCCCTTGTATAATGACTATAGAACTTTTAATGTCTGAAGATTCTTTGTCACTCCTGTACATCAAAGAGCTTCCCTTCCCTTGACCGTGGGCCTACCTTAGTGACACACCCCTAATGAACAGAATGAGGTAGAAGTGGCACTGGGTAAATTGGAGGCTCAGACAGAGACAATACAACTTCCACCTGACTTGCTCCCTACCTCTCCCTGGAAGCCAGCCTCCATACTCCAAGAAATCCAAGCAACCACATGTAGAGGTCAAGGGGGTTCTGGCCACAGCCTCAGCTAAAGACCCAGTCAACAGCCAGCATCAACCACTAGTCATGTGAGGGAGCCTTTAGTTAATTCCAGTCTCCGGGTTTAGAGCCACCTCAGCCGATGCCATGTGAAACAGAGACAAGCTGGCCTCTTCCAGCCCTACCCAAATGTCAGATTCATAAGCAAAATAAATGTTATAATTTTGTGTCACAAAATGTGGGGGTAGTTTGTTATGCAGCAGGAGAGATTTGGAATACCAACCAGTCGTGGTGAATGTTGGCCAATACATCAATAGGTATGTATCAGCTGAATATCTGTGCTCCACGTATCCCATAGAATACACCAAGCCAAAAATTCACAAGCCAACTCCAGGGAATCCTGGAGACAATATGGCTGCAGAATATTTAAGTCAATTAAGTCCACAGCAACTTAAATCCAAAGTTAAGGTAGGAAGGAATCAACAGTCTTGAATCATCCAGTGATACCTGAGTATCTGCACAATAGTGATTAACATTCATGCATTGGGAGAAAACAAAATTAAGCTTTTAGCTATTTTGATGACTTGCCCCTTCATTTAGTAAATACTGGCAATAAAAACAGATTAATAGGAGATTTCAGCGGCAGAAAAAGAGACAATAATGCAGACAGATTCTGTTCTTGCAACAACAGGACTGAAAGAAATAAATGTTTCAAAATATTCCCTTATTTGGAGCTTCAATACAATATGTTTGTATAGAGATTCTTATTGCTATTTTATGTTAATTTAATTTGATGAGCACTCAATGTTTTTTTCTGGCTGATAACTAATGGCTTTCTTTAGTTCTAGAAAATTCTTAGCTGTTGTCATCTGTTGTATATTGTCTTTTCTTCACTCTTCTGAAATTCCTGTATTTCATGTCTCAGTTCATCCCCTGATGCTCTTCTCCTACATAGTATATCCAAGTCTTTCTTTCTGCAATATTTTATATAGCTGAGTCAATCTCTATGTGTTTTTTGTTTGTTTTTTTGGAGACAGAGTCTTGCTCTGTCACCCAGGCTGGAGTGCAGTGGTGCAATCTTGGCTCACTGCAACCTCTGCCTCCTGGGTTCAAGTGAGTCTCATGACTTAGCCTCCCAAGTAGCTGGCACTGGCCACCATGCCCAGCTAATTTTTGAATTTTTAGTAGGGACAGGGTTTTACCATGTTGGCCAGGCTGATCTTGAACTCCTGGCCTTAAGTGATCCACCCACCTCGGCCTCCCAAATTGCTGGGATTGCCAGGGTGAGTCACCGCACCCAGCCTCAGTCATATTTTCATCAACTGTCACTTCAACTGTGTTTGATCTATTATTTATTCTCCTAATTAGAGTCTTTTTTGAACATTTAAATTGTATGAAAATTTTATTTACAAGATTTGTAATGAGTTATTGGCTGTATTCATTCATATGTTTCAAAAAACTTGATTTTTCTTGACAATCTCTTTTTACTATTTAATTTGGATACCAGTTCCTTTTTTATCTTTTCAAAGATGTATAAAATAATTTTCAAATAACTTGAGCAATGCATGATAATGTCTAGTTCCTTAGGTGTTAACGCTTTCCATTTGTTGGGTGCGCTGGCTATCTGCCTTAAATTCCCTCGTGTTTTAAAATTTGGGCTTGTAAGCTCTTCTTGCCTAGCAAATTTTGTTTTGCTTCATTGTTTTTATCTCTTTCTAAACTTGTAGAGGGTAGTTTCATAATTGCCTCAGTCCTGACACCACGGTCTACAGCGCAGAACCAGGTCTTATAATAGAAGTCTGGGATTTTGCCAGTAGGAAATCATAGTTCCAGTTCCTGTGGGATCACATGGAGGCACCATTGGAAAATCCACTGGAATGAGCAAGAAACAGGTTCCTCTCTGGGCCACGTTGTTTCTACCACAGCCCTTGACATCATACAGAGCAGCAGCCCTTGAGACGCACCGCGGTAGGTTGCATTTAGTGTTTCATGGGGTTTGGACGACAGGGGTTAGATTAGCTCCCTCTTTCTAGTCTCAGTCAGTGCTCCGGGCACTTCAGTGCCAGCTCACCATTTGTTTTTTCACTGTGTTTTTGTTTGGCAGAAATTTTCATTTTAAATTTTTAAATTCTGCTTTATAAGTGAAACTCTATTTTTTTTCAGTGGTTTTTTTTTTTTTGGCCCCAACTCTCTGTGTTCCAAGTAGATGGAGAGGCACTCCCTGCCTTGTACCCCATGTGTACTCACTCTGCCATTTTGACCATAGAGGCAAGAATCACAATAAAAGTAACTCTTTTCCTTTCCTCGAGTTAGCATGAAGATCCCCCCTATATTTTCACAGATAAAGTTTCATATTTATCATGACAGAAGAAAGTAAAACAAGTCTATCATTGCATAAAATGATATATTTGCTGTAATAAAGAACTAAAAATAATATTATGATGCAAGTATTATAGGTAATGCAAAGGTCTGATAAATATTTGATTCAGTGCTAACTTTTAAATATATATGCATGTATATTTATGCAAAACCAGAAGATATGTAGAAAATCACACACATTGTATTCCTCACATAGGACATGAACCTTTCACAGATCTCCCTAAACTGTACCTTTAGGGGCCTTTAAATCTTTGGAATTAGTGGGTTTTGCTTGAGATTCATAGCACAAACAACTTTCTGGCCAGGTGAGGACTGGCTCTTTGGTTATAATTTTCAAAGACAAGTCCTGATTGCTTGATTTTGTACCAAGCACCTGCTAAAAGTATCACTTTACTGGCGAAAAGTGCAGGTGATTTGACATATGAACTGACTGACAAGAGACTTCATATAAATACTTGTCTACATGTCAGTTCATTGTGAACAAACTTTAATATGTTCAAAATCCTGAGCCAAGTCAGCCAATTTCAGTGTAGGCCCATCTTTCTGCAAAGAAATTTGTTTTGGCATACGGGATATATCATTGAATGTTTATTTTACTTAAAAAAAGAAGGAGAAATGTTCTTTTGATCCTCAATACTAAGTATTCAACAGATTTAAAAGAGAAAACAACATAGACACTTTCGGTTTCGATATTATTTAAAAGTGTCTGCACAGAAACTCAGAGGCAAAGTTACTGAGCGTCTTCACAAGGTGATAAAAAGGATGAGTAAGATATACACAATTCTTCCTCTAGCCAATTTTATAATATAGTTATCTTATGCTATAAGATGAATGTCTTATAAATCAGTCAATTCTCTTCTCTCTCTCTGTCGTAGTTTTTGAAGCTATCCTCCTAGGGATAGTGCCTTGTACATATTGTGTTCCCATAAATATGTGTATAATGAATGTGGCACCACTAGAAGCTCAAGATGAACCAACATGGCTTGACTTTTATTTTAATTAGCTAAAGAAAACCTCTTTATAATACAGTCTGTATCCAGACTCACGAAATGTACAGATCACTACATTTAGGCAACCTTAGTGACATTTAAGAATACTCATGCACTTCAATTTCAAGTGAACTTGCATACTAGTCTCTTTTGCTTAAAAGTTCTAAATGGAAGACTTTAAATCTCTATTTTGAAGATGCAGTGAAAAATAAATCATATTTTCAACTACTTGTGTGACTGACATATACTTGACATTCAAATCTTTTTTGAATGAATGAATGAATATGGTTTTATACTATCTGTATGGAAACAGATACATAACATTGTTTTTCTTCTTGCTCAGTCATAGAACAGCAAGAAAGACAGTCAGAAGAAAGAAACTGGTGGGGTAACTCCATATTCCTTTTTCGTGTCTATCTAGTATGTCTTCATGCTGAGTGACTAGGAAATGGAAAAAAAGTACAGATGATGAAAATGGACTAAAAAAGAAAAATAAAACAAATAAATAAAGTACAGAGGAACAGATGCCTGAACACCACCACCCATGGCAATCACAGACCATCTAAGGAGACTCAGAGGCATAAGATTCAGAGAAGCAGGTTTGGCATTTACTAGTTATACACTACATGCCAGGCCCACTGTCTAAGACCATAATTCTTACTTTCCAGCAAAAGGCCAGCATGAGAGCTTATCAAGCCTTCAGAATGATGCTGACACAGGGCAGGAATGAATAAGGACTTCTATCCCATGAGGAAGACAATGTCAAACAAGAATGGTTCATCCTGAGTGTCCACCTGTGCCAATGCATCCCACACATATTTATGGTGCACATAGTATATACAAGGCACCATTTCCAGGTCCTGGAGATCCTGTGGAAAATGAGGTCCTGCTCCTGGGGAGCTAGCATTCCAGGAGAAGAGTTAGAGTGGGCTCTGGCTTGGGAACATCTGCAGGGATTAAGGTCAGAGTCCAAAGAAAGAACTCAGTAACTTCAAAACTCAAGTTGGGGATGACCCTGGATTCTCAAAAGTAAAAGTTCAAATCCATGTAACAATGAGGTAAATCTGTATTTTCCTAGAAGAAAAGACAGGAGCCTGTCCATGATCAGAGGAATATCAACTCAGTGGTCTTCTAGCCTTCTAGCTATGTCCTAGGAGAAGACAGGAGCCTGTATATGATCAAGGGAATCTTAACTCAGTGGTCTTCTAGCTACCTCTGCCAAACCCTACCCAGGCTTTTGAGATGGAACTGCTCTTATGTCTCCGGAGAGATGGACATCTGCAGGCAGAATCTGATCTAAGAAACCTGTGGCATTACCTTATTGATTTCAAAAAGCAAGGTCTAAACATGGATCACTTCTTCCCCTCTATGTTTATCCAGATCCAATCCAGGCACAGGATTTCAGATCATGAAAGGACTAGCTTTTGCCAATTTGTAGGGAAACTGCTGATTTAGTTCTTTGATGAGTAAAAACCATCAAATGTTGAATTTGTTGAATTGTAAAACTAAATCTAAACAGCTCGTGGCAGGAAAAACAAATGTCACGTGGTAATCTTTACTCCTGTTCAGGATGCATTTTACATCCAAAACCCATAACCATCCATACACAGCCAAGCTTAGGAAGACAGGGTGTTATTAAGCATAAATCAAATCAGGAGTCTATGTTGAAAGCTAAATGGTTTCTTGTTACATGGAAATAATACTAAAAAAAAAAAAAAAAAAAAACAGAATCAGTGAAAGTAAAGCTGTGCAATATATTTATGCCACAATAGAGTGCTCATGAAAACAAATACTCTCTCCTGTTTTCATATGTTTGTTCTTTCCTATCATTCTAGAACACAGGGTTAGGGAGACAGGAAGCAGGGGGGTGAAATAAAAGAACTTGGGACTTTACAGTCAGAAAGATTTGGGTAAGAACGTCAAGTAACCACGTCCTAGATGATGTGGTCAAATCACACAGCCACTCTGAGCCTCAATTTTCTAATCTATAAACAGAGATACTGATACCCATACCATAAGATTTTTGTATGAAATTAATGAGTCTCCCACCCACGCCCCCGCCCCGACCCCATGTGTGGGTCTCATACACATCTACACACACAAACACAAAGACACAGAGACACAAAGACCAGTTTATAAATCCCCACTCTGCTAGCTCAGAATCTTGTGTGTACTTTATTATACAACTTTTAAAGTATTTTCTATAAATTTACCTTCTCTATTAGACTGAGAGCCCTTTGGGGGACAGAAGATGTATCATATTGTCTCTCTGTCATGAGGATTCAGAAAGTTATTGGCGTACGTACAGTTAGTCAGATAAAGTTACTTTGTGCTTTTGTTTTTTTAACATTTACTATGCTCGCATCCTAAGAGTCCTCTTCTCCGTTTACTGAGATAGGATAGCACCCATGTTCCAATATTCTATTGTGCACAAGCAAAATCTTTTTTTTTAACCAAAAACAATATTACAAAAAGAGGTCCTACTATTTTTTAGTTTCCGCTTATCCTTTTTGTTGGTCACTCTTTCTTCTAAAATAGCATCTCGTTTCTCCATTGGGTTAGGCGGCTATGAACAGATGGCAGGTATTTTATAGTGTCAACTAAACAAGCCATGGATGAAGAAGAAAAGGACCCAGTTCCCCACTTCCAGAGGGTCAATGGGGAGCAGGGCAGGGGCTTTCCTCTGTGTTGTGACTTCATATGTAGCTGGTATTAGAGGACTTTGGATTTGTGCTAAGGAACAGCACTGAAGGAGAAACAGTAGATGAAATGAGAAAGCAGCTCACAGGAGACAGGTTTCCCTGTAGCATAAAGGAACAGGGCGGAGGAAGTGATGGCAGGCGCAAAGCGTGGGACCGCTCTGGCTGGTTAAGGAGGAAGTGAGGTGTGTTCTATGCCTTAGTATAGATTTAAAATCATGAAGGAAGAAATCAGGAGTCATGGGCAATACAGGCAGGTAATCCCCAAAATCGTTCTCTCCTGAAGTGCTACGTTTTTATTTCTCCAATGAAATTGGCCTCAAAAATTTAGTATGTCTCTTCTCAGACCCTGTAGCTTCTCACTCCAGCTCTGCAGGTCACAAAATGAGCTCCTCTTGTGGATTAACGGATCTTTTCAAGGGTCATGAACATTATCCTTCCAGGGTAATTTTACATGTAACATAAAATTTATCCATATGCAAAAACTTACATGTAATTTACATATGGATCAAACATATAGATTTAAAAACTAGTATTTCTTAATACATAAATCTGACAGAGGAGGCAGTCATTAACTCTCATCGCTAATTCTGAACAATAACTTTCCCTGGCCCCTTCTCAAATAAATTAACTTTATTCCCATCTCAGTTACTGACAGATGATATGACCTTGAGTAACATATTCTTCCTGTACAATGGGCTTTGAAATTGACCACCTCTTCCTGTCATTATCCAACTCCCTATTCCTGCCACATAGGATTATTTGAGATCCACACACATTATTTTCATTGCTATATCCTAAAAGTCCTCTGCCTCTTGTCTGTGTGGCAAACTCAGAGTCTACTCTCAAGGCTTTCCTCAAAGCCCTTCATCTGAGAGTCTCTCCCTGACCCTCTGACAACCCTCAGGGAGAGCATCTACCCTCACTTTTGGTTTATTACTTACTCTGTGTGACAGATTCTTTCATGTCAAATGACTGGCTAAATTATTTAGATCTGACATGCCCTGAAGAGTGGTCCATGGGTTTTTCTCTTTCTGGATAAATACATCATTCATTGTTTCAAACCACATAAATTATGCTTAGTAAGTGTCAGGCTGTATGTAGCTGTTTGAAAGATATGCATGAACTGTGCTGAAATACTCAAGAAGGAGCTTTAGAAAGGCCAGGGTTCCTGCATTCCATCCCAAGTTAACTCAGTCAGAACCTATGAGGAGGGACCTAAGAGTCTGGCAGGCATGATGGACAGCAAGGTTTGGGAAACAATGCTGTACAATGAGGATGCTGAAACAGAGTAAATCTTATCACCTGAGGTGAGGAGTTTGAGACCAGCCTGGCCAACATAGTGAAACCCCATCTCTACTAAAAATACAACAAATTAGCTGGGTGTGGTGGTGCACGCCTATAATCCCAGCTACTAGAGAGACCTAGGCAGCAGAATCACTTGAACTCAGGAGGCAGAGGTTGCAGTGAGCCGAGATCGAGCCACTGCACCCCAGCCTGGGTGACAAAATGAGACTCCATCTCAAAAAACAAACAAACAAACAAAAAAACACACACAACAAAACCAAAACACACACACCCCAAAACTGAGTAAATTCTAAAGTGTTGAATGCTATCCACTTTCAGAGATAATTAAAAACCTGAAAGGAGGAAGATTATTTTATCTTGTACACACACTTCATTTAAACTTGCAGTTGTTGGTGTTAAGAAGAAAAGAGCAGGATTCAATGTCAGGTGAGATCTTTCCATTCAAGATGGCAGGCGTTCCTGAGTGTGCTCTCACCTGGCCAGAGGGCCTGATCTAGATGTCCCACCTGACAGGAACCCCCAATTTAAACAGCATACTCTGATTACTGAATCACAGCTACAAAACCAGTGTTCCTAAACAAGAATAGTGTAGATGTTTTGTGAGTATGGTTATTGAGGGAAAAATGTGACAAATCACTGGATTGGTGCTAAATGATCCAACCACGTAGCATACCTATGGTGAGCACCTTGCATTTCAATAAGCCTATTTAAACAACAACACATTTACAGTAGTCCCCTTTATCCAGGGGGATATGTCCCAAAACTCCAGTGGAAAGTTTAATTTATAAAAATAGAACAATTATAACAATACACTGTAATAAATGTTATGTGGATATGGTCTCTCTCTCTCTCTCTCTCAAAATATCTTATTGTATATAATATTTTCCAGTGAGAGTTGACTTCAGCAACCAAAATTGCAGAAAGCAAAACCACAGAAAAGGGGGGACCCTACTGCACAATAAATTTGGATATAAAATCACTCAATATAGTAAGCATTGATAACATGAAACCCAAAGTCCAAAAGGCAATATACTGTTATATTCAAATAAATAAATACAGGCCACATGTTTCCATTTGAGGATGTCAATGCCATACTCAATTCCGTCAGACACATTTAGAGAGCCCTCCTGCCATCTAGCCCTGGAAAGGAGTTTCATGTCACGGGTGAGGTGGGGAATAGTGTCTGGAGGCAGGGAATCTAAGGCCGTTTCATACTGACTTCCCAGAACTAAATTGAAAGGAAAACCCTAATTTTCCACGCCTAAGTAACAAAAGGACCAGAGGCTACTCCCTTTGCAAACCCCTGCCTTTTCTGAAAGACAGATGGGAAATTGAAAGTACCTCTGATTGGTTGTTTTTTGCAACCAATCAGATATTTGTATAGGAATGTAACTTTGAAACTTCACTTCAGCCTGCTGTCTGCAACCAATTGCTGTCTGCAACCAATCAGACTGATCACGGGCCAAGTCTTTGTTTGCATAGAAGTGCAACTTTGTAACTTCATTTTAGCCTCTGATTGGTTGCTTTCTACAACCAATCAGACATTTGCATAGGAGTGTGACCTTTGTAACTTCACTTCAGCCTCTGATTGATTGCTTTCTACAACCAATCAGACTGATTGTGGGCCACCACTTCATTTACATGGGATGAACACCAAATGGCCAATGGAAAACCTCTAGCAGGTATTTGGACCCAAGAAGATTCTGTATCCGTGGCCCTTGAATGACGGCTCAGGACCACTCCTACACTGTGGAGCAAACTTTCACTTTCAATACATCTCTGCTTTGTTGCTTCATTCTTTCCTCCTTTGTTTGTGCGTCTTGTCTAATTCTTTGTTCAAAACACCAAGAATCTGGACACCTTCCAGCAGTAACAATGGGTCTTGACTCCACATCCTCTTCTTTGTCTACATGCCTTTCAATCTTCACCAAAAGTAGGAGTGGGATAACAGGCCTCCCCTTGTTGGCACTTTGCAATACTTTTGCAATGCACATAAAAATATAAGGAAAACTGGAAAAATAGAACATTTTCATCATATTGCCTTCCTTCAACTTCCAGTGTTGAAACCACTTGATGTTTTGAAAAAATACTCAGTAAATATGCTGATATGAAAAACTTCAACTAGACATGAACAGAGAAAGACACTAGTATTTATTGAGCATTTTCCATGTGCCAAGAACTGAGCTAGAGAAGAACGTATGATTGTGCATGTTATACAGAAATGGAAGCTCAGGAAAGATAAGCAACTTGGCATAGGACACAGAGTAAGACACAGAACTAGGATTTGGACCCATGTTTGTCTAACCCCAATAACCCATTCCCCATAAGTTTTCTCATTATTGTTTATAAAAATGTTTACTTAGCACATTTCACTCTTTCCTGAATCCTGCAGAAAGCACACATTCCCAGAAGAAAGCTGAAAATAGCTATACTCCTAAAATTCTATGAAAGTCTCTCTGGGCCGGGTGTCGTGGCTCACACCTATAATCCCAGCACCTTGAGAGGCCGAGGTGGGTGGATCATGAGGTCAGGAGATCGAGACCATCCTGGCTAACACAGTGAAACCCCGACTCAACTAAAAATACAGAAAAAAATTAGCCGGGCGTGGTGGCACGGGTCTTTAGTCCCACCTGCTTGGGAGGCTGAGGCAGGAGAATCGTTTGAACCCAGGAGGCGGAGGTTGCAGTGAGCTGAGATCATGCCACCACACTTCAGCCTGGGCAACAGAGTGAGACTCCATTTCAAAAAAAAAAAACAAGAAAGTCTCTTTAAAGACAGGAAGATAACACAGTGTCTTGGGGGAGCTTCCTGAGGAGACCAAGGAGGGCTGGAAGGTAGAATGGAACATTTAGAAAATGTGGTCCTTTTGGCCACAAGGTGGTTGAATAGCATGATATGGTAGTTTAAGAACAAAGAGGGTCAGTGCAGGGCCCATCAAAGGCTGTACTACTTTCTAATGCTGTGACTTTTGGGTAAATTGCTTATTTTTTACCATTAGTTAAAAGAAAATACAAATATGTACTTCACAGGGTGTGAATTTCAATTAAAGAATGCGAAGTACCTTGCACCATGCTTGATGCTGAGCAATTGCTTAGTAATTTTTTTAAATCACTCTTAATAAATTGTTCATGGAAAAAGCAATCATCCACTTGTCCTGCACATGGACCCTGACCATTCTACAATGAGGGTTTAAGTTAGCTTCTGATGGGGCTTGCTAATCAGTCTGTTTAAACCCTGCCAATCCGCTATACTGTGTTAATGTTGCAGGGGCTGAGGGGAATTCATCTTAATAAATTTATTTTAATAGTTTGCACCACAGTTTTTCCTGGAGAGAAAACTCTCTTCGTCTAGAAAAATACCCTAATGAGTTGCCTGAGGTAAAAGAG
The DNA here is from genome assembly GCF_001698545.2 of Rhinopithecus bieti. Taxonomy (NCBI): domain Eukaryota; kingdom Metazoa; phylum Chordata; class Mammalia; order Primates; family Cercopithecidae; genus Rhinopithecus; species Rhinopithecus bieti. The sequence goes on along the minus strand of NW_016804232.1, from coordinate 2,298,207 downwards.
GTGAGGTTCAAGGAGGCATTGGTAAGAAGGAAGCAGCAATCAACGCCTCACTGAAGAAATGAAGAGGAATTTTGAACTGATGGATGACAAGGAGAAAGACAAAGGAGAGGAGAAAGAACAGGAGGAAGAGCAGGTGAGGGAGTAAGGGGGGCCCAACCTGGTGAAGCACAAGAATGCAGTCAAGAAGAGCCTTCCAGTGACAGAGTGGCTTCAGAATTTTTAAGAACATGGATCCTGATATCCTATTTAAATGCTTTGCTGGGATATAAACCCTCACCTATTGTCCTGCAAATCTTCATGAACAGTCCTCTGTGGGAGTGAAGTGGGGATGAAGGGGGTTGCATGTTAGGGAAAAAGGATTGAGTTCCACATCTAGGTCAGCATGGAGCACAGAGAAAAATGCAGCCAGAGGAGGTAATATGCAGTCAGGTCAAGAGTTCACCAGGAAGAACTACCCATGAGAATAGGCCCAAGAATGTGCAGAAATCTGGGGGATGGCATTGGAACCTTTTAGGAGATATGAAATGGGGGATTGAGGCAATTTTATTTCAATCTCAAAGGCCAGGGTGACCTCAGAGACAAGGATGACCTCAGCTAACATCTGAGCTACATTAGCATTTCCAATCGGGGGGAAAGATAAGAAAGCACTATGATAAGTGGGGTTGTGGCAGGCAGTCATTTTCAAAGTGTGTTTGTTTTTTATGGAGAAACTCTTCAAATGAAACATTACTTGGAAGTCCAGTGTGAAAACAGATAAAAGAAGGTCTGCTCAGCTTAGGGTGTTTGTGGTGTTTGTGTGTGTGTGTTTGCACAGAAACGTTTTACAGAGACAGAGGAGGGAAGTCAGGGCCCTACCTACTTGATTTCCTCACTCCCAACTTTCCTCTTACCCAAAGAGCAGTTCTACTTGTGATAGGAGTCTAACCATCGCAGTTAAAACCACCACATATAGACGTGCATTTGGCTATTTCTCAAAAAGGCAGTTTATCAGCACATTAGTTAATTAAGCACACAAGGTCTCAAATCAGATTGCCTTCACTCATCGTGTGATTCCAGGAAAACTGCCTTAATGCTTTTTAATTATTCATCTATTAATATATAGTAGGTATATAAGCATGCACATCTTCACATGGTTATTGTGATGATTAAATGTAAAATTACATGCTAAGTACTGTAAAAAGGACTAACACAGAGTTAAAAATAAGTGTTAACTATTACTGTTACTTTAATATTCCTCTTCCTTTGCACAGAAATAATAACATACAGATATGAGGTTATCAAACCATTTCCAGTTTGGCAATCACCTAAAAAAAGGTCCTGGTGGCGAGAGAGGAGAGGATAACCTAGAGCAAGAGGAAGATACTGGGGGAGGAGGCCTGAGGTGGGTGCTCTGTGCCAGCCCTATGAGGAATGGGAGGAGATGGAGGGAAGTGCCAGGGAAGGAACGTTCTCCTTCCAGAAAGAGTAACCAGTAAATCACTCCAAACCAGAGACTGACTGACATATGACATATAACAGAAATTAGTCCACGACCTGTTTAATGCGTGTCCATTTGATTGATTTACTATGAAACACATACTGACCCTTCTTGGTATTTTGGCCCAAGAACCCTCAATTAACATTAACAGAAATAAAGTGATTAAAATATCAAAACCCAGTATCCCAGAGAGACACAGAATCTTGAGACAGAAAGCAGAAGAAAATATTAGTAAGAAAGAAATATTTACAACTCTATTTCTTCAGCCTTGTTCTAAGATGAGGAACCAGTCATGATAAAAGCCCCTTATAAAATATAATTTTCTCCTATGCCATCCCAAAAATTCTCGATTACACACTGAGATGTGTATGTGTGTATGAGCACATGTGCGTGCACGTGTGTGATCATTCCTAAAACTTAAAAGGCAAGTTTAAGATTATTATCTGAGTAAATAATCATCTAACAAAGCCCAAAAGCTAAAATAGTACATATTTTCTACAAAAAAATTCTTGGAATTGTATTGCTTTTACTAAAATTTATTAACTTAATAATTTTCTATAAAAGGAGATGTTAAAAAGAAGAGGGAGTATAACATGATTTGTGGAGGCTCATAAAACAATAAATTGTACTTGCAGAATGCAGAAAAATGAGAGAGAAATTTAGCTCTCCTATTTACAGCAGCCATGTGAAATTTAGGGCAGAGTCCAGTTCTGCACAATTCACTGTTCCAAAGCAGTCTGGGTAATTTAGTATTGTGGGATAAATATTTACGGACAAAGTCTAAAATCCTGGGGACGGCTGAAATAGAGTAGCATTGCTGATGTATTTTGGGAAGGAAAAGTAGGAACGTGTTTCTAAGACTTAGAAAAACTATGGAGTCCCTGGCATGGAGAGATGGGCAAATGGAGAAAAAGAGTTAAAAGCCTGAGAGATAATGAAGTGTAGCCTTCCCTTGTGGAACCAAGGAGTGTTTCCATATGTCTTTATTGGCAGGGAGATTTCTAGAAAATCCTGTTATCAAGCATCAGAGAGTTTGGACAGAGATCAAATGAATCGCCCAAGGTCACACACTGTGTCAGAGCAGACCAAGAGTTAGAACTCATAGCCCTGAAGTTTCCAATCAATTGTTTGGCTCCCTAAACCACAATGCTTGTCAAGGAAAAAGTCTCCCTACAGCTGAGGCAACACAGCTGCAGAATATTACCCTAAGGTTTAAACCAGACGAGGTTTCATGGGATCACAGATCCAGAACCTATTTTGGGGGATGCATGGGGAAAGCTGGGGAGAGAGGGAAGAGAGGATGGTTGAGAAAATAGGAAGGCCTAATTAGATCTTCCCACCCTGACAGTCAGCAACCCTTCAAAGACACACACACACACACAAACACACACACATCCTATTAAATGTTACTGGCTGATAAAATTGAAAATACTGGTCTGAAAGAAGTCATCATTTTCAGAATAAGTCACCAGTGGGTGGGTATAGCGGTGTGCACATGTGTGTATGAATTTTAGCCAGAAATTGTTCTCAAAAGATGAATAAAAAACAAAACAACCACAACAACAAACATGAGGGCAGTTAAGTCTGAGCTCAATGAAAAAAGTACCTTCCACATTTTGGATGATCTTCGTATCGCTGACCGTGCAGCCTCGGGTTTGTAACTGTTTGGGGCATTACCACCAGTGAGAGCTTGATGAAAACTGAGGTCCTCTCCCAGGAACTGCTTATGAACCCACACTCACAAATTTATCATCAAGTTTCAGAAGTTCAAAGATCACCGTTAAGTCAAAGCCCAAGTATGAGAAGCCCTGTTGTAAGAAGCTTTGAATGCTCAGATAAAGATGTGAAAGGCATTGATTGGCACGCTGACTTCCAAAAACCTACCACAAAGGACAGATGTCTCATGAGCACATGGGGCACCTGCTAAAAATACAAATAATCTGAAGATTTCTCAAATCCAAATGAATCCAAATTTCTGGGGCTATAGGGATGAGGCAGGTGCTACAGAAAGCAGTATTTTAACTAATGTCACTAGATGATTCTGATACATGGTCAGGTTTGGGACCTACTGCTGTGGACAGCTGCCTAACGATGCTGTTAACTAGTTGGAGGCTTCCACAGGCTTTCCTCAAATGCCTGTGATAAAGGTAACAGAAGTTGGGGGAGGGGATGTAAGAATAATGATCATATTTTCCAATCTCAATTTGGAACCAAGAGCCTAACAATGGCAGAAATATTTGAAATCTGGCCTATCCTAAAAACTCAGGGACATACGGTCATTGTAGATATAAGATGAAAAATGTCTGAGAAATCACTGGTTTAAAGATAAGAGAGCCAGATGGTCTACATTAAGCCAGAAAGTTCCATCATTTGATTTCACATCCTGCATCCTTGATTTTCTCTTGCCTGTTACCTTCTCCTCAAGTTATTGAAACACCCTTCTTCCTTTCATCACCGGATTTCTCCAACTGCTCCATATGCCAGAAAACCTCACCAGAGCCCCTTCTGATCAGCCCCAGGGCTGATATGCCGACCGACACCAGTCTACTCTGTTCTCTTTTGCTTTATAGCCAAAGGCCCCAGAGATTTAACCTATTCCTTCTCCTTAGGTAGCTACTCCCACCCACTCTTCCCTGGAGACTTTGTGCGTTCGAGCCTCAAGCCAGGGAATAAAAAGCAGCTTAGCATCTCAGCTCTAAGAATATCCACACTGGCTCATTTCCATCACTGAACATTACAAGGAGAAAGACAGGAGAAACCAAAATAACACACATAATAAAGCTCCCCAGGGCCGGGCGCGGTGGCTCAAGCCTGTAATCCCAGCACTTTGGGAGGCCGAGACGGGCGGATCACGAGGTCAGGAGATGGAGACCATCCCGGCTAACACGGTGAAACCCCGTCTCTACTAAAAAATACAAAAAAACTAGCCGGGCGAGGTGGCGGGCGCCTGTAGTCCCAGCTACTCGGGAGGCTGAGGCAGGAGAATGGCTTGTAAACCCGGGAGGCGGAGCTTGCAGTGAGCTGAGATCCGGCCACTGCACTCCAGCCTGGGCGACAGAGCTAGACTCCATCTCAAAAAAAAAAAAAAGCTCCCCAGTGTTCAGGGGAACAGTGTTCTTGCTGCTGTGTTCGTTGGGCTAGAATTGCTGACTTCCTTGTGTATCTTCAATTTCTCACTTTCCATTTATTCCTCAACCTGCCACAATAATAAATACAATACTAATAATACATATATGTATATATAAATATTTATATTCCGTATACAAGTAAAGAAGCCTTTGATGATAGAAGGAATAAAAATACAGGCTAAAGAATCATTGATGCTTACTTATAGAACTGTTTTACTGTTTGAGAAGAAACAAAACGAGACAGGCTACATGCAAAACATACTCCTCCATTTATCATGGTGGTTTGCCTTATGATAAATACGAAAAATGGATGCTGAATTAAACCAAAATAAGTTAAAACTCACCAAGACTATTTCCACCTAAAGATAGATGAAGTTTCCCCTAGTGTTTTGCAAACTTGTTCCTCTTGCTATTTAGCTAAGAGTGAGGAAAGCAGTCCTATAAATTAAGAAACACCAACAATTTATTTGTGTTTGAAATGATAATTTTTATCAGCCTCATTATTATTACAGTCATTCACCAAATGCTAAATACCATACTATGTTAAGAGTTATCAGCCAGGCACGGTGGCTCACCCCTGTAATCCCAGCACTTTGGGAGGACAAGGTGGACGGATCACCTGAGGTCAAGAGCTCGAGACCAGCCTGGCTAACATGGCGAAACCCTGTCTCTACTAAAAATACGAACATTAGCTGGGCACGGTGGCGGGCACCTGTAATTCCAGCTACTCAGGAGGCTGAGGCAAGGAGAATCACTTGAACTCAGGAGGCTGAGATTGAAGTGAGCAGAGATCGCTGTTATACTCCAGCCTAGGCAACAGAGCGAGACTTTTTCTCAAAAAAAAAAAGCAAGTTATCCAAATATTGAAAAATGAGTGATGTAGGTAGAGTACTAGCTTCTCTCTATTTTATAGAGATATAAAATAAGGCTAAACATCTTGAGGTTAAATATCTTGAGCAAAGTCACATAAATTCAATGTGCTTGAACAAGTGTTGTGCTGGTAAATGTTTAACAAACGGCTCTTTGAGGTGATAGGAGAGTCCTGGTCCTTAGTATTTGCTGGCTCCAAGGTGTAAATACCCACAACAAGGGGGTATTTCTACATACCAAGGTGATGTCACTGAGCATGGAGTACATGTGTGCATGATCACAATTGTCAGGTAAGGTACATCCCTGACATCATGCACATCATGGCTTGAATACAGACCAGCTTAATTCTAAAAGGGGAATATTCCTTCATTGCCACATTCTTGAGAATGTAAGTATGAGTAAGGAAATTGGATACTGGATATGTTTTCTTCCTGGCAGTATCAAACAATTTCTAACTATCAGCTATTTTCACTCATTGTAAAGGTAAAATATAAAGGAAAGCCACTAAGTTATCCTGTTGCTGTGCAAAGTCAGAGTCAAAATGAAAACTCTTTGTAGATAACTTTGAAAGGTGAATTGAAAGTAATACGGCAAGGAAACATTATATAAAGTATGATAAGCCTACTAATGGAAACGGTCAGCCCTCTTTTAACATGGGGCTGATATAACAACTGACATCACAAATGAATCTGAGGGGGAAAAGGTTTTAAATGGCTTTGCTGGGTTGAAAAAACTTTGAGATAAAAGATAGGAATTATTTTATGTGTATTCATAAAACTAAAGTGAATTTTATTCCTGTATCAGATTTTAAAAGCTACATAATGAAAATACATTCTCCCACATATTAAAAAATCCCAAACAAAATTGTAAAGCTGATGGAAAGGCCATGCATTATTAATATATAAAACTGTCAAACAAAACAGTCAATCATAAAATTGGCAGAAATTATTTGCTTCATTTAGATTTTAATATAAAAATTGTGAGTACTCTAGATGAAGGAAAAAAACAAAATCAATAGATGTATACCATTTGGCAATGTAAAATGAACAACATATTTTCCAATTATTTATCAGAAAATTTCTTTAGCCTTCATTTTAAATATCCTAGCCTACTATAGGATGGAAGACAATAATATAAATATTAAAGAATTAACAAACATGGCAGAAGTACTCATGACTAGTAATGTAGATGTTCCAATTATTTAATTAAAAATAGTTCTATTAAAATGGGATTGCAAGAAGCCTGGTTATATTTCTGATGTAATGGGTTCTTACAGAAGCAGACATGCCCATGGGCCTTTGTAAATAACAGAATCTCATCTCTGAAAGAAAATATGGATGGTATCAGCTAGCCAAAGGGGAACTCCCATAGTATTCCTGGCCAGAGTGGGATAGGAGGTACAGGTAGGGGGTGTTGAATGTTAGAATGTGCCTCAAAGATGGTGGGTTTTCACCATGTCTTAACATCGGATCACTCTAATAAGGGAGTGTCCATCTTTGTTCAACAGGATCCTCTATAAGTTCAGACTTAAAATTGTTTCCTAATTATATCTCCTAGAGGGCAGAAATGACAGAAAGAAAATAAAATTTAGAAACAGAAAAATCATATTTAAATTCTGAAGACATCACCATTAACAAGATTAGCTCAAATAATGTAGTATCTGAGCCTCAGTTTCTTCACCTGCAAAATAGTGATAAAATAGATACCTACAAACATTATAAAAGTCAAATGAGACAATCATGTATAGTGCTTTATGAACTAAGTTTCTATACAAATAAATAACAAACCATGTCAACTCCAAAAATTACTTCTGACAGTCCCTAAATTATTTGAAAATAGCTACCAAATGTCATCAAGGATCTTTGAAGAGGGAAAATTTCATATTCAACACAGAATGTATGAAGACATGCTACTAGCCTGAATATCTCCTCAAGAGTCCCAGTTTTGTCATGATAACAAAGTTACTTGGTCATGTGCAACTCTAGGACAGTAGTATGGGTACCACTTTGATGCTGCTCATGGCTTCAGTAGAAGTCTGGTTAGGTTCAGATTTATTTTGGCAGTAAAGCTACAACAGTTCCTGTTGAGTGAGATGTGGACTGTGAGAGAGTCGACTGTAGTTTCAAGATTTGTGTCCTGAGCAATGGGAAAGATGGAATTGCCATAAATAAAGATGAAGAAGACAGTAGGTAGAGCAAGACTAGCAGAAAAATTTGAGATGTTTACGAGACATCCATGTAGAGATATCAAGTAGTACTCAGGATCAAAAAAGAAAGATAGCAGTAATAAAGAATGTCAAAACCAACTTAAGAATTCTTTGAAAATAATTCTCAGAACATTAGCCATGTAACAGGCCTAGAAAACAATCACTCAAAATTCAAAAAGGCTCCAAGAATGTCTTCTAGAGAAAGAATGAAATGGATATACAGAATGACTAAGCAACAGGATTATAGCGAAGTAAAAATACTTTTTTCTCTCAATTATGTAGAAGGTAATTAAAACAAGAAGAAAAATAGTACTTCACAGTTGATGACATTAATATGAAAAAACTGAAGGAAGACATGATGTTGAACAATCAGTACAATATAAGAAAAAACAATCTCTTCAGCTTTTTACGAGTAGCACAAGGGTTATGTCACTGAAAGCTTTGAGAAAAAATTATAGTCACAGTTCTCCATTGGAAAAAAAAAAAGTATGTAGTTATTGGTTTTCAGTATTTAGAATCAATTTATAGACAAAATCTGAAAGTTATGGAATTTCGAAGACCTTCTAAGTCTTCTCAGATTTTAGAATTTCCCTTTTTAATCCAGTAAGTTATTTCTATAATGGCATTCATAAAAGTCAAATGCCTTTTTTTTCAAGTAGCTAAATTTCTTTTCTCCTAGAAGAGCAGGTCAACGAGTAAGAAAACACACACACACACACACACACACACACACACAAATCTAACCAGTTGAATCAGAATTTTACTGGACATCTGAGCTCTTGTACTGTGAGTCAAAGTTCTTATTCAAAAATGTGTCAAAAGGAGACATTTCATGGGTACACTTCAGATAGCATGAAAGTATAAAGCTTCAAGCTTGACAGAAACTTTGGAGGAGATCTTATTCAAAGCCTAGGACTGGATGACCTCTCAAAGCTTTCATCTAACCTTGATCATCTAAAAGTATTCATTAAGCCCCCTTATGACAAAGGTTTTCGGCTAGACATTAAAATAGTGTTCGTCCATTTTTCAAAGACATAATTCCAGTCTTTAGGATTCATTTCTTCAAAATAGTGGGAAATAGAGGCAAAAGTCTTCGGATTTTTTTTTCCAAATATTAAACAGGAAGAAAAAGATTAATAAATAAAGTGTAGGTGTATTGCCTTGTGGCATAGTATGAAAAAAGTCGTAATTATGCCTGACCTTTAATCCACTAAAAACAGTCTTTTCAAATTTGAAATGGAACATTTTTTTTTAGATATCTGGTTTCTTTTATATGCAAATGGGAAAATACAGACTTTGTCAGGACAACCAATGTTAATCAAATAGAAAGATGCTGTTAAATGTGTTATCTCTAGGACCCCACCATTCAGACTGAAATGCTACTTGAGGCTTCTGCTCCCCTTGGAGGGCAAGGTGGGAAGGGAACTGAACCCCAGTTCTATTGAAGACTGTTCCCCAGCAGGACTTCTCCCTGAGCGAGGGACAACAGTCCTTATGGCCACCTTCAGAGTCTTTCCCTGTTTCACTCATTCCACAGTCCCACAATCCACCATACACTTCAAGTGGACTACTTACTCCCCAAAATAGTTTTCTTTGTCTCTGAGGATAACTAGGTTTGCATTCCTATTGCATCATTTACTAGTGTATGGATCCTGGGCAAATCACTTTAGCTTTATTTCGCTTTGATTTTCTCACGTATAAAACCAATTTAATGTTTGGTGTCGTGGCTCATGCCTATAATCCCAGCACTTTGGGAGGCTGAAGTGGGTGGATCGCTTGAGGTCAGCCTGGCCAACATGGCAAAACCCCTTCTCTACTAAAAACACAAAAATTAGTTGGGCGTGGTGGTTCACAACTATAATCCCAGCTACTTGGGAGGCTCAGGCACAAGAATGGCTGGAGCCCAGGAGGTGGAGGTTACAGTGAGCCAAGATTGTGCCACTAAACTCCAGCCTGAGCCACAGAGTAAGACCCCATCTCAAAAAGACAAAAAAAAAAAAAGAAAAAAAAAAAGAAAAAAGAAAAAAACCCACCACTTTAACATACCTAGTTCCCTGGTTTCTTAAAAGAATATAGAAGAAAACACATGTCAATATATTGTGCAGCATCTGGCACATAACAGTCATTCAATAATTATTAACCACATTTTCCAGTCATATATTTATGCTGTTTTTCACATTAGGTGTGATCCTGAAATAAAAAATATAGAGACCTCTGAGGGAAAAGAAACAGGTGATGTTTCCAAGAGATAAGTGCATTAATTAAACCCTAATATTATTAAACATATTAAATGGTATGGGTGTCATTCAAAATGGCAAGCAAACTCTTCTTAATCAATTGCTTTACTTTCCATGCAGTGAAGGGGGCACATAAGAACGCATGGCACACACAACAAGGAGTATGAAGCTGAAGAAGGTGGGAAGCCCCATTTCTTAAAATTAAAGCTTATACTTGGACTTGCAATTATACATAGAAAGATGAAAATTTTATTTGCTCCTGAATGATCCTTGCATGTTCGCTAACCAATTGAATAACCACAATATACCATGGAACCCACCTTTCCATGCCTGAAAGAACCTAGGAGGTCATGTATTCTGCCCAACTTCTCCACTGAACAGCAGATGAGCTCAGGCAGAAAAAGTCCATTCTACAGCGATGTGTTGGGTACCCATTCTGTAAGAGGCATGGTGCCCACTGGGATCTGTATTTAACAAGGTCACCAAGGCCTTCTGACTTTCTGCTCAGGATCCTTCTAGGTTCCTATCTTGATAGCAAAAAATAAATTTTTTTCTCACTTGAGAATTAAAGGGCATGAGTTAACATACCGCCACAATAAATAATTTTATTTACTGGGACCGAGAGATTCTGGAAAAATGGTTTTCTGGGTAGGTGGGAATGTCCAGAAAACATTTTTAAAATCTGTGTTAAAAAAAAAAAGTTGCTTGTTAATCTATATTTATTGTATTGCGACATTTGTTTAAACAAAAAATATCTTTGAATACTGAGGAGCTTGTAGTTTTCTTTCATCAATCCGACTATAGATGGAATCTGTATGTTGTTAGATTAACTTTGTGGTGGATTCAGCATTCCATATAGAATTAGCAGTGTGTGTGTAAATAAATTCTTTTTAAATTTTTATCATTTTCTTTTTTTCTTTTCTTTTGAGATAGAGTTTTGGTTTTGTTGCTCAGGCTGGAGTGCAATGGCGTGATCCGGGCTTACTGCAACCTCTGCCTCCCAAGTTCAAGCAATTCTTTCGCCTCAGCCCCCCAAGTAGCTGGGATTAAAGGCACCCGCTACCATGCCCGGCTATTTTTTGTATTTTTAGTAGAGATGAGGTTTCACCATGTTAGCCAGGCTGGTCTCAAACTCCTGACCTCAGGTGATTTGCTCACACTGGCCTCCCAAAGTGCTGAGATTACAGGCTTGAGCCATGGTACCCGGCCTTTATCATTTTCCTCTTTATTTTCAATATAGGAAAAAAACACTTTACTAAGTTCTGATTTCAACAATTTTGTGTTTGTTTTTAATAAACTGTGGTATTGCCTCATTTAATCTTTTAAAAAAATAACAGCACAACTACCATTAAGCTGGCGCACCTTTCCCTATTTCCATCTATAGCAATGACTGCCGCATAAACTAACATTTCCCAAAGCATGGTCCTCTGACACTGACTTTGTGAGATGCTGCAAGAAATAAAGATGTCAGCATACAATTGTCTCCTCTTGGAGACAGACACCTACATTGGATTAGTAAAGGATTCTCAAAGTACAGCAGAAAAGAAGCCGGCTTATATTGTATGTGCTAGTGGTTCCCAAACTAACATAAAGCAGTACATGTCTTTAGCAGAGCATGTATTAACATCTTTTGACTTGCTTTATATAGAACAGACTGGGGAAGTTGGCTATAGACACACAGGAATGTGTCCTCTTCTCAAATGCAGAACTCAACAAAATTTAGGGAAAGCAAGAAAAATGAAGAAACATTCTTCAAAGTCAATTGGAAAATGAAGTACTTAAAAAAAAAAAAAAAAACAGCCTTGGGGTTGTTTATGATTTTTGGCTTATCTTTTACCCCAACCTCAGGGTAATTCCCTGAATTAAATGGTAGGCTTTCAGAGAGTGGAGACTAAAAACCATAGACATATGAATTAGCACAGATATGACATTCAAAACATGACAGAAATAACTTGAAAATAAAATCCAAACTGTAACCCATAGCATGCACTACTATATAGTTAGAAATATTGGGTGCAGGCCGGGCTTGGTGGCTCACGCCTGTAATCACAGCACTTTGGGAGGCCGAGGCAGGCGGATCAACCAGACCAACATGGAGACCAGCCTGACCAACATGGAGAAACCCCGTCTCTACTAAAAATACAAAATTAGCCAGGTGTGGCGGCAGGCGCCTGTAATCCCAGCTACTTGGGAAGGTTGGGGCAGGGGAATTGCTTGAACCCAGGAGGCGGAGGTTGCGGTGAACTGAGATCGCGCCATTGCACTCCAGCCTAGGTGACAGAGCAAGACTCCAGCTCAAAAAAAAAAAAAAAAAATTGGGTGCAGGATAAGACTGGGAAGGAAAAGCAAATGTGTGTGTCAGTTGTTGCAAGAAGACTACACCATTGAGCTCATCTTTCCAGAATAAAAGGATCCTAATGAGGAAAACATATTATCAAGAAAATGACTAGAAGGCAGTTCTGTGATAGTGGTTACAGCAGCAGCTCTGCACACAGGCTGCACAGATCATACCAGCTGTGTTACTCCATGGCTGTGTGACCCTGGGTAACTTCTTTAACCTGTCTGTGTCTCAGTTTCTTTACCTATAAAATAAGGATAATAAAAATGCCTGCCTTAAAAGGATTATAAAATGGAGATAATAAGAACATTTGACTTACAGGATAAAGAGTTTTAAGTGAGCTAATAAATGTAATGTACTTTGAAGAAAGCTTGGCAGATACCCAAAAAGAGTTAGCTATTATTAGGAGTACTATTGTTACTACTACTACTACTATTATGCAATTTTACTACCTAACTCAGTCTATTTTGTTAGAGAATTATTGCCCCAAAAGAAGAAATGGGGCACATGGTGTAGAGATCACATTTAATTTAAAAAAAAAAAAAAGCAACACTCCACATGAAGATCCAGTAACCCTATTTCCTGAAGTTTGTGAAAGGACATTCAGTATGTTTTCTTCCTCTTTCAATCATGCCCCACCATTAAGAATCCAAAATGGAAGACTTCCTAGGTTATTGTTTTAAATGAGGCATTACTAACCATTATGATACAGCCTGGAAATACAAAGAGCACCTTAAAAAAAATTGAATTTGCTAATAAATTATGCTAATTCATTTTACTTTACACAGGGAATGACTGATTGTTTACAGATTCATAGCCTAATAGCTCTTTCATTTTCAGTATTGGAAAATGAAATATACCTCAAAGCATATGGTTATTCTGGAGACATATTACTAAATTTGATGCACCCAGACTAAAAAACTGTATGAGTGAGCCAGGAAATGTACAGCGAATGTACAAGAAGGCACCGTCAACAGCAGGCAGGCAAGGCCTGGTGTCAGAACCAAGCACACTCAGGGGAGATGTCTAAAATGCGTGCCTTTCTCCTAATCCTACTTACTTACCCAGCCTCCCCAGACGTGGGTTCTGGATCAGAGGAGGAGTGCTGATCCAGATAGAAATTCTGACACACACTCAGTTGCTTTGAGAATTACCATAATTAATCTTAAACTGATATGAGGCAAGCCCGAAGTTCATGATGGAATTCAAAGTCTTAAACACAACTAAATCCCCTTGGCCCAAAGTGGAGCCACACATAATAAGCTGTTAAAAATCAGGATTATTGTTCAAACCAGCACTGGGATCCCAAGGGCAGTCCAGAATCACTAGGATTTGCTGGTTTCTTCTCAGAACACTCCATTTCTAAACACTTAATTTTGGCTTTGCCAAAACAAATGCAGTTTCCAAGGGGAAGCAGATGAGGTGTAAGTTGAACCATTACCCATTACAAGTAGAATCTCTGAATCGTTTGATAACTAGCTCTCTTCTAGCAAACTGTTTTCCTAGAATTTTTTCCTGACTTAGGTATTATATTAATGCTCTTCCCTACTCGACAAATTTTATCACTCACTAATAAACAACAAAATAAAAGACACACCACAAAATCAGGACCAAGAAAATACGACCCAAACTAAAAAATATATCACAAAGTTAATATAATTGGGTCACAGATTCTGTTTTAAACTTCCTGGTAGTCAAAGCAAGAAGAGAAAAAGTTTGCAAGAATTAAGTTAAAGTGATTGCAGATAGAGACCCAGATGTAAATGATTATTCAAAAATTACATGTATAAATATTTCAGTAAATGTGGGTCTACTTAAGATTCACATGTGGATGCTACATGAAGGTTTTCTTTCACACATCCCTTCCAGAGCAATGGCTGCTGCCCTTTCCCTTAGGTCCCAAGCCACTCCAGAAGGAAGAGGTGTCCTGCAGATGGGACAATACTTCCGTTTTTAAAATAGGGTCAATGTTTCCATTTTACACCAAAAGAAATAATTGTTATTATTATTATTTTATGAATAAACTTTGTAATTTGGGAACCTAACATGGTACCTCTAATACCAAGAGCTCAATAAATGTTAACTAATTAAATTGAGCTTTGTGGCTAATAGTTTGAACACTTACATTGCTCTATTTAATTATAAAGGAAACTTTTAAAGTAATGGCCTATAATGCATTCTGATTTGGCTTAAAAAAAATCAAAAAACAAAAACAGCATTTTGAAATGTGGACTCACCAAGAACTCAGAAAGAGATCAGCTCTCCTTTGTCACTCCAATGCATTATGCAAAGCAAAAGGTCAGTAAACATATGCTGGATCAGATTCGGCCAGTTCTTCAGGTATCAGATATATAGCCACAATCCATTTGTTGTTTTGCTGTTATTTTTTTAAGAGTTTTCAGTGCAATTGTGAAGTACCGATATATAAACAAAAGTTAAGAAACAGTGTGTGAAAGAATAAAATGATAATCATATTTCTTTTTCTTTTTTTTTGAGATGGAGTCTTGCTCTGTCGCCTAGGCTGGAGTGCAGTAGCACGATCTGCTTACTGCAAGCTCCGCCTCGCAGGTTCAGGCCATTCTCCTGCCTCAGCCTCCCAAGTAGCTGGGACTATAGGCGCCCGCCACCACGCCTGCTAATTTTTTGTATTTTTAGTAGAGATGGGGTTTCACCATGTTAGCCAGGATGGTCTCGATCTCCTGACCTCATGATCCGCCCACCTTGGCCTCCCAAAGGGCTGCAATAATCATATTTCTATTGTAAGGAAGAATGAAAAGAACTTTCTATGCAGTGAGAAGCCACCCTGCATCCATCCTGGTCTCTGGTACTTACATGTACCTAAGTTAATCTTCACAATAATACGATTATGTACACTCTACCATTATCATTGTTTTACAGATAAGGATACTAGGGCTCAAAGAGGTTAAATAATGTGCTCGAGATCACAGATACATACAGCAAGAGAATAGGAGCCCATTTATATGTAATTGCAAAGCTCGTATTATTCCTAGCATACCTCGAAAGAACATTCACATAGCAGAATACAGGATACCAGGCTCATTTTTCTAAATGAGGAAACCAAAAAAAATATCAGAAAGACAAACTGGCATTGCAGTGTATGCTAGAGACAAAACTACAACTCGGAGCTTTTCTACCAATCACAGCTGGTTTGCTCTGAAAAGTGTCATTGACAGAGTGTCTGTGACATTCTGAAGAGAGAGTTTGTTAATAAATAACAACAATGTGTTTTCCCTCTTTTTACCATTTTTGGCTCATTGGTAAAACAGACTTTGTAAGCTTCTTTGTGAATTCAACTATTGTACTAAAGTACCAAAGGACATAATTGAGATAAACTAAAAAATATAATAAATGGACTAAAAACATACCATTTTCACAAGGGAAACCACTATTTTCTAGGTTGCATTCCCTAGAGCTAGAGAATATACTTCTAATGAGCTTTGAGTAATCCCATAAATTGAAAACCTAACCTTGTAATGCCTGATAGTAATCTAAACTACTTAGATATGTTTTGTATTATACCACAAAACAGTGGTTTGTTCATGAAATGTAACAAAATATCATGTGTTACTCATACTTTGGCCTTAGGCTTACATGTGTTGAAACCATAATCCCCAACGTATTTCAGAGTATGTTTGGACAACCAAAGTTACTCTATGAAAATGACCCAAAAGGAAAACCCTATTCCATTAAAAACACAAATTGCTAAGAGTTAAATGTTTAAGTATTGCATAGAGTGTATAAGGAAGATTTAAAATATAGTGTTCATTTTTCCCACTTAAAAAAATGAAAAAGGAACGTTCGGGAACCATGCAGGAAAGCTGTAAATTAGCTACATCCTGATCTACTTCATGTATGTTGCATTACGTAATGTGGAAGAAACGAGATACTACATCCCAACAAAAGGCTGTTTGATACAAAGAGCTTCAGATTCAGAGAGAAAGGGAGCTACCTTGGTTCTAAATTAGGAAGACGTTTCAGGGTAATGCAGAATATCAGAAACTAATAATAGAACTCACAGGTTGAAGATCCTCAAGTCAAAATACCTGAAGCCCATCTTGGAAATATTCATGGATATTATTGAGGCCATAAATTCTCCATAGACAGGGCTATGGTAGTTAAGAACGTGAACAGCAGTATCAGGTAGAAACACATCTAAAACCCAGTTCTGTAATTCACTAGGTCTATGGCCTTAGGAAAAGCACTTCCCCTCTCTGGGTCTTAATTTCCTCATTTCTAAAATGGAGACCTTTCTCCCAAAGTTGTGAGGATTAAATGAGATGGTGTATGCAAAATATTTAGTAAATTTCCTGGCACCTAGTATGCACTCAACAAGTCTTAGCTACTATTATTATTGTCATTATTATTGTTTTATGAATAATCTTTGTGATTTGGGGACTTAACCTGGTAACTATCATAAAAGAGCTCAATGCATATTTACTAATTGAACTGAGCTCTGTGGCTAAAAGCCTCAACACTTACATTGCTCTACTTAATTATAAAGGAAACTTTTAAAGTAACATCATCCAAACTCTGGGAAATGCTGGGTTGGCCATCAAATAAGACTGGGAAATGAGAGGTTCCTGCAGAACTTCTCAGAGTCTTCAATGTCACAATGTGAATTATAAATCTCAGCCAGGTGTGATGACTCACACCTGTAATCCCAGCACTTGGGGGGCCTAGGTGAGAGAAGCACTTAAGCCCAGGACTTTGAGACCAGCCTGGGCAATACAGTGAGACTCTGTCTCTACAAAAAATTTAAAAATTAGCTGAGTGTGGTGGTGCATTCCTGTAGTTCCACCTACTTGGGGAGCTGAGGTGGGAGGATAACTTGAGCCCAGAGGATGAGGCTGTAGTGAGCTATAATTGCATCACTGCACTCCAGTCTGGCTGACAAAGTGACACTCTGTCTCAAAAAAAAAAAAAAAAAAAAAAAAAAAAAAAATCTCCAGAAGAAGCATACAATAAAGCCTTCAGTGTTTCTCAAATTTATTGCACAGATTCCTCACCTGGAAAACAATTTTACAACATGATCCCAAATTCCTCCCTCCTAATTAAAGGGTTAGAATATCAAGCATTTTTCTGATCAAATTATGCATATGAATACATATATACATAAAAATGATGATTCTTCTTCAAAAGCAAAACCAATTAGATCTTTCTGCATTTTCTCTTTCCAAGGCCCACCCAAAAAGAACTCAATCTCTGATGCTCCATCATGTATATAACTTAATCCTTTAACTTAAATAGATCAAGTTCATCTAGAGTTTATTTTTAAGTCACTTCTGATTTAATATGCCTTTTTAAAAGCTTACGTTGGTTGACATTAAATCCTAGATGTTAACGCTGACAGGTTCCATGATAAAGACTTGATCATGTAAGAGTAAAACATTTTTTGAAAAACTTACTTTTCAGTAGGTTTCTTATTAAGACAAAATGTTACCCATATCCAAATCCTCAACAATGTTTAATGTGGTAAAAGCAGTTAATGAAACTGTCACTTTAATCTCCTAAGTAAAAGGGAAGCAGGAAACAAGGAAAGGCTCCATTTGCCTCTATCCCCCTATCTTCCAAACAAAGACGCTTCCTGGATCCTCTAGGATCCCAAATCTCACCCTTTGGCATTTTCTCTCTCTGAGCTGAAGACCCTGTTTCCATCTGTGTAGTGGGTATCCTCACACATGGTCGCTTCAGTTTCCATATGCCCAAAGTGAAACTCACAACTGCAGCACGAAACCTTTTCCAGCCCATCCTGGTATCAGTGTCATCCACACTTTCAGTCTTCCTCGATGTTTCCTTCACCCTCATCCTCCACCTTCAATCCACTTTCTGCCTCTTAGAAAGCTTTCCAGTTAATCCTTTCTCCAGGAGCCCCACTCTCTTTGCCTTTCTTCTTTTGTCTTTTCTGATCCAACAGAAGGTAGACAGCTTCCTGTTGCTGTTTTTGACATTCCTCTACCCTCTATCCATCCACTACCTTACTGAGAGATGTTTCTAAAATGAAAAGCAGTCCTCACACTCTCCTAGTGACAGTCCTTCAACGACTTGCCTTCTCCGACTGAATACAATGCAATCTGCTCAGCATGCTAGACAAGGCACTGCACAAAGTAGTTGTAACCTACCACTCTAGCCCACCTCTCACCAGGCTCCACTCCTTGGACTCCAGCCTCTCAAAAGACCCTGTGAGACACACACACACCATTTCTTCTACCATCTAGTATCTGCCACGCCCGACCTTGTCTTACTGGCAAACATACAAATATCTTTCAAACATACAAATATCTTTTAATACTTCCCTCTCACCAGCCTGCAAAGCAGATCCTAACTCCTGCCCCTTCATAGTGTTGTTATTCCCATCTCTGTGTTTCCCTCGCAATTAATATCTTCCTTTATTAGTATGCTTTTTAAGTTATCCTCAGGATGGAGTTTCTCAAGATTGTAGATATTCTCTTTTCGCCTCCATTTCTGCTCTATACAGCCCTACACAATGGCAGGTACATAGTGGGTGCCCATTCATGTCTATTCAGTGACTGAAAAATAAACGAATGAATGAAATCCAAATAGATTTTAAGGCTTTGATTTTAGAAACTGCTATGTTAAACATAAGGAAAGCCACAAAAATATGCCAACTCTTGTATTCTCCAAAAAAATCACGGAATATCTTGAGTGGAAAGAGTGAGTTATTAGGTAATTCTTTGTGTGGGTCCATTTGTGTCTGTGAACATAAAGACGTCCACTTTGGTGTATTGTGCCACTGAATTGAATGTCATCAGATAAAATTTAAAGCCCCATTCCACAATGAAAGGAAATTGGTGGTTCTGAAGTTGATTGGAGTAGAACGTAAAGTAAGTTATCATTTGTTTCTTTGGCTTAAAATTTCCCAAAATAACTCAAAGCTGTATTTCCATGACCATTGTCTTATGCTGGTAGAGCATCACCCCGAGAGGAAAATCTGCCCCCGTGTTAGCAAAAGCTTGAAATTCATTAGGCCAGGCGCTGAGAGGCGGACGCGTGTGCTGCTCTGCCCAGCAGAGGGCGCACAGCTCCCAATACCGTGCAACGCCGGCCAACAAAGCGGGCTGGCGGGACTGGGTGAGGTTGTTCAACAAACCCAAGCCTTTGAATCCGGGTCAGCGTGCTGACCTCCTGTTCTAGCCTGCTCCTTGGCATTCTGTTCTGTTCTTCCCACTCACAATGAGGTGTTAGTGAGCCTCCAGCTCTCAGGCAAACCAGTTTGGGAGCAAATAGGGAGAGGGCAAAGGTTAGGCTCTTCACTCAGGAGTGTGATGATTTCTTGGAAAAGGAAGCTTTAACTCACTCCTACTTGGCCTTACAGCGACAGAAAGCACCCTAAACTGGCTGTAGCCTACATTCTAATTCTTTCCTTCTGTAAGTGAATAAAGGACGATCAAGGTAGGGGTTTTCAATAGGCCCCTGTCCCCAAACTGAATGAAAATGACCTCCTACTCTAATTTGGTTTAGATATTTTAGGCATCGGAAGTGTAACGCTAAGATCACTACTCTATTAAAAGGCTCAATGGCATAAAGTCCTTCACCTAAGTACATTACTAATACTTAATGAGCTTGTAGAATAGGAGAGAAAATATGACATCCTCTCGCATTCTAAAAGCAGATGCTTCTGTTGATAAATGTAGGAAGAAGGGCCAGTGATCTAGAAAGAAAAAATTAAACATATAAAATAAAACAAGCAGAGTCATGTAACATTCAAGGAAACCTATAAGTTCCCACGCTTTTCTGAGAAAACAAGGGACCATCATAGGCCTTGCAGGGAGATTGCTTGTCTGCTCTGTTAATCATTAAACCTGTTAAAAGGGAGGAGATAGCAAAGGCCTCGGCGAACACTCAGAAAGATGTCACAAAATAGTTTTTTTCTTCCTTCCAAATATGCCTCAAGCACAGAAGTGAGAAGCCTGCCCGGAATTTTACCCCCACATTAAGGAACCTCCCCCACTCCTATGCAAAGATCTAGAAGCAGGAGGGAACATGGTTACTGAAAAATGGTGGCCACCTCAGGATGGGCTAAAGAACAAAATGGGGACCAGGGATAATGAAAGATGAAGGTTGGTGTAACTCACTGTAAATAGCGCTAAGGGTATGATCTATATCAAACTCATGAGAAGCCACTGAGGAATTTTAAACAGGGGAATGACATGAGCAGATTTGCATGTTGGGTAGATCATTCTAGAAATAGAAAATAGTGGGGCAAGCTTATGCATATCAAACATGAAATGTCAAATTAAATTTCATGCTTACTAATTATGATAGGGCATGGCAAGATCATTAACTTATTTTTGAAAAGCAGGACATACCAAATAAGAAGGGGAATTTTTCTCATTTCTAGTCCACTTGACTTACACCCTAAACCCAGGGCCTCATGCCTTGAACAATGCTAAGGGCTACTATTCATGCAGACCACAAGGCCGAAAACCATCTAAATCCAGAATAAAATCTCAAGTGATTTGAGATTTTATCACTACTATCTTACTTTCCAATCATAAAAGTATTATTCATTATACAGGAACTTAATTACACAAAAAAACTTATGGAACAGCTACTATATTTAATCCATTGTACTAGACTCTTTTGGGAACTCTGAGATCAATAAAATGTAATCTTTGTCTTTAGAAATTCAGAGACTACTTCAAATCAAGTAGAGGAAATCACTTGTTTTTTATTTGGTTTATAGGTAACCTTGGGCACACAAGAATACTAATGAAAGCACTTTTGTTATCATTATGCATTTGTAATACATATTCCTATGTATCTAAACCTTTTTAGTCTCTAATGTCCAGTTATGCAAGCGTAAATATAGAGTCTGAACTTAGGAAAATCAAATTTAAATCAACGTATTTTCTATACTCTTAGGTTGCATTTCCTTGAAAAATAGAGGTTAGATATTCTTAAAAACACATCAGCACCAACTAGAGAATAACCATAAAAAACAATAGGATGAAGAATATATTTAATTCATCCTAGAATTTAAGTTCCCTAGAAGTTCACATGAGAGTTCTGCTCCCTTCAGTCCTATTTATGCTCAAAATTACCATGCCAGTTCATTGCTCCAACATCCCATCAGTATTGCAGTTCTGAAAAGCAGCCACCCGAGACTGTTTGGGAAATTTCTACCATTTCTAGAAGCAAGTGGGAATACCCTAAGAGTGTCATCCTGTTGGAGAATGCTGCCACTACTATGAATAAGGTCTAGGATGGGATTGCTAATCCCATGAAAGGGAGAGATAGTATACCTAGAAATGATTAGAATGGATGACAAAAAGAACAGAAGATCCCAGAAGGGAAGGAAACAGTTCTAGTAGGTTTTCATGAGGACACTATGACTTCCTACTGTTGCAGGCCGAAAGAGTGAGAGTCGTGATCAACTCCATATACCACTGGAGGCTATCTGAGTAAACAGCAAATTGTTCTTATGAAAGCAGGATGTTGGCGAACTGACAAATTGAGTCTACCATCCAGAAAGAATGCTGAGGGCAGTCACGACCCAGGCACAAGTATTTCTTGTGATTAGACACATCTGAAGCCTGTTAGCAATAATGTGAACCTGTGATCAATCAAGCAGGTGACCAATCGTTAACTCCTCCTCCCTGCTCTTTCTACCCAATAAATAGGAAGGGCTGTAGAGGCTCAGGGTTGCTGCCTTTGCTCACTAGAAGCAGGGAACCCTCTTTTTCCCCCCAGATCCGTTCTTTGAAACAGTTTCTTTTGTTTTAAGTTTTCATTTCTGCGTTCCTACCCCATCGTTCAGTCCCGTAGTAACTGTGGCAAAGTGCAGCATCCAACTGCCTCTGTAACTCAGATTTGGGGGTTGGTTGGTTGGTTGGTTTTTCCCATGGCTTAAGTATATAACCATGGTTTGAGGGCTGACCTATAATCTGATCCTACATTAGCAGACACAATTGAGAGAGGAAAGAAATCTATTTCATGCAGCAGAGTTGGGCTGAAGTTACTTAAAGTGAAACCATGTTTAAAATTCTAAGTATTGTTATATGAAGAGGTCTCCATGGTAAAAATTGAAAGAGTATGTCTATAAAAGGCCAAAGAAACTATTTCTAAATGAAAATGTTGAGTGCTTTGAAATGAGAACTTTCAGGCAAAGGGCAATCCTGGATTTTTAGATACACTTTGAATTTGGCCATTTGAAGGGTTAGATCTTATTTGAAGGGTTAGATCTTAGAAAAACGGTGTCCAATCTTTTGGCTTCCCTGGGCCACATTTGAAGAAGTATCTTGGGTCACACATAAAATATACTAACACTAACGATAGCTGATGAGCAAAAACAGACAAACAAATAAATAAAAAAACCCTCACGTTTTAAGAAAGTTTACAAATTTGTGTTGGGCCGCATTCAGAGCCATCTAGGCTGCATACAGTCTGCAGGCCACAGGTTGGACAAGCTTGTCTTAGAGGCTTAGGCTTTCTCCTACAGAACTGCTGTTGTCAAATACTAGAAGACGAAGCATAAGGTTCCTGTGACACTCCACATCATGGAATTTCATGGTAATGAACCACAGCATAAATAAAGCCAGGGTACTTTGTGGTTCATGTAAGTATTTCCACATCAGACTCAAAACCTTCAGAAAATGTTTCTAAGCAGTATTATTTTATCACTCAGAAATCCATTACATGAGTACCTCCAAGATTTGTGGCTAGGACATATGTTCTTGATGGTTACAGTCCACAGGGAAACCTGGTGTCTGCAGATCCCAGATCGCTCCCTTCGCCAATCAAATGAGCTAAGAGCTTCAGGTCAACACAAAACAAAAGGTAAACTAGAATAACAAGAAGTTTTTAGACTGTACACCCTGATGTCAAACTCTACAGATTTCCACCTTATGCAATTACTGCCTTGGAAGCTATTCCTAAGACATCCAAATAGCAAATACTAAACTATTTGCTACTAATACATCTGGTCATTCAAAGGGTACACAGATAAAATGAAGAAATTCTGTTTGTATACTACCATCAGCAGTTTTGAATTTCATATAAATATGGGACTTAAAAAATATTCCCTTCTCCTCTTTCTTTCTAGAACTGGCTTCAGATTTATAGTATTCCATTTATGTTGCTATATTAGAATGACAGTAGTACATTTCATGTTTCGACTACAAAATATTGGAACATAGTGTGGAGTATGAGTACCTTAAAAGTACTTAACTGCCCCCCTCCCCCATATCAAAGTAAAGATAGCTTAAAAACAAAACAAAATTGTCTCTAACTAGACAATTCTGAGCATCATCCTCATGCCACAGACATATCTACTCCCTTTATGTGAAATGAACGCTTATTCATTTGAATCCAATCCACAAGGCTTATTAGAAAGAAAGAAAGAAAGAAAGAAAGAAAGAAAGAAAGAAAGAAAGAAAAAACCCTCTACCTTGATTCTTCAGAAATTCTGAATTTGTATGTCCACTTGACCAAGAAAAAAAGAAAAGTGATTTACTCTGGTTTTCATGATTTCTACTTCCTAAAGGTATTTGGGGCTTGAATTTCCAAATCAATTAGGAAGTTAAGTACCAAGCCTCCATGTCTCTCATCAAAGAAAAACGAACAGAACTTGTTACGATTGTATCCCCCAAACTGATTTGAAAGCCCTGGAGATTACCCAGATGCACAGAGGTTCTCTAATAAACCCTGCAACATTAACAAAATGAATACCTTAGATGACATTCTACAATCCATGTGTTATCAGTCAGCCCTGGTAACCCATTCATCTAGCCACAATGATGCCTGGAATTTGGGTGAAAGTGTTTTCAGCACAACTTTGTTGGTTGGGCTAATGGGACACTTGCATGAAGTCACTTTCTTAGATGCACAGAAATCCAGCTTGAGTCTACACTGGGATTCACACACACATAAAAAATGGGTGAACAGGAACTCTGGCTTTTATTCTTATGTTGTTGGAAATTCTTGCTCTTATTTGTTTGTTTGGTGGAAGGTTCCTGAAAAAAGAATAATGAAATGGTTTTGCAGACACATCCAGGAAGAGGCTGTAACTGGCAGAACAGACTGCTTTCAACTTCAGGTATGGGTTGTATGTTCTTTCTGTGTTCCAGTCTCATAGAAAGAACTGCTGACAGGCACAAGAAATGTTGCTTCAGAGCCCAACAGACAAAATATAACTGCAAAGAGGAAGAGAAGCAATCTCCTCACATGTGACCTGGTGCAGCCTCCTCACAATGAGAAATGCAGGGATCCCGGCACCCTATGGGCACTTTGGAAGAGCTTCCAGAGTGCACGGTGCCGGGTCTTTGGACGCTCACACCAGTATCCATATAGCACTCCCACTCAGGCGCTACCCCTACCTGACTTGCTGGGATTTGGAGTCCAGTAAGGGGAGCTAGAGTGAGGAAAATAAGAAAGGACTGCTTGAAAGTATAGCTAGAGGCCTGGAGTTACACCAGTGAGCAGAAAGTGATATTACGGTTTATTATGTATTATCCACAAGCTGGTAAGCCTGGGGAAACTTAGCTTAGAAATCAAAAGCAATTGGGTTTTAAGTTTGTTTCTTGAAGGAGTAAGAGAGAATATTAAAGAAATTCAGACGGGTAATTTGGAGGAAGAGAATGAAAACTTGTAATCACTAAGGTGACTTATATTACCCAGAATCATGCTCATACAGGAAATCTTATAAAATGAATCCATTCTTCAGAGGACTGAAAGGCATTCCAAGGGACCAGCTTTGGTGCTGAAGTTAATATGACCCTCAAAGCAAAAGCAAGTAAACCACTGCAATTTGGTGTAAAAAGCATGGCTATCATCTACCCTCCCACACTTCATTTCCTCAATTTTAAATAAAAACATTCCTTACCCTTCAATTTACAGCCAACAATCTAATTTCGTAATTAATAAGAATACACACGCTACCCACAAACTTCTGAGAAACCCTCTCCCAACCCTATGGTATCCTCTGACAAGGATAATATTGGGTAGCAAGCAAATCTCAAGCACCAGCTTCTGAGGCTTCCCTTAAAAAAGTGTCGGTTTCAACCTCCCTCTCTCATCTGACCACAAAACAGACCTGCTTCCTGTGGCATCGGAAGTTGGCAGCAGCAATGAGACAGTATTTCATTTAGAAGGAAGTGGAGAGGAAGGTAGGCCCCGTTTAGGTTCCCCTTAAAATTCCAACTCTCCAGTCACCATTAAGTTTAGAATTGTGGACAGAAAAGAAGATGGTCTTGGAGATGAGAGAAATGCTCTTATTAAGAATCATTATCCCCTTGTCAGTATTTTGAAGGTCTAATATTCTCTCTCTCTCAAATGTCAACCCTCTCCATTCTGAGAGTCATGTATCACACATGTGTGGTTTGAAAATTTGCACACTACCTACACAGATCCTGTGTTTGGGATGGTAGCTGTCATTCCCTGGTCAAAGGTACCATCTTCTGTCACCTTCTTGACCACCTGGTTTTCTGAAATAATATCCTACAGGTATGGCTCACATCCCATGCATCCAAATGGATGTCTGTCCCATCAACAGATGTTGATGTCCCATCAAACAGATGTTTGACCCCTGCATGCTCGTTCCCACTCTGGATTTCATGTCTACGTGAACAGTACCTCTTCTTGCAGTGACTTTCTCTAGTTCTCTGCTAGGAAAAAGAAATTCATATACATGAATGCCCAAAACAATTATCACCTCTATGAATCCTCCCTCCACTCACCTTTCTAAAGAGCATCTGCCTCTATAGTAATGACCTGGCGTGCTGACATACATGAATTAATTGTTTATGTGTCCAGCTCCCTGAACAAGGTTCAAGACATTGATTTCGTCCTTTTGGTAGTGAAGATAATTAGAATCTCTTGGCTGAATCATCACTCTAACTACAGTCTACTGGCAAAGAGGGGCCCACCATGGTCCAGAACTCAAGAGAAAGGCCTGGTTCCAGGATATTGAGTGCTGTGGTCCAGTTACCCTTTTGCACTGTTGCGCTTTAAGCAACAGCTAAGGGTGTGAATTTAAACAGCTGATATCTTGGCATGTGGCACTACCTATGCAGAAATCTGGACTTGCAAGGATATTATCACTCCAGTAGATGAGAATTCACTTGTCTGTGAGAAACCATGGGTACACTATTTGACGGAGATGAAGAAAAGGCAGTAGCATGCTAATAAGACTTTTCAGTCTTTTCCTGACCTTTTTGGGTAAAATAATACACTGGATTTTTTTGGGGGGTGGGGGGTGGGGGAGAAACTAATAGAGGAGTCAGATGATATCTGAAGGGCTCAAAGATTAGCTGGAAAAATAAAAAAATAGTACCTATATTTGTCAGAATAGGCTGAATTATGTTACAGGAACAGCAACCCCAAATCTCAGTGGCTTAAAACAACAAAGGTTCATTTCTCTTCCATGCTACATTTCAACTGTGGGTCAATAGTGGACTCTGTTCCTTTTAATCATTGAGGAACCCAGGCTGACAAAGAAGTCACTGTATCAAGCATTTACCAGTCCACCATGCCAAGGAGATTGAGAGCTCTTCCGGGTCTCAGGCAGGATACGGAATGCTCTGGCCTGGAAATGACATACAACCCTCTGTCTGTGGCACCACGGCCAGACCTAGTCTTCATTCCACCCTACTATAAGAAAGCCAGGAAGTGAATCCTGCCACATTGCCACCAGTCAGAAAGCTGGAAATATTTGGTAAACAGCACTGACGACTACATGACCTTATTTGTGCTTCAAGCTTGTAAAGTAGATCACACTTGTTACAATAAATTGAATTATATTTTACTGAAACAGGTTTTCCTGTTAATTTAGTTTAAATGAATCAAATGCATATTGCTCATAGATGTTTCCATGTCCAGTCTGAAAGATTCTAGGAAAAAAAACTTATCTGAACCTGAAGTTGTACAACAATTGCACAGTTCTATCTCCAAGATGTTTTGCTAAGGAAGCTAAGCCAGAACAATTCCTTGTTTGATAAATAATTTGGGAAACATTAACCTACCTATTAACAATCTGATTTTTATAGGTTAAGGATTTTCTTTTGGAGAAACAGAATCTGATGGAAAACAGAGATTCATTAGAATAACAAAAATATGTAAGATCTAGTTTCTATCTTCTTACCTACTCGCTGTATAACTTTGAATCCCTGTGCTTCAATATTTCTACCCAGAAATAGACAACATTATTTCATTCAGTTATCAAATAGTCATTGTGCATCCACTGGATGCAGCCACTAGGTTGCATTGGTAATACAGCGATTAAGGGGAAAGATGCACGATACTTGATCTCACGGATCTTCTAATCTGCTTGCTACTAGTTATAAAAACCATTTGATTCTAAATAATAGAATGTGTTAATACAGGAATAAATATCCATAGTATAAAAATTACCAAGACTGTCACTAATCTGTTCAATGCACCAGTATAAGAGTCTTTAAAAGGCGGTAATAGGGAAGACAAGTGACAGGAAGGCAATGAATACAAGAGGGAAATGTAAACTTTAACACCTCATATATTAGCTGAAAGAAGGTCTGAAAGAAGATCTCCATCCGTCCGCATCTACCAGAACCCCAGTGTTCAATGAAACACAAGTCCAAGTTTCCAAAGATATGTAA
Source organism: Rhinopithecus bieti (assembly GCF_001698545.2). NCBI lineage: Eukaryota > Metazoa > Chordata > Mammalia > Primates > Cercopithecidae > Rhinopithecus > Rhinopithecus bieti. The sequence continues at coordinate 2,270,340 of NW_016804232.1, read as the reverse complement.
AAGCCAAACCTGTCAAATAGTGTGTGGCCCATTCATGGAGAGGAAGTCATATTTTCTTGGATAGCTGATAGGGCCTTAAGTTCTCCTTTGATTTCCTAGGTATTCAACTTGAAACAATTTGTGCGTATTTAAAGAATCCCATTTCCTAAATGAAAAATTTACATTGCAGCAGCAATATTCAATGTTACCAAAGTGATCTCTATACATTTAGAAAAGCGGTGGTAGAATTTTATCTGTGACTGTCTGGTCCTTTTAATATCAGTAGTACCAATATGATTTCCAAGGACATGATGTACTCCCAGTGCCTATTGTAATTTTATTTTTTAGCTATTTTTATTGGAATGAGTGAATAAACTATTAAAACACAAAGAATCCTTTTATAACTACAAAGGAAATGTGCAAAAAGCAATGGAAAGGATAAGAAATGATTTCTAAATTGAACAGTTTGTTTTATTATTAACAATAACAATAAAGTAAGTCACACAGCTCATAAGTCCTCCCAGATGAGACATCTGTGGGATTCTCTAGTTTGAAAAGAAACTTAGCTTATAAACATGTCAGCCATGTCCCAAATAAAATGAGGATTTCGAACTACATGGAAATGAAACTATTTGTTCTTCAACATGTCCAAGATTCAGTGTTATTTTAAGATGCTTTTCCTTCCAATTAAATAGGACATGTTTTCCATCAGCTGCAGAGGGAAAAGGTACAAGTAATTTTGGTGAATATAAATTGCTTAAGCTACTAAACTTCAGATCATAGGCTATCAACCACTGATATGAAATCTAAATCCACCCCAGCTCACAGTGTAAAGAGTCCATGTTAGGTTTGAACCTTATTAGCAAAGATCATCTCCATATTCTGGTTACCACATTTGACCTTTAATGAGTTGGGACAGCTAAATGATTTTGAAGATGGGAGTGGTGTAACTAGTTATAACTGTAACTAGTTCCTAAAAATTTATCGTACTCTTTTTTTGGGGGGGCATGAAAAAGAAAAGAAAAAAGAAAGGAGAGAGGTGTAGTTAGTAGCCATTGAGATACACAACATAAAGGGAGTTAGTGAAAGCTTCTCTTTTTCCACGCCCTTGTCCCAGAAACAATGTGAGGACTTGTCCTCTGCCTCTAAGGTGATACCAGTTTTATCAGTGACAACATGTCAATTAAATGCTCCCAACTTTGTACACAATGCTTTTCAATGTTCACTGACTCAACTCGATTCTCTTCTCTGTTCATGACAATAATGAATCATGATAAATTACAACAAAAATTAAAGAAGCACAATACATTTCCTGAAGCCTCCACAAATGGGAAAGAGGGAATGGAAAGAATGTGGCCTTCACTGTCATACAAATCCATCACTAAAGAGCATTATGACCTCGGTCAAATTACTTCACTTTTGCCGACGGAGTGGGGGGCATTTTCATCAACTATAACATGGAGGACAATAGTTTTTCACAGAGTTGTGGCAGATAGTATAAAGATAATATATTTTGAAGCACCTAGCACATGGTAAGCTTTAAATTTTTTGATTTCTTACTTAGAATATTATACAGAGAATTTTATTTTTTCTGATGTCTTAGGCAACCTCTTTTTTCATATTCAGGGCCAATGGCTACCCTAAAGTAAAATGATTCATTGAAGACAGAAAAAATGAGACCTTGCCAATAAACTACTCCTAAACTATTAAAGAAATGATGCTAGGCCGGGCGGGGTGGCTCAAGCCTGTAATCCCAGCACTTTGGGAGGCCGAGACGGGTGGATCACGAGGTCAGGAGATCGAGACCATCCTGGCGAACATGGTGAAACCCTGTCTCTACTAAAAAAATACAAAAAACTAGCCGGGTGAGGTGGCGGGCACCTGTAGTCCCAGCTACTCGGGAGGCTGAGGCAGGAGAATGGCGTGAACTTGGGAGGCGGAGCTTGCAGTGAGCTGAGATCCGGCCACCGCACTCCAGCCTGGGTGACAGAGTGAGACTCCATCTCAAAAAAATAATAATAAATAAAAATAAAAATAAAGAAATGATGCTTTGAGGATCCCATCTTCATTCTAAACTTAGCAGAGTGGCTTGAAGGGCTGTTGAGGTGAGCAGGGAAGCCGAGCGGATGGGGCTTTGAGTTTCTCTCCCTACTTTAACCAAAGCAGCCGCACTGTGTTCTGTTTTACATTGACCATGCATAAATGTGGGATTTGGAAAATTCACCAATGATGTCCTACTTTTTTACTGTCTTGTTGGTGCCACACAGGACCTGACTAAAATCCTGTGAAGAGAGGAGAGGTGTCCCCAGTTGTTCTCACTGTGAATAATCCTGGAAGTTCATGACAAGAGATTCTCAGGTAAATCTGGGGCCATAGTTTGAGTCAGACTCTCCATTTTATAGAGGAGAAAACTGAGGCATGGGGAGGTTAATTAACTTGCCCAAGTGAGCTAATTAAATCATTTGAGAGCATGTTGAAATGGGCAAATTCCTAGCAACTTGGCAAGTGGAGGTTCCTGTTATAATAATTGGGTACAAAAAGGAAGGGTGATCACATTTCATAATTATGGTAGAGGTGACTTGGGTAGAACAGATAATATATTGGGATGGTACATCATATTTTATCTGGAAAATCATAGTGAGATGTTGTTGTTGTTGTTTGTGGGACAGAGTCTCACTTAGTCTGTCATCCAGGCTGGAGTGCAGTGACACAATCTCAGCTCACTGTAACCTCCACCTCCCAGGCTCAAGTGATTCTCCTGCCTCGGCCTCCCAAGCAGCTGGGATTACAGGAGTGTACCACCGCATCGGCTAATTTTTGTATTTTTAGTAGAGATGGGTTTCGCCATGTTGACTAGGCTATTCTCAAATTCCTGACCTCAAGTGATCCGCCTTCCTCAGCCTCCCAAAGTTTTGGGTTACAGGCGTGAGTCACCATGCCTGGCCCATACTGAGATATTTCAACTCAAAAATCTTTTTTGACACTGTTTATTACCATTTTATTAGAGTGTTCTCAAACTTTCTTATTTATGAAACACTCAGGCCACTCTTGAAGGCAACAATTGTGCATTGTCCTTTGCCAATGCCCATTTTCTAATTGCCAACAATATCCATTTACTTCCCCTAAAAACACCAACCAAGGATAATATGGTCTGACCATACCTACCTCTCTGGCACCGGTTGCTGGGCATGTGGGAAGGTGTGGGTTTGGGGAGGCAATGGACAGAAATTATTAATCCAGTGGAAAAGGGAGAGGGGTTCCCACTAGAATCCCATGGACTCTAGGCCAAGGACAGAGCTGGGTGTTCAGCTCCTCCCCTGCTCTGGATTCCAAGGCCAAGTCAGATTCTGTGACTCTGAACTCTTAAGTTCTACTGGCCTCCACCTTCTTACCTGGCCATATCCTTCATAATCGTTGACTTCTTCCCCTTTGTGTCCTACCAGCTGCTCAGAATCTGACCCAAAGCTATGCTTTTCTCCTAGGCCCTAGTCTGGTTGGATCATCTGGCACTTACTTGTGCCCTTAATTCTAAGCAGGATATTTCACTTAGTTCTTTAGAGAGCCTTTTGATGCAAAGTGACATAATGTAAAAATCACTATTTATCACTGATAAATCTGTACAACTGATGTCCCTGACCTCCGGGGACCATACCCAAGACCTAGAGATGAGAAACAGCAATGGGATGAAGATCTCTCTTTACCTCCTTGATCACAGGGAAACAAAACAAAACATAGAATTGCTACTACCCCTTTTTTTGTTTTGGTACACAACAAAATATCTCAGTCAAAACCATATTCAAAATATTGCCTGGCTCAGGGTAAGCACCTCCTCAGCAAAACCCAAATACAGAATCTAAAAACAAATCAGAAAGCCCCTGGCACTACTTTACTTCTAAGTTTACTACACATTCTCCAAATATCACACAGTCCTCCATTCCATATGCATGTCCCTAGATTAGCAATCTTGCAATTTATAGGATATGAAGTTTCCAACCTCCTTTATTCACCTTCATCATTCCTCTAGCTCTTCCCTGTATGCTCTCCACCCACAATCCCTCTGCTCAGGGCGTGCAGACCCAGACAGTCAACCAGAGAGGATGTAAGTCTCTTCCAGACAACCAACCAGTGCTCTTAGGATGCCTCATCTTGTGGTCTGCAAATCCAGGAGCAGCAGTCACCATTATTTTATTTGAATCTCTGCCACAAAGTAATAAGAGAGACAATGGGACCTGATTCCTATCCTATGGGCCCTCAGTTGGCAATAGCTAAACTGGACAGCCCATAATTATGGTGATTAGCAATTCACAAGGGTGAAAGTGATCTTAAAGAAAATCTAAACCAACATTTCAACTAATGTTTAAACCTGTTGTTTAATATTACCAAAGATTTGTCTTCTAATGTAAATTTGACACTTCCTACAGTAAAACTTCTGTCTTTTGCAAAGTTTTCTGAATAATGTGCAAAGAAATACAGACACACCTTAGAGATATTACAAGCTTGGCTCAGACCACTGCAAAAAAGCAAATATCACAATAAACAAGTATTGTAATAAAGTGAATATCAAAATAAAACAAGTCGTATGAATTTTGTGGTTTCCAGTGCATATAAGTTATGTTTATACTATACTGAAAGTTAAGTGTGCAACAGCATTACGTCTAAAAAATATATCTTAATTTAAAAATATTTTATTGCTAAAAAATGCTAACAATCATCTGTTCCTTCAGTACATCATAACCTTTTTACTGGTGGAGGGTCTTGTCTTGATGTTGATGGCTGCTGATTGATCAAAGTGGTGGCTGCTGAAAATTGGAGTGGCTGTGGCAATTTCATCAAATAGAACAATGAACTTTACTGCATTGATTAACTCTTCCTTTCACAAAAGATTTCTCTATAGCATGCGATGCTCTTTGATAGCATTTTACCCACAGTAGAATTTTCAAAATTGGAGTGAATTCCCTCAAATTTTGTCACTTCTCTATTAATTAAATTTATAAAATATTTTAAATCCTTTGTTGTCAATTCAACAATGTTCACAGGATCTGATGTTCACCAGGAGTAGATTCCATCTCAATAAATTGCTTTTTTGGCTCATCTATAAGAAGCAACTTCTCATGCATTCACATTTGATCATAAGATTGCAGAAATTCAGTGACATCTTTAGGCTCCACTTCATATTTTAATCCTTTGTTATTTCCACCACATCTGCAGTTACTTCCTCTGCTGAGGTCTTGAGCCCCCTCAAAGTCATCTGTGAATGCTAGAATCAAATTATTCCAAACCCTTATTAATGTTGGTATTTCAGCCTCCTTCTGTGAATCACAAATGTCCTTAATGGCATATAGACTGGTGAATCCTCTCCAGAAAGTTTTAATTACTTTTCCCAGATCCATCAGAGGAATCACTATCTATGGGAGGTACATCCTTATGAAATGTATAAAAAGAATTGTCGGGGGGCACACCCAAGATGGCTGAATAAGAACAGCTCCAGCCTCCAACTCCCAGCGTGAGTGACACAGAAGATGGGTGATTTCTGCATTTTCAACTGAGGCACCGGGTTCATCTTACTGGGGTGTGTCGGACAGTTGGCGCTGTTCCGCAGGTGCAGCCCTGCCAGCGAGAGCTGAAGCAGGGCGAGGCATCACCTCACCTGGGAAGTGCAAGGGGGAAGGGAATTCCTTTTCCTAGCCAAAGGGAATTGAAACACACAACACCTGGAAAATCGGGTAACTCCCACCCTAATACTGTGCTTTACAAAGGGTCTTAGCAAATGGCACACCAGGAGATTACATCCCACACCTGGCCCGGAGGGTCCCACGCCCATGGAGCCTCCCTCATTGCTAGCACAGCAGTCTGCGAGCTAACGGCAAGACAGCAGCAACGCTGGGGGAGGGTCGCCCACAATTGCTGAGGCTTAAGTAGGTAAACAAAGCTGCTAGGAAGCTTGAATTGGGTGGAGCCCACCACAGTTCAAGGAGGCCGGCCTGCCTCTGTAGACTCCTCCTCTGGGGACAGGGCATAGCTAAACAAAAAGCAGCAGAAACCTCGGCAGAGATAATTGCCCCTGTCTGACAGCTTTGAAGAGAGCAGTGGATCTTTCAGCATGGAGGTTGAGATCTGAGAACGGACAGACTGCCTGCTCAAGTGGGTCCCTGACCCCTGAGTAGCCTAACTGGGAGACATCCCCCACTAGGTGCAGACAGACCACTCACACCTCACACGGTGGGGTACACCCCTGAGATGAAGCTTCTAGAGCAAGAATCAGACAGCAACACTCACTGTTTGGCAATACTCTATCTTCTGCAGCCTCTGCTGCTGATACCCAGGCAAACAGGGTCTGGAGTGGACCTCAAGCAAACTCCAACAGACCTACAGCTGAGGGTCCTGACTGTTAGAAGGAAAACTAACAAACAGAAAGTACATGCACACCAAAAGCCCATCAGTACATCACCATCATCAAAGACCAAAGGCAGATAAAACCACAAAGATGGGGAAAAAGCAGTGCAGAAAAGCTGAAAATTCAAAAAATCAGAGCGCATCTCCCCTTCCAAAGGAATGCAGCTCATCGCCAGCAATGAAGCAAAGCTGGACAGAGAATGACTTTGACGAGTTGAGAGAAGAAGGCTTCAGTCGATCAAACTTCTCAGAGCTAAAGGAGGAACTACGAAACCAGCGCAAAGAAATTAAAAACCTTGAAAAAAGAATGGATGAATGGATAACTAGAAAAATCAATGCAGAGAAGACCTTAAAAGAACTGACAGAGATGAAAACCATAACACGAGAAATACATAAAAATTGAACAAGCTTCAGTAACCGACTCGATCAACTGGAAGAAAGAGTATCAGCAACTGAAGATCAAATGAATGAAATGAAGTAAAAAGAGAAGTGTAGAGACAAAAGAGTAAAAAGAAATGAACAAAGCCTCCAAGAAATATGAGATTATGTGGAAAGAACAAATCTACGTCTGATGGGTGTGCCTGAAAGTGATGGGGAATATAGAACCAAGTTGGAAAACACTCTGGAGGATATCAGCCAGGATAACTTCCCCAACCTAGTAAGGCAGGCCAACATTCAAATTCAGGAAATATAGAGAACGCCACAAAGATACTCCTTGAGCAGAGCAACTCCAAGACACATAATTGTCAGATTCAACAAAGTTGAAATGAAGGAAAAAATATTAAGGGCAGCCAGAGAGAAAGGTCGGGTTACCCACAAAGGGAAGCCCATCAGACTAAGAGCAGATCTCTCGGAAGAAACTCTCCAAGTCAGAAGAGAGTGGGGTCCAATATTCAACATTCTTAAAGAAAAGAATTTTGAACCCAGAATTTCATATCCAGCCAAACTAAGTTTCATAAGTGAAGGAGAAATAAAATCCTTTACAAACAAGCAAATGCTTAGAGATTTTGTCACCACCAGGCCTGCCCTACAAGAGATCTTGAAGGAAGCACTAAACATGGAAAGGAACAACAGGTACC
>NW_016804232.1:2238506-2259814 GCF_001698545.2 Rhinopithecus bieti | reverse complement strand
GTGTCCTTTGTAGGGACATGGATGCAGCTGGAAAACATCATTCTCAGCAAACTATTGCAAGAACAGAAAACCAAATACCGCATGTTCTCACTCATAGGAGGGAACTGAACAATGAGATCACTTGGACACAGGAAGGGGATCATCACACACCAGGTCCTATTGTGGGGAGGGGCGGGGGAAGGGATAGTATTAGGAGATATACCTAATGTAAATGACGAGTTAATGGGTGCAGCACACCAACATGGCACATATATACATATGTAACAAAACTGCACGTTGTGCACATGTACCCTAGAACTTAAAGTATAACAACAACAAAAAAAAGAAGAAATGTATAAAAATTGCTCCTTGATCCATGGGCTGCACAATGGATGCTGTGTTAGTCGGGATGAAAGCAATATTAATTTCCCTACACATCTCCATCAGCGCTCTTGGGTAATGGGGTACATTGTCAATGAGAAATCATATTTTTAAAGAATTTTTTTTTTTCTGAGCACTAGGTCTCAACAGTGGTCTTAAAATATTCAGTAAACCATGCTATAAACATATGCAGTGTCATCCAGGCTTTGTTTTTCCATGTATGGAGCACAGGCAGAGTAGATCTGACATAATTCCTAAGGGCCCTAAGATTTTTAGAATGGTCAAGGAGCATTGGCTCCACCTTACAGTAACCAGCTACATTAGCCCCTTACAAGGGAGTCAGCCTGTCCTTTGAGCTTTGAAGCCAGGAACTGACTTCTCTCTAGCTTTGACAATCCAGATGGTATCTTCTTCCAATAGAAGGCTACTTTGAATACATTAACAATCTGTTGTTTAGTGTAGCTACCTTCATAAATTATCTTAGCTAGATCTTCTGGATAACTTGCTGCAGCTTCTACATCAGCACTTGCTACTTCATTTTGCACTTTTATGTTATCAAGATGGCTTCTTTCCTTTACTTCCTTCCTTTACATTCACAATTTGGCTGTTTGGCATAAGAGGCCTCGGTTTTAGCCCATACTGGCTTTCTACATGCTTTGTTCCCCAAGCTTAATCATTTCGAGCTTTTGACTTAAAGTGAAAAATGTATGGCTCTTCCTTTTACATGAATACTTCAAGGCCAATGTAGGGTTATTAATTAACCAAATATTAATATTATTGTCTTTCAGGAAAGAGGAAGGCCCAATGAGAGGGAGAGTGATGGGGAACAGCTGATCACTAGAGCTGTCAGAACACAGATTTACTAAGTTCAGCGTCTTCTTGGAGTGCAGTTCATGGCACCTCAGAACAATTACTACAATAACATCAAACATTACTAAACAAAAATCGCCATAACAGATATACTAACAGATGAAAAAGTTTGAAATATCGGGATAATTACCAAAATGTGACACAGAGACACAAAGTGAGCATATGTTCAAAAATTGGCACCAGTAGATTTGCTCAACACAGGGCTGCCACAAAACTTCAATGTGTTAAAAAGGCAATATCTGCACACTGTAATTAAGTGAAGTACAATGAAATGAGACATGCCTTATAGTTAGAAATGAGCAAAGGTCAAAATAATATATCCAAAATGCCTGAAATACATTAGAGGATCTAAAATGCACGTAACATTGACAAATTTACCATTTTGTTATTTGGTTTAAGTTTTCACTAACTTTAATATATTTATGGAGATACTAACATTGCCATAACACAATTAAGAGTTAGTAAATTATCTGGTCTTACTTATGTCTACTTTTGCTCTCCCTATATATCTGTTATGGCCTGAATGTGTTCCCCAAAATTAATGTGATGGAGATTTAATTTAATCACCAATGCAAAAGCATTGGGAGGTGGGGCCTAATGGGATGTATTTACATATTGAGGACTCTGCCCTCATTAATGGGTTAATGCCACTATAAAAAGGGCTTCTGGAATGCATTTGCTCTCTTCTGGTCCTTTATCATGTGAGGACATGGCATTCCTAACCTCTAGAATTGCAGGGAGCATCTTGGAAGGCTGATCAAGGCAGCATCTTAGAAGCAGAGAAACTGGCCCTCAGATGCTGGTGCCTTAATCTTTGACTTCTCAGCCTCCAGACTGTGAAAGAATAAATTTCTGTTCTTTATAAATTACCCAGTCTCATCTATTGTTATAGTAGCAGAAAATGGATTAAGATAATATTTTAAAGTGAAATTATAAGAAGAAAAAGGAGGTACATAAGAAAACATTGTCTTGGCTCACAATCTTAAGGATACACACACAAGCACACATATACACACACATATATGTACATATTTAAACAATGCTACAAGATTACTAAACAGTGACAAGTTACTATGATACCAATCACTGGTTTTGTATCAGTTCAGAAAAAAAAAAATTTTTATTTAGATTATTTTAATTAGATCATACTTTGAAAATATGCTACATGTTGATGTATGTTTAATTATATATTTATTTGTACAAAACAGAACTATTTCCTAGCAAGCAAAAATATCAGATATGAGTTTTCCCTGCAAATGTATGCATGAATATTACTCCAGATTCTAAGGGAAATGGCAAGGAAATGACAGAAAGATGAAAACAAAGAAGAAAAATACAACATTTGTTAAGTGCTTTATAGCCTTCAAAATGTTTTCAGATTCATTAACTCAAATTCCACAAGAGTAGATGAAATTCATTCAAAGAATAATATAGCCTATAAATTACACGTTCCCTTGTGAAACTATTTTAAGATTAACCAGGATTATTGCAGTATTATTACATATGATGGTACTAAACCTTGAACCTAGAGAAATGCTTAAAGCAAAGAATCAAATGAAATGCTTAAATCATAATCATTAATTAATATTGTTTATAGTTCTTTATTAAGATTAATCACTCTTTAAACCTAAAACTCTAATCATTAGAAATGTGACCATGGGAAAGTTGGAATTCTGCATGTCACCTCTTCAATTATAAAACAGGGATAACCCCTTACCTGCTGTAGATAATAGACAAGGAGAGTTAACACTTTGAGGTCCTCTCTGCCTAAAAATTATATTAATCTATAGTTTTATGAATACATTACAAAACTAGTGACCACAAAGTGATGTAAGACCTTCAGGAAGTTTATTTCGCATGAGAATTCTTTTAGAAATATAAAAGGAGGGCCAGGCGCGGTGGCTCATGCCTGTCATCTCAGCACTTTGGGAGGCCAAGGCGGACAGATCACTTGCAGTCAGGAGTTTGAGACCAGCCTGGCCAGTATGGTGAAACTGTGTCTCTACTAAAAATACAAAAATTAGCCAGGTGTGGTGGCGCACGCCTGTAATCCCAGCAACTCGGAAGGCTGAGGCAGGAAGCAGGAGGTTGCACCATTGCACTTCAATCTGGGTGGCAGAGCGAGACTGAAGAAAGAAAAGAGGAGAGGAAAGGGGGGCGGAGAGACGAGAGAGAGAGAAAGAAGGAGACGAAGAAGAGAGAGAGAAAGAAAGAGACAGAAGAAAGGAAAGAAGAAAGAAGAAAGAAAGAAAGAAAGAAGAAGAAGAAAGAAAGAAAGAAAAGAAAGAGGAAGGAAGGAAGGAAGGAAGGAAGGAAGGAGGAAGGAAGGAAGAAGAGAAGGAAGGAGAAGGAAGGAAGGAGAAAGAAAGGGAAAGAAAGAAAAGAGAGAGGGAGGGAGGGAAGGAAGGATATAAATATATCTATGTTTAAAAGATATCTATTATACTGTTGTCTCATACAAGTGATTTATATAAGTGAAATGTGAGTGAAAAGGAAAATTTCATTATGTATTGAAAAATTTTAAAGCAAGCTTTAAAAGGATTGATGATTTCATATGGTAGCTATTTTCGTTTAAACACAATAAAAGGAAAATGGGATAAGTCATATGACAATTTACCAATCATGTTTAATTAAAACATCTTTTCCTCTTCCACCTCCAACTGCTTTGCTATGGCAATGACAAATAAACACTAAACTGAATAAACATTTAATGTGTCAACTCATGTTAAATACAAATTTAACTGCTTTAGGTACAGATACACACACGTATCACTTTCATGAATTTTTAATTTCTACATCATTTTTCTATTATATGTATTGTGTATATATATATATCTATCATAAATATGAAGACATGTTTAGACACACAAATTTTAGAATTATTTATTTTTCAAAATAGCCTGGTTACAATAACTAAACATATTAAGAAAATAAACTTGGATCTACTTGTAAGTCTGTCTTTGTTTATCATTCAACTTTATTGATGTGCAATTTATATACAGTAAAATTCACCCCTTTTTGTTCACAGATTTGTGAGTTTTGACAAATGAATAGTCATGTAACCACTATTACCATCAAGATATACACTATTTTCATCATCCCCCCCCAAAAAAAAATCTGTTGTGTCTCTTTATAGTTAATCCCTGCCTTTCACTGCCAGCTCCTGGCAACTCCTGAGCCTGTTTTCTGTCTCTATAAATTTCGCCTTTTCTAGAATGTCATACAAATGGAATATACAGTATATAGCCCTTCACCTCTGGCTTCTTTCACTTAGCATAATGCATCTGTGATTCATCCATGTTGTTACATATATCTGTAGTTCTGTTACTTTTCATATTGCTAAGTGGTATTCCATTGATTGGATGTATTCCATTATTTATTTACTCATTTAGCAGTTGAAAGGCACTGAGGTTATTTCCTACTTGTAAGTCTTTCTTAACATGGCAGATCATAAGGCAGCATAGTATTGTGGTTAAAAGCTTAGGTTTTTGAGCTAGAAAGATATGAGTTCCAATCTCAGGTCCAATATCAACTTGTACCTTTCAGCAAATTACTTATATTCTTGGAGTTATAGCATTGTTGTGAAGATTAAACTAGTATGTGGCCTGTAAATTGATAAGTGTCTGCTGTTATTATTACTACTGTCCCTAGTGTTCAAACTCTGCTCTACTTCCAGTCTTGAAACTAATCCCAAATTTAACACTGTCTATCACCTTAGAGCTTCTGCTATATTCCTCACTTAAAACAGCCCACCCCTTCTCTCTGCTTGCCTCCTGCAAGATCCAAGTTCCTCTTCCTCCAGGAGGACTTCTCTAACTCACAGTTCACATTGAGATTGCCATTCTGCACATTCTTATAGCAGGCATCATCCAGTCTGGTAGCCACTACTCACATGTGGCTTTATACACTTAAACTAATTACAGTTAAATAAAATTTAAATCCACTTCCTCAGTCACAAGAGCCACATTTCAAGTGCTCAACAGCAAAATGGCTAGTGGCTGCCATATTGGGCAATGAGGATGTTGAATATTTTAATCATCACAGCGATTTCCATTTTAAGTTCTAAGTTAAAAACACTGCCTAACACTTAAAACTATATAATTCTATATAGAATGGAAAAAAGTAATTATCAGCAGACATTGACTGAGCTCCTATTCTGTGCAAGACATTTTACCTTAAGCAATGATACAGCATCTTTCAGGGGAACTTGAACCACCTGGACAATTATATAAAATAAATTTAAAAGAAGAAATGATTACCAAGGTCTGGCAGGTAAAAGAAAAAAAAAAAGTCATTAAAATTTAGAAGTTGGCCAGGCACAGTGGCTCTCACCTGTAACCCTAGTACATTGGAGGCCAAGACGGATGGATTGCTTGAACCCAGGAGTTCAAGACCAGCCTAGGCAACATGACAAAACCCTCAACTCTATAAAAAATACAAAAATTAGCCAGATGTGGTGGTGCACACCTGCAACCCCGGGTACTTGAAAGGCTGAGGTGAGAGGATCACCAGAACCTGGGAGGTCGAGGCCACAGTGAGACACAATTGCACCAAAACACTCCAGCCTGGGTGCCACAGTGAGATCCTGTCTCAAGAAACAAAACAAAAAAGTTTAGAGGCATGTGTGGTGGCTCACACCTAAAATCCTAACACTTTGGGAGGCCAATTGAGCTTAGGAGTTCATCACCAGCCTGGGAAACATACCAAGATCTTGCCTCTACGAAAAATAAAGTAATTGGCAGGGAGGGTAAAGCAGGAAGATCCACTTTGTCAAAAGATCTACAGAATCACAAAACAATGTTCTGCCTAGATTTGTCTCAAGCTAAAGGTGTCTCAAGGAAAAGGTAAGCTTTTAAAGTCCAAACCTTGAATGAGAAAATAATTGTGTTTTCAGAGAAGAAGGCAAAGCAAAGACAACAACAGTTAAATTTGACTGCTGGAAGACTCATTTCAGAATATACCTTAAAAAGTCACTATATGTCTCATGAATGAATCCAGATACTATTATCACCCACCCCTCTGGCACAAGGTCATGACTCACTGTCTGAAACCACAATGCTTATAGAATCCTCAAACGTTCAAGGGTAACTACATTTGGTTCAATTCAGCAATGGAAAGAGAGCTCATTAAGAATTCCCCATTTTCCCCACTACAGTCCCTTACCATGAGAAGCCACCTACAACTGCCAGAGCTGATGGGATTATTCCACTTTTATCTTCTCAAGGAGGATTCTGAGAACCACTGAAGGGTGAGTTTAAAGGTGAATCATCAAAGCCAGTTTAAATGTTTTGAAAAGATTAAGGCATGAAATTATCATTTACAATGCACTTGCCTTAGAAGATCCTGGTTTTCTACTTTTCCATTTACACAAGAATGTCAGGAGATCCTCCTGAGAGGAAGCAGAATGTTAAGATACCCTGGGAAGTCAGAGTCATTACTATCACTCCCAAGGCAGCTATAATGGCAGGAGAAAAGTATCCAGTGTAAATAGTTTGCCACAGCGGAGCCTTACGTTACTATATACACAACATGGGATTTAGGGCAACATCCATATGCCAATCCCAGTTCTATCACCGTCTAGCTGGGTGACCCTCATTTAATTCCTTAATTTCTCCTGTCATCAGTTTATTCATCTGTAAACTGGGGTAACACTGTCCTTAACTACTTTGATGGAGTGTTGTGATGGTCAAATGAAATAATGGCTGGGAAAACACTTTGCAATCTGTAGATCACTGTGCACATGGGAACTATTATCTGGTCTTTTCCCCTAAAACACTGCTCCTTGGAGTTCACTTAGCCTGGGATTTTCCAACTTCACTTCTAAAAGAACATTTTTGGAGCTACTCAAATGAAGACTTAGACAAAATATGAGTATCTGTTTTCTGCTTTTTTTCTGATCCAAGGAACTTGCTTCCTTTCACAGATTTAGCTCTTTGTGTCATTAACTAAACTTAAATCATGCCTAAAGACTTACTTGTTTGGCAGCATAGTTTAATATCCTGTTTGGTTTGATTTTTAAAATTCTTTTGTAAAGCACTCCAAGATGTTTGCATGAAGATCACTCAACAAATGGAAGCCTCTCTCGAATAATACACACACAAGGACACACCCACATCAATGAGAAGAAACATAACACAGACTTTTGTTAACTTGGTAAAACAAGTGCTCAAAAAAGAATTCCTAAAATTACATTCGATGCCACACTGTATGACCTTTTCTTGACCGAGAGAGCCTTAACCCCGTCAAAACTGCTTTAAAGCTAAGGTAATCTGGTAGAATTCAAGTCCACCAACTTATATAGAGAAATGTAAGTGTATGCTTCAACACAGACACAATATTTTCCATGAAGCAGGCATCCTGGCAAGTAAAAATTCCCCCGTGTTTCAGCATGTATCGAGAGACTCACCATCAGATCCTGAACTGCGTTACATAAGCACAATACCCTTATTGTTAGCAGCTGTGTATTGGTCAGCATTGCACAACTGACCAGGTGCATGGCAGGATGGAGTTTTGTCTTTATCCAAAGATTCAGAGTAGATGGGCTCAGGACTCGCTCTATGAAGGCAATACATTAATTCCAAGCCATCAGGATTATTATAACCCACAAGATACTTTGTCAATTTATGCATATGTGGCAAAAATTAACGCATGTAGTAGATACCAAAAGAGCCATTGGTTTAATGTGGAAGCATTCTTTTCACTTCTGAATGTTCAAGAATTCATTTTAAATGTAACTATCTGGATGTGAAGGTAAAATAATTGACTCGATGACACTAAATATCATCAGACAATTCCAGGGAAGACATATTCAAACTACCAACGGCAAGGGTATGTGATTTTCAATGATCACTTTAGGATAAAGGTATAATACTAAAAAGTATTCATTAGAAAAGCCAAGGAAAGATCAATCCATATAGGAAAGAAGAGTTTCTAAAATTGAAAAAAAAAAAAAAATTGAAAATTTTATCTCCCTCTATACTCAAGAAAAAACTTCAATTACTTGAAATTAACAATGAAGATTCTGACTTTTCTATTGCCTTATGACAGGATTTCAAAGGCTGTTTTCTCACCTTTGCTCTTTACTTGAGTTTAAATACTTTAAAGTATATTTTCCTTTACGGATGTACCACCCCATTCAATTCATTTATTGATTTCAAAAGCTTCCAATACCAGCTAGTTGTTATTTAAGGGTACTATGCTGCAAGGCAAATTATTGAGCTGCTAATTTTTGTGTTCCGTATTTTCACAGTCAGTTTTTTTGTTATTACGTTGATTTAGTTTTTAAGAAATGTTTACTTATATATAAAATACAGCTGATCCAAAATTCCTTAAGAAAATAAATGACAATATTTAGGATATACTAATAATATCAGCATTACTATTACAGAAAATGCCCTGTATTGACATTATTAAACCACTTTTCTAAACTTTTTGGATACAGAACTAATGTATCCTGAGTATGTGCTCTGTGACAGCCATGGAGTTAAGGGCCCACCCATTGAGGAAGCTACAATGAGTTTCCTCAATGTATAGATGAGGAAGTTGAAGCAAAGTCATTAGAGAAAGCTGAAGTTATTTACTCCAGAGCACTTACTCTGCACCAGCAACCTAACGATGAGGGTGTTTGCAGCTGCAATTAACAGAGGATGAGCAGGACTTCCGCTCTAGCATACGAAGAAAGGAACTCCATTTTCAAGTTTAGGCCACAAGCTTACCTTCAGGACAGGTAAAAATAGTGTCTACAAGTAGAGGATTATCAAATACCCAAATTATGAATTACATTTATGGCACTTTTATTTATGAAAAACATTCAACTCAAGACCCTGTGCCTCAATTATAATAGTTTAGTGGCAAAATATTGACTAATTTCAGTTCTGCCTGTGAAATAATAATGGAATTCAAATATCTCATTGTTGAGAGACACTAAAACCAGTACGCAATTTATTAATATGGTCTCAGTTAGGAAATCATGTACAGATTATACCAACAAAGTATGCACTTCACAATACTGCAAGTAACACCATTTTGAAGAGTATGGACTCCACATTCAGACTCTATTTTAGCTTGTAATTTGTGATGACCTTACAGAAAATGGAATGGTTTTGTGTTTGTTTATTGTTTCTGAAAGCAATCTCTCTTGGTGACTCTTCTTTATTTTTGTTATAGAGACCGATGTCTGTTTGTCCAGAACTGTAATTTACGGTAAGTTCTGGGTGAGACTGTGCATGTCCCTGTTCAATACTTTCAGTACCAAAGTGGAAAGAAGAAAGATTGTATTTCCTTCCTTGTTTTATTTTATGTTTCCTTTCTCTGTTTTATTTCCTCAGATTAGTCATGCAGGAGCAGGGACATTTATTTCTGTGCCCAATGATCTCTTCTATTTAATTTCTTAGGCCAGTTATTACAAATAAAGAAGTGACTTGGACTCCTTGAGATTCTCTCTGGTCACTTTCCAGGTGGACTTTTCTTTCCCGGCTGTAAATGGCAAAATGAGCAGAGCCTCCATAAATTAGGCACTATTTGTACTACATCTTGCAGAAATTATTTAAATATTCTAGCCTATGGGTGTTCCTATTTCTTACTTCCTCTGCAAATGGTCTTTGATAGATATCAGGGGAAAAATATACACACACACATCATTTGGAAGATAGGGTGTTAAATATGCATGATAAAATCACGGTCTTGAAAGAAAAATAAAGTAACCCTCCACAATTACTCCATGTGGCTTCCTTCATGATGAATGTATTTTAGGGAAAATTAATTTCCATATCTTTCCACAAGAAAACAATAAAAACTAGAACAACAAGTTACTTTACCTCTTCTGCCTTTAGTTTTAAAAGTAAATGAAGGTATGTCAAGTTTGCAGATTTTCTGGAAATCCTGAAATGAAAAGTACTCCTTAGCTGGCTAACTACCTCCTGGCTTAAATTTCACTTAGGTGCTACATTTCCTCATCTAAATTATGTTCCTCACATCAGTCTCTTATAGCACCATTTTCATTCTTGTATGACCATACCTGCAATTATAGAGTTTTTAATTTCCTACCTCCACAAGTTAATTGTAAACTCTTTTTCTTAAATTTTATTTTAACCATTATACCCAGTGCCTATCACAGTACCTGGTACATAATACACACTCAATAAATATGTATTGAATTAATGATTAAATAAATAGTGAAGCAGACAACAGGGATTTTTACTGCTTAATGAAGTAAAATATAGTGTCATAATGTCTCGCTAGTACATCTTCACACTAATCTAAAATTACAGTCATGTGTTGCTTAACAACAGGAATTCTTTCTGAAAAATGTGTTATTAGGCATTTCATCATTTTGCAAACATTATAGACTGTACTTACACAAATCTATTAATAGATGACATAGTCTACTATACACCTAGGCTATATGGTACAGCCTGTTCTTAGGCTACAAACCTATACGTATCACTGCGCTGAATACTGTAGGCGATTGTAACAAAATGGTATTTGTGTATCTAAACATAAAAAAGTACAGCAAAAATTTAGTTGTAATCTCATAGAACCACTGTCCATGTGGTCTGTCATTGACCGAAACATCATACATGGCACATGACTGCCCATATTAATCAAGAAATGTCCTGTGCCTTTCTCTTAACCCACCACAATGTCTCTGCTTTGTGAAGTCATGATGGTCTAATTTCTTACTGAGGCTCCAAACAAAATGCAAGGTAAGGCCAAATATACCACCTGGGATATTCTGAAGTTCTGGTTTGACCTTTCACAGCATGGCCTGGGTATTGGGAGATGTGATGTTAAATATGTGTGATAAAATGAAAGCAATTCAAAAGACAATACAGCTAGGTAGATGTTATACCTAAGCAAGCTACAAGTCTTCTAGCACTGTTCTTAAACTTTCTTCACTAATAACACAAATAGTTTAAATGCTAATAGGACATATTTTAAATATATTTTCTAAGTATTATAGAATGGTCTCTACCTTTCAGCAAACTATCATTTCATATGAAAGAGACAGACTAATTGATCAAGAGATAGATAAATGTATATATGTATGATATTTATGTACTATATATACACAATATTACATACTATGTACATATTCTATGTATTGCATATTGAAAAATATACCTTGTTCACGCTCATGTTTCGCTCAAGTAATGGATTTCTCTTTATAATTTTGCACTGCAAAAACAAAGCTCTAGATGAAACATTTCCAGTGACTTAATCATTAGAGACATAATAAAACTAGATAATTTAGGCAAATGTTGAGGTTTCTTTCCTCACAGTGTCTATGTGGCTATGCAGATTGTTTCATATCATTGGATAAGTTACTTTACAATTATCTCTTTAATCTTAGAATAAACCTGACCTGATAGGTGAACTATTTCAGAAGGAACGGCAGGAGGAAGAAATGCTGACTTTGCCTAATCCCTAAACCATCCTACTCTGCTCCAGGTAGGGCTCCTTACGAACAGTACAGGGACTGTGCTTTGGCCTCACATTGGGTGTGTCAGCTAAGGTCCTCAAGACTCTGCAGTGTCATTCACGTGGCCTGCAATGCTCTAGTCCTGACCTCTCCAACAAAGTTCCCGCTTCCTTTAAATATCTGCTGTTGAGCATTACACTGTCTCCTGACTAAAGCCCTCTGGAATCTAGACACCCACGTGCTACAGCACCCCCACACCATTTATGTCTGTTTCCATAAAAATAGATGTCCACTTGTTTACATGTTTGCTCTGTGTCCTTTCATGTGTCTGTCTGGCTGAAGGGAAGGACTGCAGAGTATTTCCTGCAACCCAACCACAACAGGAAGACTCGGCTCTATCCTTGGACCACCAAGGGCATCCCAGTGTGGGCCTGACGTGTGGGGGTGAAAGCTGCATGGTCTCCCAGCTTCTCAATGGCCCCAAGTTGCCAGTGAAAACAGAAGAAATTCACAAAGCCCAGAAACCATGGCTCAGGTTGTCATAAGGCAGGGTTGAACTGTTAACTTCAGTTTCTATAGATCACTAAGTTCATCTAACCATGGAAATGTGATGCTGGTAACTGCCAAGAAAAGGTGAGATGCCAGTGACGGTCTTCAAGTGGTAAAATGTGTCCTCTCGATTGATTTCACCATTTACTTTTCTGATGTTCTAATGGCAGATCACAAAAAGTTATTTTTAAAAAAAGAAGTAGTCCACTAGACGGTGAGCTCTATGAGGTCAGAAAGGACTACTATTTTGTCTATTGTTGTCATTATTGTTGTTGTTCATTACCGTACTGTTCCTGGAGCCAAGCACGGTACTCAACACATTGCAGGCATGAATTAACATTTATTGGGTGCTTACATGTTTTAGACACTTCTGAGAACTGGTAATACTGTGATAAATAAGACAAAGCTCTTGCTTTCATGGAGCTTACATTCTATTGGGGAAAGGAAAAAATAAATAGAATTAAATGAAAAAGAAAATATCAGAAACGGACAAGTATCAGGGAAAGCAGGTGGCGGCGAATTTAAATGGCACGGATAGGAAGGATAGGTCTTTTTCATTGCATGACTGGAGCTAGCTATGAGAAGATCACAAGACTTCCCATACTTGAGTGCCTAAGAGGATCGCCTGAGGAGTTGAGGACTATCAAGGCCTTGGCTACATTCTCAGAGATTCTTTTCACTGGGTTTGGGAGGTGGGGTCCTGCATATTGGTATTTTCTAAATGTTCCCCAGCTGATGCTAATAATCAGGACTGAGAACCACCGAAGAGGAAAAATGTTCCAGGCAAAGGAAGAGCTAGTACCAAACTCTTCCAAAACTCTTCCAATGAGGGGTGAGGCTTGCGATTAGAGCAGTGGTTGACAAACCTCTAATTGTAATCATCTAGACAGCTTTTAAACATCCAGATGCCCACACCACACCCCAAACCTGTTAAATAGAAGGCAAGGGGTGGAGGTGGGGCCAAGAGGAGTGAGGAGTGGGAAGCAGTAGTTTCGAAAAGTACTCAGGAGTTTTCAATGTACTGTCAAGTGACCAGACCTAGTCCTGCTCTTCCCAGGACAAAGGGATTTTCAGGGACATGAAAACTTCAGTGCAAAAACTGGGGTTGTCTCTGGCAAACGAGGATAATTTGTCACCAGGGTTAGACAAGTCATTCTCAAAGAATGGTCCTATGGCATCAGAAACGCCGGGGTGAGGCCCCACAATCTGTGTCATAACAGCCCCTCTACATGATTTTGATGTAGACTAAGGTTTGAGAACCAAAATGTTAGAGTAATGGAGAAATCTATGTCTACAGTGTACACAGAGAAGGGGGTAATGGTTTGAAGAATTAATGAATAAATCAATTCACTCATCAGGAAATATATGTTGATAATGTCTAAACAGTGGGATGAATATTAAAGTCTTTGATTTTATGAATGTATAAGCCAGTAGAAAGGCATATTTTGCTCAAGCAATAAAACAAATGTTTAGAGTTTTTAAACAATCAAAAGCAAATCAGCATAAGGCTCAAACTGCTGTGAAACTCCTTAGAATAGAGTACCTTGATAATATGATGCCAAAAGAAAACTACTTACAGTTTTAAAAAAAAAAAAAAGTGTACTGGAAAGCAAAGGGGAAATTCCAGAAAGGAGAGAGCCCAAAATGTAGAGTCTATAAACTTTGTTCCCACTGTGGCTGACCCCTGTGAAGTGTATATAGCACTGGCAGCTAAAGCTAATAAGAACTAACCCAAGATTTGAGGTGAGAGAAAGAGTTTACAGTTTGGGTCCAGCAAAATCAAGTGACTATTTTTTAAAAACAGCACTCTTCAGGGGAGTATATCAAAATACAGAGTCTCCACAAGAGATCATTCATCACTAGAAAACATTTACTAAATTTACTCAACTGCTCCCAACATGCCACACACACACACACACACACACACACACACAAAATCCAGGAAAATATGAGATTTGCAAGAGAAATGACAAATAATGGAGACCAATTACAAGATACCCAGATATTAGTACTAACGTCTTGGGATGCTTCCACCCAATCTTCCTTCCCTCTCTCCTCCACTCAGAGTAGACATGCGTGAGTTTCAGCAGCTCTCTCAGTCTTTTCCAGCTCCTGGCCTCATTTTCTCTCACAGGTGTTTCCTCTATTAACATTCTTGCAAGTGGTACCTGCCTCTCTGAGGATCCAGTTACACAACTGATATAGGAAAGCTTAAAATATGAACTACTGCTCTAGTAATGGTTCTCAAACTTTGGTGGTCTTGACACACAGGTCTTATTAAAACACAGTTGCTGGGCTCCAGCTGAGAGATCTGGATTCTGAATTTTTATGTCTAACAAGTTCCCAGGTAATCCTGATGCTTCCAGTCTGGGCTACACTTTGAGAACCACTGGTATAAGCATCACTCCCCTTGGCCCCAGGACAATAGGATGATAAGGGATCTCACCAATCACTTTTCCTTGTTTGTTTTCTGAATTATTTCCTGGGTGAAATCTGACACTTGAGCATCTGTTGTTAGAGGGAAGGTGAAGCATAGGAAGCAGGGACCAGGCCTTCTCCCCTACTGCAACCAGAGCAACTCTGCTACTATCTGTTTCATATATTGATATTTTATTTGATAAAAGAGTTCAGATGGTAAGAAAAATATTTGAAAACAATGACTTTAACAAAACTCAGCCAAGCTGTGGCCTATACAAATCAAAGACAATCCTGGCAACTCTTGCCTCTGGTAGGGTTTACCAGCTGGACTACACGGACCAGTAGCTACATTACGAACAGCCATGCCCTATGCCCTTGCACTAACTTTCACATGAGTAAGTCTGCAGTAACACTTAGGTCTCCCGAGAGCCTCCGATTTCCTTGACTCACATGTTCCCTGCTCTCAACACATGGGAGAGACTTTTTATCCTTTTGGTGGAACAAAATAGCTTCTAAGCAAACCATATCGAAGAAACACTTTCCTCTGGTGAAGGCAGACCTTTTTCCCTTTCTTCTTTCACTGTTGCCCCTTCAAAACCTGCTTCCCTTGTTTGACAACTGCAAGGGAGAAGACAAATAGTAATCAAACAGTTCAAAGCTGCAGGCAGGATCAACCTTCAGGCTGCTGCTGTTCTATCAACAGATAAACACTTCTCATCACTTTTAATTCTTTTAAACACATTCCTGCTCTGCCTCTAGAGCTGAGTTATTCAAAAAGCTAAAAAGTTTCCTGCGTCTTTTTTATTGTATGTAAATGAAAGGGCCTGCCTTTTACTTTTCAGTACTGATAGATGCAAAACATGAGCAACAGTGAATTATAAAGGACTGATTGTCACAACTCAGTGACACTGTCTAGTTTTTACAACATGGGAGAAGCATTACACAGTTACATATAACTCTTTTTTTGTTTGTTTGTTTGAGACAGTCTCACTCTGTCACCCAGGCTAGAGTGTAGTGGCACGATCTCGGCTCACTACAACCTCCCCCTCCTGTTTCAAGCAATTCTCCTGCCTCAGCCTGCTGAGGGCACCACCATGCCTGGCTAATTTTTGTATTTTTAGTAGAGACAGGGTTTCACTATGTTGGCCAGGCTGGTCTCAAACTCCTGACTTCAGGTGATTCACCTGCCTCAGCCTCCCAAAGTGCTGGGATTACAGGCATGAGCCACCACACCCAGCCTCATAAAACTCTTAACTCTTCAGGTATAAGTGATGGAAACCTAAGACATTTTTAGCTTTTTTTTTTTTTTTTTAACCATTTAAATATTGCCACTTAATGAACCAATAGGACTTCTGAGATTAAAAGATGTGGGGTGGGGGGAAGTAGATGCAATGTATGTTTGCTATTACACAGAAGTTCTGACAATTTGGTGGGAGGAAGCTACTAGGCATCAACTTCTTCCACATTTTGAATCAACTAGTAATTTGAATATGCCATCCCCCTCTTCTTCACTATCCTGGGATAATTACGAACTACCTTTCAGTGGTCAGTTTTTTTTTTTTAAAACATTGGTAAGAAATTAAATCAGACAAGTGATAAATAGAAAATAAGGCAACAATAACAGAGAGCTGAGGGGGCCTAAATCCTCTTCTTTAAAAAGTATAACAGTTTAAACTTTCATATTGATAGTGATGACTTTTGGAGGGGTATGTTTGAGGCAGACAATCCAAAGAATGTACTCCAAAACTTCTCCCAACCCCACCCCTCCCGCCTCCCCGCCCACCATCCTGCTTCTCTCCTGCTGAAGTATAGGCATACTGAAAAAATCTGCTTAATGAGTTAAGGAGGGATGCAGAGGCAGCAGGATGGAGGGGTGGAGATCTTAAACACTGGTTCAAATGGTCAAGTTTGAATCTCAGATTTAGCCGCTCAGTAGACTTTAGAAAAGATGTGCCCTCTTTCTGCTCTGTTTCTGTATCCAGGTATCAGTGAGGCCAACCTAACTCTCCAGGATTGTTGTGAAGATTTCATGGCATAATGTCCACAGAAGCAAATCCTACGGTTATTTGTAACACAATACTTGATGCTCAGTAAATATCAGTTAAAAAGTAGGAAGCTGATTCGTAATCTTTTGAAAGATTAAATTAACAGGCACAGCCAGGCACGGTGGCTCACGTCTGTAATCCCAACACTTTGGGAGGTCAAGGCAGGCGGATTGCCTGAGGTCAGGAGTTCGAGACCAGCCTGGCTAACATGGTGAAACGCTGTTTCTACTAAAAATTCAAAAATTAGCAGGGTGTGGTGGCATGCTGTAATCCCAGCTACTTGGGAGGCTGAGGCAAGAAATCTCTTGCAGTTTGCAGTGAGCCGAGATCACACCACTGCACTCCAGCCTGGGCAACAGAGCAAGACTCTGGCTCAAAACAACAACAACAACAACAAAACAAACAACAACAACAACAAAACTAACAGGCCCACATTCAGGATGACATAATGTATCTTCACAAATTAAACTGGAAATAAGGGTTAAAACAGTCTTAAGTTATGTAGGGGTTTGTTCTATAAGGAATTTCATTTGCTATATTGGAGAACTGGGGATAAAAAAAGATAAATGAATGAATAAATAAATACAATAGAATGTAGGAGTGCTCACACTTCCATATACAAAGGCTTGCTGGAGTAGAGAGAGGAGCAGCTGCCAAGGGTGAGGGGAGGTGAGTATCCAGGGGAGGTTTTGCTCTGCACAGAGACTCACAGAGGACTTGAGCCCTGGTTATAAGTGGAATTCATCACACAGATGTAGTGGGGTAGGGGGCAGGGAACGGTGAGCATACCAGACTGAAATTATATGTGCTTATATAACATATGACTTCAGAATAACACAATTTCATCAATTTGCCATGAAAAACAAGTACAAGAAACATCATAGGTGAATAAAACTTGCCCATTTATAACAGGCAGTTTTAAGCAGAAGAAAATGGAGAAAATAAGAAACATGAACAAGGCTCTCAAATTGTGTGCTACAGAGGAAAGAGAGCCAGGAGGTCAACAACCTGCTCAAGTCCAGCTCTACCAGATGCTACCTGGGGGATCTTAGACAAATCTCCTCAAACTCTGAGCCTCAGTTTTCTCATCTCCAAAAACTCAGAGTTGGCTTAGCAGATCATTAAGGCATCTGCCATTTCTAAAAACCATAGGACACAATGAAAATCAAAGCTCTACTTCTACATATCTATTAATTAAAAGAGATCAGTGAAGAATCTGCTGCTTCTTTTGAAAAATCACTGTTTTGAAACCTTACTTCACCGCACAAAACAGATTATACACCTATAAATTTTATGTCTATATGTATGGATGGATGTGTGTGTGTGCATGAGTGTATGTGTGTTGCAGCTTATTACTAGGGGAAAAATAGACTGGATTAAGTCACACCTGGGTAAGGTGGATGGGGAGGGAGGGATGGGAAGGAAAAGGAATTTGAAATGTCTGCAGAGCTCATTAGTGCCCTGATACCAAATGATTCAAGGACATCTTTGGCTTTGATTCAAACAGTTGTTCTGTTCTGAGTAACATGACGACAATCTAAAGATCCACAGCTGGCCTCTGGAAAATCCTGTCGGATTCTCCTGTTATAAAAGTAACAGATTTGCTGTATTGGTTGGATGATACAGGACCATTTCAGAATGAATCCTGTCAAAGCCAGGGGCCCAGAGGAGCTGCTTCCTAAAGCAGTTTTGGTAGAAGATGGGATTTGTTTTTAAGTTGCTCTGGTATTAAGAAAGGCTGAGCAAGCAGTTTTGAGGGGTCACAGCTCAAGCTGAAACAAAAAGTGAACATTTGTGTTTAGACATTGTGATGGGGTGCATTTTTGTTACTCTACTCTACGTCTTCAGTCCCGGGGTTTCTCAGTCCACTCTCCAAATAACGCAGAGGACAGACGACATCAAGATGAATCACGTGCCTCCGCGCATATATCCTGTCTTCTCTTCTTTCGCAGAAGTTTGATGCCACAGTGGATGCTACCAATGACACCGTTTGATTTGGAAATAAGGAGATAAGCCCAAGTTTTTCTCGGACACACCCTTCAGCCTTCGTTCATCACAGCATCCCTGAAATTGAAAGCCAGCAGCGACCCGAGGCACCATCAATTTAGCTGCTTATTCCTAAGAAAAAGTTTAATACTTTAAACATTAGGATAATATGAGATTAACATCATAAATTTATTCCAGAGGCATGAGGGATTTTCCCCAGATTCTTTTTTCCACCTTTGCTTTTTAAACTGAAGACAATCCTCATTAAAGTTAGACACAGATTAATCTAATACATCATTTCCACTACTTGCTGGGGGGCTCAGGGATTGTTATATCACACGGCACGTGCTCTCCTTACATGTAAGGTCCTCCCCTCCAACTCCTCACCTCTCCTTCCTTAGATCCCAGAAAGCTCTGACCACCAATGAATGGAACTTGAGCCACCTGAGAGCCAGTGATACCAAAATATTTCTAGGAATGAATTTATCTCTTTTAAATACAAACTCTAAGCCCTGCGGAATTTCTTTTCCTTGGGGAGGCAAAAGAAATATTTTCCTTGCTGCCACATCAATAAATTTTCTTTCTTCCCCCTGAATTTTTACAGCCAATTTTCTACACTCAAATTTGCATGCCTGGTGTAAATTTCCAGGAGCTTTCCTCCTGTAAAGCCAGTGTCTCATACACCTCCCAGCAAACACTGACCACATCCTGAACGAAGCTAAGCACTATGTAATGCTAAGCAGACCTGGGCCCGCAGGAAACAAGATGCCACATTTGGGACAGCTGTCAGCACTCATCCAACGCCCTGCCTTCCACTCGTTCATCCCTGCAATTAGTGAGGAGTGAGGTTTGGAGGTAAGTGGACAGCTTCTGACTCCCAAAGCAAATGAGAGCAGTCACTTGATTGCTATTTTGCAAATACTTTGCTGAGGTTGACCACTGTCTGAAACAATTTAATTTCTATGTAAGTGTTGCTTACTAACCCTTTTCTCCGGAGACACCTGAACATCATTTTACACATTCCTACATAATCCCAAAGAATTTAAGAATACCACAGATTCACACTTTATTTTTAAGTAACTGGTGCCTGATAAAAGCTTTTCTGAAGACAGAAAAGTAGCTTAGTGGTGGTGCTTGATCCATTTAGCAAATATTTAAGTCAGATTCAAGCCAATGAATTTTTTTCATTGATGTGTTCATTCAAAAAACATTTTATTGAGCATTTATTTTGCTCAAAATAGTATGTCAAATGCTGTAGTTGACATGAAAACAGAAGCAACAGCTTCTCCCTTAAGAGATTTTTTTTTTTTTTCTGTATCAAAGGTTTATTTGGAAGCTTCTGAGTATGAGGGTACTTGCATCAAACGAGGATTCAAGTGGAGGAGGGGAGGAAAAAATGTGCTTGTCAGTTTGGAAAGTCACAGAGAGTTTATCATTCTATAATTAGATTAGGAGGAAAATGAAGAACCCACTGGTAGCAGGAAGAAGCAAGAGTCTTTTAGGGTCTGGCATTTGATGAGATAGGTATTCAGTTACTGTGCATTTCCATTGTTTTTCCATGGCAAAACATACGGCAGAGATTTGGGAACTCGCAAGCCTGAAGCTAGGTTATTCTTATGTTCCGTAACTATATTGCTTGCAGGGCTGTTATTGTCAGAGTAGTGAGTTGTGCCCCAGACAAATGGGGTGCTGGTCTGTTCCCACAAATCTTTATCCCAGTCTTCATCACAAGGAGGGCACTGCCAAGTGCTCTCAGCCAGAGTCTCTTGTCTAAGGCTCCTGGTTTGGTTTACAACATCTTGCTCAATACAACTTCTGTCATCACAGCTTGAGATATGATGACTAATTTCTGCTCGAGGAACCTGGTGGTGAGCATTGAAGGGACAAGTAGCCAATTTGCTTGCAACATCAGGATGATTCTTTCTGCACTTGATGATAAGGAAACCTGCAAGCCCTGATTTGATGGTTTTTGTCATAGGGGCATTGCAATAGCTTCTCAGGGTCCAGGGAGTCAGTGTAAGTTTCTTCCATGTTGGAAATGAAGGAGCTGAATCCAAGTGCTTGGTGGACACACACCTTCCTCACAGTCACCTTCCTCCCACGCACTCCCCAGCAACGGTCACTTATGGCGCGTAACGTTTAGTTTTGGGCCTACACCTCCCCTCCCCCTGCCAGTCGCGAAAGACTTGACCACGTAACGAGCCCAACTCCCCCGAACGCCGCCCGCCGCTCGCCATGGATGCCGGTGTGACTGAAAGTGGACTAAATGTGACTCTCACCATTCGGCTTCTCATGCACGGAAAGGAAGTAGGAAGCATCATTGGGAAGAAAGGGGAGTCGGTTAAGAGGATCCGCGAGGAGAGTGGCGCGCGGATCAACATCTCGGAGGGGAATTGTCCAGAGAGAATCATCACTCTGACCGGCCCCACCAATGCCATCTTTAAGGCTTTCGCTATGATCATCGACAAGCTGGAGGAAGATATCAACAGCTCCATGACCAACAGCACCGCGGCCAGCAGGCCCCCGGTCACCCTGAGGCTGGTGGTGCCGGCCACCCAGTGCGGCTCCCTGATTGGGAAAGGCGGGTGTAAGATCAAAGAGATCCGCGAGAGTACGGGGGCGCAGGTCCAGGTGGCGGGGGATATGCTGCCCAACTCCAC
>NW_016804232.1:2193157-2237153 GCF_001698545.2 Rhinopithecus bieti | reverse complement strand
ATCCCAGCTACTCGGAAGGCTGAGGCAGGAGAATCACTTGAATCCCGGAGGCAGAGGTTGCAGTAAGCCAAGATCGCGCCACTGCACTGCAGTCTGGGCAACAGAGCGAAGCTCCATCTCAAAAAAAAAAAAAAAAAAAAAAAAAAAAAAAAAAAGCCTTAAGTTTTTGCCCAGAGGAGAGTGCACCTGTTGCAAACTCATTGCTGTTTTACTCTTAGTTTAGACATAATCCTAATTAGGCTGGTTATCTGATTCTCCAGCCCAACAGAAGACTTTTAGAAAGAAAAAAAGGAAACACTACTAGACTCAGATTTTACAATTGCTGCAAAGTCAAAGAATTAACAACAATGAAGGAAAAGATATCAGAAACATCACAAAATAAATACATCAAGTGTGTCAGAAAATGTGCAGCAGCCTGGTGATGTTTAACTTAAGGGCAATCGCTCCATGCACGTTAACAGTCCCTCCATGTTTAACTGCATTCTAGTCTCTTCTTGTTCCATTCTCCTTGTCTCACATTAAGCTCTAACCACACTGTTCTTCAGTTCCACAAAACTTGCCAAGTGCTTTCCCACCTCAGGGACAGCTCATGCTGTTCTCCCTGCTGGGAACTCCATTCTCCCCATTCTTGACATGGCTGGGCCTTTTTTCTTTAAGACTCCCTTTATACAGTAACTGTTAGGGTATGGGCGCTCAGCAAATATTATTTGAATAAATAAATGAAAAAATATGTTAACCCTGTGTCCTTCAGGAAGAGTAATCTCTAGTATGTTCTCACTAACAAGCAAAGAGAAAAATTCTTATAATATGTCCACCAAAAATGTTTAAAATAAGTTTGTCTTAGAAAAAATAAGAGTAGCAACTTCAGGTAACTAAAAAAGTTCTTATTTTTGAAAATATAATGCAATCACCACTGAGCTACTTCCCTAACATAGTAATTTCTCTTGAAACTCTCATTTTTTTTTTATTTGAAGGCAAGATTTTATAACAATGTGACTAATGCAGCCTTCCTTTTATGGTAGCAAGCTACATATCATCAACTTTGGATACCACACTTCATGATTGGTGAAAGAATAATCACATAAATTTTGCCTAACAATTTTCCAATCAGTTAATTTAAAAAAATCAACTTTATCATTTAGATCAGAATCGAAGGCTTAACAAGATTAAAAGGTTTTTAATGCAATGATTATCATCAGACTAGACCACAGTTCAAAGGGAACAGTCTAATTGCTTTTTATACTGTAACTCTCAACAATCAATGAGTTAAGTCGAAGTTTATTTTTTTATAATCCTTCCACATTGAGACAATTCCTATTTTACAGCAGAAATTTAAACCCACATTTGTATTTCTCAATGATCTGTCAGTCCAAGTTGCTCACTTCTCAAGTCTTAAGGAAGTGCCTCTTTGCCCCAGGTGTGCCAATTCAACCTGGAATGGGAAACATTGAGCTCTGACACCCTTAAGAGCTACCAAGATTTTGTGATGGAAATGAAGCTGACAGTTTTGTCAGGGATGTGAGAAGCAGAATCAGATTCAGCTAGTTCCTGCAGAGATGTGCTGGCTCTACAAAGATGAAGATAATAAAAGCAAGTTTGGTGGGTAAAATGAGTAGATATAACTCAAAGACACATGGGAAGAGATATTGAGTGAAAGGATGACATTTCACACATTACTGATCAGGGAAGCAGTGCCTTGGCCAAGGGTTCGGTAACCACTGGAGGGAAAGGAGAGACTTAAGTGTGTCCCTAGGATCACCTACATCCTACATTTAGATTCATCTTCTGAAGATCTGAAATCCCTGCCCCTCTATCTCATCCCCCTTAATTCGTATTTCAAGCAATGGACTTATAAGTCCTTGGCAGAATATATGTGCAATGAGGCTCTTAATGATCCAAAGTCCCATTCCTCACATGAACTGAGTACCTGATTTTTAAAAAGTTACCTTGGGCCAATGCATGTATTATCTACAACCTTTGAAACAATCCTTAAAGGTAGGTGTTATTATTTATGATTTGCAGATGAGAAAACCGAAGCTCAAAAAGGATAATGAACTTCCCCAAGGTCACACAGCTAGGAAATAGCAGAGCCAGGATTCAAATCCAAATCCTTTAGAGGGAGGCTGCCCTCTTAGCTTCATTGTTGCTCCTAATTCTCACAAAGGAACTTATTAACTGCTTTTGGCGAAAGGAAGATATTTTTCTTTTATAAAATGTAAATTAAATAAAATCTCTACAAAAATACGTAAAGCATCTCCATCATTCTTTCTAATAATAAATATTAACTTCACTTGAGCTTCACCTGGGTTTCCCAAGAGCCATAGCATCATCACAATGTCATTTTCCAGCAAGATGTCTGGACAAGCCATGCTTCATGTCCATGCTCTGCACAGGCCATGTCACTGCCAATGACGACAATGGTGCCCATTTATATTTGGAAGCTCTGTCCCAGGAAAGAGGAAAAATCTGGGAGCTGAGGAGCAAACTCCTCTGAAAGTTGTTTTTTATAGCAATCACTCAAACAGTTTTCATTTTCTAAAGTTTTGTTTGAGAAAGATCTTAAGGTAACAGTCCTTTGTATAAAACTTTATAGGTTTCTAGTTTGGAGTTTTCCATCTGTTTTTGTCCCCTGTTCTTGAGGGGGGTGTGGGTGTTTATCACTGATAAAGAAATATTCTTATCAATGTTATAGGTTATGCTTACTATGTACCTGAATGATGAATTTAAAAATTAAGAAATGTGGTACAGCATCACAAAATAGCCATTTGACTATCCACTGAATCAAATTTTTTACTTCTCCATTATATCCAGAGAGACATGATCTTTCTGGCTGGTAAAAGAAAAGAAATGCAGAATCCTTTCTCAGATATGAGGTCATCATTTGCAAAATGGAAATATCTAATAAAATACCCAAGTTATACTGAGACTCAAATGGAATCATTCATTTAAGACTTTTGAAAATGACGAAGTCTAATAAGCCCTCATATAAGCTAGTGTCTTACATAACTTACAGTCTTTCTTTGTATGCCATCATAAGAGATTCTACATAACAGCAACCTTCTGTAGCTTCAAAGGTTGTGGTGTTGCTGAATTTGAAATTTATTTTGCTATTTTAAATTTGGACGTTTTTCCCCAGGAGTTACCTAGTCTGAAGACACAGTTTACTTAGAGAAGTCTACTTGTAATTGTGTGGCTCTGTGCTCCCACACAAAGTAAGAAACTTGTGACATGTTAGAATGTTGGCCAACAAAGAAGAGAGTGTGAGAACAACTCTGAAAGCAAGACAGACTTAAACTGGATGGATGTTCCCACTTTCTCAAGAGCCCTCACATTAAAGTTGGAGAAAAGACCAGAGGACGGAGAGGAGGAAGGATGATGTCCACATTGAAATGCCCAGAGTGCTAGGAGAAATCCCCTATTCAGTAACTTTTCAGATAATATCTAGGCCTATAATGATTACAGCGTAGTTCCAAAATGAGTGGTAATGAATAGTGTTGAATCATTTAAACTCCTAAGAAAAAAAATCAAGAACAAAGTCTAACGATTATCCCTACTGAGTAAAATACTGCAGACCACAAAATGGTTTGCCATTCGAATGCATTTCCAGTATAAACAAATACATACTTTTAATGCACACACAAATCCCTACATGGAAACCATAGTCAAAGGCTGAAAGAGTTAATTTAGGCCTTGGAGAAAATCTGCTTTAAGCACTGGTTCAAAAGCTCTTAAATAGCAGAAAAATCAATACACTTTTATCAAACGTCAGTGTTTATAGAAGCAATACAAAACAGGATTTTGTTAAATGTATATATTACACCAGATCAAACTGTAAGTTAAAACATCTGTGTCCAAGTTAATCTCAGATACAGCATGGAGATTATTTGAATTGTGTGTTTCCTTTCGTGACCTTTTTAGATGTGGCTTTGGGGGGGACAGGCGAGGGAATAATTTTCTTAAGCTTTTAGTTGCCTGCAACAGTTGAACATAACAGCAATATTTTTTTAAGTTACCCAGATGAATAACAAAAAGGAAGGAAAACCGCTTTAGTAATTTCAAAATAGTGTTGTATAGGGAATCTTTAAAAATAAATTATAGATATAAATATAGGTATGTGCATCTAAGATTGTTATAGGCTTTCCATGGAATAAAGTTTTCAATTAAAACAGCTTTTATGAGCAATAATCACATTTTGAGAAAGCATCCACAATCTGCTCATGGGTTATACCACTTCCTCGATGAAGCAAACCTTAAAATATAAGGAAATATAATGCATTTAGCTTAATATGCATGATGTTTTAACATAATAAAGATTTTAAGGTCTCATAGAAAGTCCTTGGTTCTGGTTTGTAGCAGACAAGCAAAGAAGAACTGAAGTTGATGGAAGCTTTCTTTTTTTAGCTCTGTTTTTAAGGGATCAGACATCTGTAATTCAAATCCATTTTGATTGAAACAATAAATTTGACTCAATTCTGAAATTTCATTTGAAAAGTGTAAGAGAGAAATTCATGGGACCCCTCAAAGTAAATGACAAGCCTGGTCTCTGAAATATGTCAGGAACACATTAACACCATGTAAAAATAACAGCAGAGCCATACCAGAGTCACGACGGCCAAATGTCCTGAAAACAGGGCCCATCCTAGGGAAGGAAAGTGTAGATATAATATTAATTGTATCTGTGTTAAGCACTTGGAACATATGATTGAATCTCCTTAATTATTATTTTTGGTGTGGTAATGATATTTTGTCTCTGTTTACTTGGTTATGTGCTGGGGAGAACATAAGAACTCAAGATTAAGAAGACTACATTGTAGATGCTCCATGAGAAGCAGAGTCATTCAACAAACACACATATTCACTGAGTGTATATTATGGCCAGGAACACCTGACTTTATGAAGTTTATATTCATGTGTGTGTGTGTGTGTGTGTGTGTGAGAGAGAGAGAGGAGAGAGAGAGAGAGAGATGCCAGGTGTTGATCACTACGAAGAAAATTAAGCAAGGAAAGAGAGTGATCAAGAGAAACCTCTCTGTTGAGGTGACGTTTGAGCAGAGTCCTACATAAAATGAGGCAGTAAGCCCCAAGGATGTCTGTAAAGAGAATATTCCATATAGATATAACAGGAAATACTAGAATGCCAAAGTGTGAGCTTGCTTAGTGTGCTAGAGAACATCAAAGGGGTCAGTGGGGCTGAAGCAGAAAAAGAAGGTTGGATAGAGACAGGAAATAAGACAATAGAGGTAAATGGGACCAGATCATTCCACCCCTAGAATTCATGCTGATCATGATAGAAAGACATCAGAGGATTTGAGCAGAACAGGGTCATGGTAATCATGGTGTTCAATGACTAGGGTAGTCCAATGAATAGGGTTTCCATCTAAAGTAAAGCACAATGCTGAAAACAGTACCTGCATATAAATGATGTGCAATAAAGATTTGTTGAATGAAAGAAAAGATGAATTAATATAAGAAATGATGGTGATAGCCTATGCCCCAGCAGAAACGTATCTACCGTTAGACCTTTATTCCATTAATCAAAGCCATATTCCCTTTACTTTGCAGAACATACCTGAGCAGTATAATAATTTAGCCACTTCAAGTCATCAGTGTGTTCCATAAATTAGTTGACTAATAGATCTGGCCAATATAACTATCAACAGAAAGGGGGTTTCTTAAGCATCTGGACAAAAGAGACCTAGGGGTAAGTTTTCCATTTGATTCTCAAGAAGGCATGGGTAATGGTAAAAAATTGCGAGAATGCTACTAAAATGAGAAGAAAATAATGCTGAATTCTGCCTATTTTTCAACTGTCCCTTAAATCCAATCCTGGTAATAACAACTGCCCACATCCACAACATATTTTTAGTATCTACAGCACTTTTTCAGAATCCAGGTTCTCTAGTTGAAGGATGTGGTTATCAGTCCTGGATTACCATTCTTCCTGGGGTACAGGAAATTGGATCTGGAGCTACTTACATGAGAACATGGTTAGCGAGTGCTTTTTACCTAGACTGGGATAATATTGGGCATTTTGGAGACAGAAAACTTGTCTTCATTCTCAGTATACAAAAGCCTGCTCTGAAGTAATAAATACATCTCTTAGAGTGCCCAGTTCACTAGCAGAAAGGGAAAGTTGCCATTAGGGAGGTCTGATTCCTTCTATCAGCAGGTACAAGAAGTTAGGCCAAGCCCCTCCTAAAAGACAGTCACATTACGACTATCATTGACCCGGGTCCCATGGCTCCATAATATTCAGCCCTTTCTAGGTTATACAATTTTCTTCATTGTCAAGATATCAAATGAGACACACATATCTCCAGTAGGCAAAGAAATAGAGATTCTGACTCATGACAGGGCGAGTAAGCAGAATAAATTGAAATTAACTCTTACAAAGAGCAATTTCAAGTACATTCCTTTCCTCTACCCTACAGATATAATTATTATTTTATTATGAAATGACTGTGGTTGGATTATAAAAGTTGATAGGCTTACTGTTTGAGACGTTGCATTTTTTTTTTTTTTTTTTTGAGACGGAGACTTGCTCTGTTGCCCAGGCTGGAGCGCAGTGGCGCGATCTTGGCTCACAGCAAACTGTGCCTCCCGGGTTCACGCCATTCTCCTGCCTCAGCCTCCCAAGTAGCTGGGACTACAGATGTCTGCTACCACACCCGGCTAATTTTTTTTGTATTTTTCTTTTAGTAGAGGCGGGGATTCACTGTGTTAGCCAGGATGGTTCGATCTCCTGACCTCATGATCCATCCGCCTGCCTCGGCCTCCCAAAGTGCTGGGATTACAGGTGTGAGCCACCATGCCTGGCCAAGACATTGCATATTTTTATCAAATAAATCACCTACAATTCAACAACCCAAAGATAAGAAACATTTTGGTATGTTTACTTCTAGATTTTTTTTTCTATATATATACATATCCCACTCATTGTTCTGTGGACTTTTAAGGACCGATATCTATGTTTGTCTCCTTGGCATCTCTGGGGGACTACTTTTTGTAGGCTCTACTTGCCAGCAGCTATACACAAGTAGGCCTTTCAGATCATATTCTAAAATAATTGCTAGTGTTTAATTATAAAAATTCATTCACAGAGCATTGCTTTCACTTGGATTGCAGAAAGCCATAAGAGGCTCTCTCCCCCTTTTCATTATTATTATTATTATTATTTGAGACAGTATTGCTCTGTCATCCAGACTGGAATGCAGTGGCACAATCACGGTTCATTGCAGCCTTGATCTCCCAGGCTCAAGTGATCCTCCCACCTCAGCCTTCCAAGTAGTTGGGAATATAGGGGCACACCACCGTGCCTGGTTATTTTCTCTCTTTTTTATTTTTATTTTTGTAAAGACAAGGTCTCACTATGTTGTCCAGGCTGGTCTCAAACTCCTGGGCTCAAGCAATCCTCCTGCCTCAGCCTCTCAAAGTGCTGGGATTACAGGCATGAGCCACCACACCCAGCCCAAATAATGACTTTTCGTTAGCATTTCCTAGAAGGCAACCATGTAAACCAAATACTGAAGAACTGTCAAACCCTTCTAAGAACAGACAGTATCTGAATGAACTATTTCACCTTTGGTAGAACATGGGAAGAAGAGGCAGCTA
Source organism: Rhinopithecus bieti (assembly GCF_001698545.2). NCBI lineage: Eukaryota > Metazoa > Chordata > Mammalia > Primates > Cercopithecidae > Rhinopithecus > Rhinopithecus bieti. Next base: position 2,229,542 of record NW_016804232.1, on the reverse strand, counting down.
CCATAAAAGCAGGCAAGAAGAAAATAGCTAAAATTTTTACAAATTTTAAAGTATGAGGATGGAACAACACGACAGAATAACTGGAAGTCACAGATAAAAGGGGAGTCTCCAACAAGCTCCTCTCTTTGGGCAACCACTCCCTGCTGATGAGAAAGCACGGGAGAAGAACGGGACACGGAGAGAGCACTTCAGGGGCATGTGCATGTGCGTGATGATCCACTGTTACAGAGGAAGAGGGGCAGGAGTTCAATCCCGCTCCCTTCCTTGGACCCCTTGGACCCCTCCCTCACAGAAAGTAGAAGTCTTACGCCACTGAGAGAAATAAAATGTTTCAACTATCAGAGCCAAGGCCAAGATCCATACTTCCCATCTGTCTCACAGTAACCTCAAATTAAAAATGTCCAAAACACAACTCATTTTCTTCCTCTTAAAATCTCTACCGTTTCTCTTAACAATGGATACTGTGGCCATGCACCCAGTTTGCATAGCACAAACCTTGGAGTTCATCATCATTCCTTCTGTCTGACCCTTCTTTCCTTAACATGAAATTGGTCCTTTTTCCTGTCTCTCAGACCTAAACAGGAGAACCTTTTAAATCCCACTGTTATGATTTAGGTCAGGCCCTTACCATCATCTCCCAAGCTAGTATAACAGTTTCCTAATTAAAACCTTTGTCTTCAGTCTCTCCACCTTTCCCACATTGATCAATTTCTGTCCCTTATCAAAATTCTTCAGTCTCTCAGTCCTACAAATTGAAGCTCAATCTCCTCACGCAGCAGAAAACACCTCGTATACCTTTACAAATACATTAGATCTACACATTACGGCCCATCCTGAACCCCACTAAAGAAATTGCCGTCACACCAACATCTTACACCATTTTACACCTTAGTGCCTCAGTCTCTACACCTCAGTCACTCAGCATGGAACGACCCATCCCGCATTTTCTACCAGATAAACTGGCAATCACCTTTTTTTTTTTTTTTTTTTTTTTTTTGAGACGGAGTCTCGCTCTGCTGCCCAGGCTGAAGTGTAGTCGCGGGATCTCGACTCACTGCAAGCTCCGCCTCCCGGGTTCCCACCATTCTCCTGCCTCAGCCTCCCAAGTAGCTGGGACTACAGGCACCCGCCACTATGCCCGGGTAATTTTTTGTATTTTTAGTAGAGACAGGGTTTCACCGTGTTAGCCAGGATGGTCTCGATCTCCTGACCTCGTGATCCACCCATCTCGGCCTCCTAAAGTGCTGGGATTACAGGCGTGAGTCACTGCTCCCGGCCTGGCATTCACCTTTTAAGACTCAGCTTAGGCTGGGTGTGGTGGCTCATGCCTGTAATCCCAGCACTTTGGGAGGCCGAGGTCGGCCGATCACGAGGTCAGGAGTTCAAGACCAGCCTGATTAACATGGTGAAACCCCGTCTCTACTAAAAATACAAAAATTAACCAGGCGTAGTGGCATGCACCTGTAATCCCAGCTACTCGGGAGGCTGAGGCAGGAGAATCGCTTAAACCCAGGAGGCAGAGGTTGCAGTGAGCCGGGATCACGCCACTACACTCCATCCTGGGCGACAGAGTGAGACTGTCTCAAAATTATAATAATAAAAAAAAGACTCAGCTTAAGCATCTCCACCTCTGGTGAATCATCCGTGAACCCCTCCCCACAGCTCTGTTGTGCTTCAAGTTATCTCCCCTGTTGAGTTATGATGCCCTCAATGTAGGTTTGTTGAATCCATTGTGTTTGTCTTATTCCGGTTGGTAACTTTAGCCCTAAGCACGATGCCTGGCACATAATAGATGTTCAGTATATCTGTTGACTAAATCTTAAATCTAAAATGAAGACACAGATAGGACTCTCAGTTTCAGTAAGTGGTTAAAAATGAGTGGTACTACCATGAGATGCAACCCAGTTCTCCAATTTCATATGAAATATATTCCTCTGTTTCTACTTATGAGAACTGAATGAGATTTTAGGAAAAGGAAGTTGAATTTGCTCATTCCAATTAGAGAAGGAAAAAATCCAATAAAGGGTTTTATACATGGGTCTTCCCACTCCAGCCTTTGGTAAAATCTATCTACCTCACATAGCATCATGACATTGCTAGAATTCTGTAGCAAGTTGCTTTTCGTAGTCTGTGTAAAAAGGCTTATATTAAGCCTTACCCACTCGTTAGGAATTTCTGAAGGATATGTGTTCAGTGATAGCATTTCTACTAAGTCCAAACACAGGCAACACTTTTAAGAAAGAACAATGTGGTGATAATCGCCATTTATTTTAAAGTGTTGCATATTTGTTTCAACAAATTTCAAAACATTTCCCAAAGGATTTTAAAGAAAGTCACCAAGGATGTTTAACAAAACAACATATGGAATGCTAATTGTGTTATGATGCTATACTCTAATACTGCAAGAAACAGATTTTTCGTAAAATCAGCAGATTTGCAAACACTAATTAAGAAACATTGAAAACTATCAAGGTCAATTTAAAAATCTATTTGAAAACAAATATTCCTAGTCTTCTTAGTTCTAGTAATTTCCAACTGGGGATACACTGCATATCAACAAACTTTTACCATGCAAGTTTTACACTGAAAGTAAATAAATAAAGACATACTTCAATTTTCAATACAAAGCCAAACAGTGAAGTTTGGAGGGTCGGGTGGAAATAACCAATTTGTCTCTATCAGTATAATCTCTGCTCAGGACTCTAAGACCCTTGGAGTATCAGATTTCACCTTAAGATACATCATTCCTAAAAGATGTTCCAGGAGTTCTGTGTTTGCCATAAGGGAGTATGCTCTGATAGTGTTAACCCTAGGCAAGAATGATTCTGTCTTGTGTGGAAAAATCAAGTAACAACGAGAAACTAGTTTTACATCTCTGTGCTGCCTTTTGTTCCACGAGCATTCTTTCTTCTGTCTCTCTGTCCATTGGACATTTTATTTTCTGCAAGGCCCTCCACCCAAAAAGTAGAGGGAAAACATGTATGCATGTGTATATGACGTGTGCATGTATATATATGTGCATGCATGCATGCACGTGTGTGTGTCACTTTCCAAATGATCAGATTTTCAACCAGTGGGCATTGACTAAATACTTATGTGATAAAGCTAGTTATACGCTTAGGGCCACTCATTTCTTGCCACAGTTAACTCCAAGCACAGGAGGTGGGGAGATGTATTTACACTCTTCAAGAACAGAACCACTAGTAACAAGATATTTTAAATAGGATAATTCATAGCAAACTACCCTTTTGCCTAAGAACCATTGATCCACAACAGAAGACCTGATCTGAATCCAAAATAGAAAAGGTTAAAACATATCATTACATATCCAGATACCAAAACTTTTGCATTAGTTTAACATACTGTATTATCTCTTTACTCACTGTCTTATTCCAGAACAGATTTAGAGCGGTTTTGTTTGAAATAAGTGTGACAGTGGCGAAAGTTTCAAAAGTTCTTGTTAAACAAATTTGGCCTTTTGTTGCTATTGCATTCTCTTTGATGAAATTTCATATAAATGACATATGCTTAAAAAGGTCAGTTCTCCATCCCATGTATCCACAGGACTGGGCTCCCCAGATGAAAACCAAAAAGTTTTTAAGATAGTAATGTATAAGTATAGAAAACAAAGATGCAAAAGTGTGTCAGAGAAATGTTATAGATATTAGTCAAACTTATCAACTAATTCCTTGAGGGACATAATCTCATAAACAAATACACATTCTCACCCCCTTTTTTTTTCATTTCATTTCATTTCACCATTTATGATAAAAAATGAGGGAAATGTGAGGCTATGGGGCAGTAGGACAATTGTAACCACTGAGTGACTTTATCACATTTCATATACTGTGTATCCAGGGCTGTCACCTATAGATACAAACAGCACGACAAATAAGACATTGGAAGTTCTAAAACATTATTTATTGCTAAGTCTAAAACACTTAAACACCACAGTGCAGTGATTGCCAAAGCTAAATTGGAGTTTGTGGGCTTTTAAAAAGTTTCTCTTCAGGGGAACATTTCAGCCCTGTGGAGAGGTGTGACACGTAAGGAGATGGAGCATCTGGCCGTAGACCAATTTGCCTATAAGCCCAAACCAAGTGGACCCATGTGGAGAGCTTTCATAAAATCATAAGCAATAAAGCTGAAGAAAACTCTAGGTTCAGACTGCTTTATGGTATCAATAATTAAACTGGACTCACTGCATTCACAGGATTATGGCAAATTCTGAGTAAACCTAAAGAATTTTCAAATAATCTAATTATTCCTTTGTTTATTCATGTTTACATATAGTGATTTTTTTTCTCTGTTCTTAATTGGTTGTTTAAAAATTCACAGCGATCCAAGCACACTGTTTAAATGCTCATAGACAATTCACAGGAATTTCCCTCATGAGAGAGAAAAGCAGCATCAGTGATGCATATATCCAGGACCCAGAGGCAGAGCAAGAATAACAAAATGCAAGACTAGAATTAATGTTTTTATAAAACTGTGGTAAACTATACATAACATAAAACCTGCCATTTTAACATGTAAAGTATGCAATTCAATTGCACTAAGTACATTCTCAATGTTGTGCAATGATCACCACTATTTCCTGAACTTTTACTCATCCCTATCAGAAACTCTTTACTATTAAACAATAACTCCTTGCTCTGCTCCCCACCCCACCACCCGAAGCCTGGTAACGTCTAGTTTATTTCCAATCTCTATGAATTTGCCGATTCTGTGAACCTCACATATGTGGAAATCCTAATGATATCCGTCCTTTGTCCCTACTTATTTTACTTAGTATAATGTTTCAAAGTTCATCCATACACTGTAAAATATATCAGAATTCCATTCCTTTTTTATAACTAATATTCTATTGTATACTACATTTTGTTTATCCGATCATCCATTGACAGACACTTGAGTTGTTTTCACCTTTGGGCTATTGTGACTAACATTGCTATGATCACTGGTATGCAAGTATCTCAGTCCCCGCTTTCAATTCTTCTGGGAGTAATTCCCAGGAGTGGAATTAATAGATTTCACAATAATTTTATGTTTAACTTCTGGAGAAACTACTAAGCTGTTTTTCACAGAGGCTGCACCATTTTACATTCCTACACTGCACAAGGGTTCCAATTTCTCTATACCTGCACCAAAACTTACTTTCTGGTTTGCTTTTTTGTTTTCAATAGCCATCCCAATGAGTGTGAAGTAGTATTTCATTGTGTTTTGACTTGCATTTCCCTAATGACTAATGATGCTGAGCATCTTTTCATCTGCTGATTGATCTGTTTTCATCTGTTTATCTTCTTTGTAAAAATGTCTCTCCAGGACCTTTCACCATTTTATAACCGGGTTGTTTGTTGTTTGACCGATAGAGGTTCTTTAAATATTCTGGTTCTTAATCCCTTATCAGATGTATAACTTACAAATATTTTCTCCCATTCTGTGGGTTGTCCTTTTGCAAGATACTGTCTTTTTTTTTTTTTTCTGAGATGGAGTCTCACTCTGTCACTGAGACTGGAGTGCAACTGGTGTGATCTCGGCTCACTGCAACCTCTGCTTCCTGGGTTCAAGTGATTCTCTTGCCTCAGACTCCTGAATAGCTGGGACTACAGGCACGCGCCACCACGCCCAGCTAATTTTTGTATTTTTAGTAGAAATGGGGTTTCACTATGTTGGCCAGGGTGGTCTCGAACTCCTGACTTCAGGTGATCCGCCCACCAAAATGGGTCCCCATTTTGATCCCAAAATGCTGGGATTATAGGCGTGAGCCACCACACCTAGCTTTGATAGTGTCTTTTCATGTACAAAACTTTTTAATTTTGATGAAGCCCATTTTGTCTATTTTTTCTTTTGTTGCCTGTGCTTTTGGTGTCATATCCAGGAAATCATTGCCAAATCCAATGTCATGAAGATTTTCCCCTATATTTTCTTCTAAGAGTTTTATAGCTTTATATCTTAAGATAAGGATACCATTTCATGCTTTTGCATGTGGAGATCCAGTTTTCCTGGTACTTTTGTTGAAAAGAATTTCCTTTCCTCATTGAATAGTCCTGGCACGTAGCTTAAAATTCACCTTACCCCACATGTGTGGAGGTTTATTTCCAGGCTCTCAATTCTATTACATTAGTCTATATATGCCTGTCCATATGCAGATCATACTGTCTTCATTCCTATAGCTTTGAAGTAAATTTTTCAATTTGGAAGTGTGAGTCTTCCACCTTTGTTCTTTTACAAGATTGTTTTGGTTATTTGAGGTCACTTTAAGATGGGTTTTCTATTTCTGTAAAAAACGCTAGGGGAATTTTGATAAAGGGTGAATTAAATCTGGAGATCACTTTGAGTAGTAGAATTATCTGAATAATATAGTCTTTCAGTCCATAACCACAAGATGTCTTTCCATTTACTTGTGTGTATTTTAATGTTATTCAATGCAATTTTTAAAATTTATTCTTATAAACACTTAACTACCACTTGTTATGTGCCAGAAACTGTTCCACGTGCTTTAAAAGTATTAATTTCCTTACTTCTCATAACAACCCCATATAAAGTACTGTTTTAACTTCAGTATATGAACAAAAAAGCTGAAACACAAAAAGGTTAATTTGTTCAAAGTCACATGGCTGCTAAGTGGTAGAACTGGGATTCAAACCCGGGCAGTCTGGCTACAGAGTCCACGCTCCTATTAAGCTACACTCCTTTTCAAGCATTCATTCATTCTACAAATATTCACACAACACCTGCTAGTTCTCCTGAAGCAGGCCATGAGACAAGAGTTTGTGTGCAAATGATTCATTAGGGAAGTGCTCCTAGGAGAAATCAGTCAAAGGAATAAGGAAAGCAGGACAGAGAAGGGGAAGAATCCGAACAAGGATTTGAAGGGGCTGCCTCAGCCTGATCCTGCGGAGAGCTGTAGTGTGTCCACCTCAAGGCAAGAAGCAGGGCCTTCATACTGCTGCACCACTCTGCAGCATAACACTGCTATGGAGATAAACTTCTAGACAATCCCAGCTTACCATACGTCTGAGTGAAATGCCTCCAGTAATTCAAGATCAGTCCTCCAGAAAATGTTACAAGTTCAAGTTGTTAGGAACAAAGTGTGCTAAAGGTGGAAGATAGACTTAACAGAGGTAAAAAAGTGGACTCAAAGGTATCTGGGCACAGGGCCAATAATATGTATTGCATCTAAGGCACTTGTACCAAGTATTAGAAGAAGCAAGATGAATGAGACCAACACACTCACCTTCAAAGACATTATGTGTTGGTAGAAAGACAGGCATACTTTATGTAGGGTACATGGTGATACATATTATAAGAGGGGCAAACACATTGCTAAGAAGTTAGAGAGAAGAGTAACAGCAAATGTTTTATCCCCTGGTTAAAGGAGTCACAAAAAACATCATTAAAGATGTAGCATTTGATCTAGGTGTTGTATATGGAAAGACTTTGGGAAAGCCTACAAGACCATTCAAACATGAGCAGCCACACCGAGATATGAAGGTATCGAGCACTTTCATAATCATACCACCTAGCAATATTGCACTTCCTTACAATACTGCTGGAATATTGGAATTTGTCATGAGTTCCCCAAAAAGTACTAGAAATAAACACTGTCGGGCCCCACACCAGACCTACTGAATCAGACACTCAGAAGTGGGGTCCAGCAGACTATGTGTAAACCAGCCCTGCAGGAGACTCTGATGCCTGCTTAGGTTGGAGAGATAATGTTCTATCACAGCCAAGATCATGGGCCCGTGAAAGCTCAACCAAGTGCTAGACACTAGGCCACCTGGGACCATGCTGCCTGCCAACATCACACTCACACACTCCTGGTCTGGAATGAATAACACCCAGGACTGAAAAGTGAGTTTAGGCTAGATGAAGGGACAGTCATCCAAAGAGCAGCCTTTTGTGAACAACAAGCTTGCGGCTCAGAATTCCATGAGGACTAATCAGTGAGAAAAAAAAAAAAAAAAAATGACAAAGAGGAAGGGTTTCATTGATCAGAGAGTGCATCCTGGACCATCGCAAGCTGGCCATCCTCCCATCCATTTCCTGGAAGTTCTTGGAGTTCTTGATCTTCCATTTTCTTTGAGATTTGAGAACTGGTCCAGCTCTGGGGGCTCATAAATACCCACATTGCCTCAGAAAATGACTGGTCAAAAGAGGATGAGGGCAGGCTGCACTACTTTGAGATCATATGTCGAATACTATATAGAACACCAGATATTTCCTACAGAAAAAACTGTTGAGTCATATATTATAGTTTATGAAGAAATAGCAGTTTCATGGGCCAGGATACACAGAATGGTAAAATGAACATATGATAGTGGGGACAGGCATTAAGGTCAGGATGAGGAACCATTAGGCAGAGGAGTGAAATAAACAGAAGTCATGCTTCAGGTAAATGATTGTCAAGTTTTGTAAAATGGATTAGAAAGGAGAGATGCTGGAAGAGGAAAAATCTGTTAGGCTCAGAAGTACAACTGTTGATAGGAGGAAAATATATGAGAAACTCTGACATATATGACATAAATTATGTATATGACAAACATATGTCTAAGGGAAGCCAAGGGAATATTTTTATGCAGACTGTAGATATCAATAAATACAATACACCTCTTCTGTAAAAGTCAGCCTTTTAGCTGAACTACCAAAGTCATTCTTACCCTCAAGACATTGGTCATTAAAATTATCCACACAATAAAACATAGTACAGAGAAGCTACAACTATACAATGCTGTTTAACTCTCACATTTACCATAGAAGTTTTCTAAAACATGGATGAGCTAAATGATTCCAGGTGTTTTTAAGACAAATGAATGCAATCACACTTTTAGCTGAAACCTACAAAAACACTCATTCCCTAACAAGTTGGCAGATTATGAATGAACAGAATGACAACCTACATGCCACTAAACTCTCCAGATCTGTTGTTACATTCAGGGAAACCATCTACCATCAGAGTTAGGCATTGTCTTATTATCAGCTCATCAAAAAAAGTTATCATCTGCGCAGATTTACAATTTAACATTAATATCAAGTATTTATTGAGTGCTCATAATGTGTCGGGCACTATGCCACTTACATGCCTTACAACATTTATTGCTGAGCACAAAGAGTTAAATACATCACCAAGGTTACACAGCTTTTAAATAGATAAGCCAGGATTCAAATCCAGATCTGCAGACCCCAGAGCCAGAGTTCAATGCACTAAGCAACTTTTCTTCACACATTAGCTTTTTTAATTTAATCCTCCTAACAGTCATTGTTTGAGATAGTCATTTTTATCACCATTTTACAGGTGAGGAACATGAAACATGAAGAAGTTAGGTGCCAGGTCAGCCCACTGGGAAGATCTGATCTGAGTCGTCTAAGTTCTCAGGGCAGGGCTGCCCACTATCTGATATGGGGGATACTCACATTGGGGGCATCCTCAATATTTCCAAAACACACCAATAGTTTCTGAGAAAGGAAACAGAACATTTGAAACATAGCCCAGCTCATGCACATGCACACACACACACACACACACACACACACACACACAATGTGGCAGCTTAGTAAAGGAGGTAGATGGTGTGGAAAGTGTCTACATTTTTAGCTTTTTACTATCAATTAATGATTATCAGTCTGTGTGTAGAGGGTGGACATATATAGATACAGATAAATACATAGATATTGATATTTAAAAAGAAATCACATGGATTAGCTGTGATTTCTGTAAATTCATGGAGAAATTCTCATATATTACTATAAAAAAAAAATTATCTCGATGGAGAAAACATGCAAGTGCAATGGCACTGACCAAGGGCCACATCATTCAAGGTCAACTTTCCAAGTCTGTTCTGTATGATGCAACTCTCAAAGACAACATCAATCCAGAGATCATATACATTTTCCTAATTAAAAACCCTTTGCGTTATCTGAATGTTATTTTCTGAAAGAATAACTCTTAGTTAATTCCGAGTAGTTCCCTAACTTGAACCCATACCTCAAATTCATCTCATTCTTTCTTTAACGCATCAGTATTCATTTTGAAGAGAGAACGTATACAGCATGACAAAAGTAAACTCAGAAACAAACACTGCAAGGTATTTTGTTTTTGAATCGGCAACACAAGTCCAAAAGTAATTATTACCTGCCCAAATATTTACATAAACTATTGTTACCATTTTGAACACTTTTTGTCAGTATTATTTTAAACAAAATACATTCTGCAAGTAAATTATCTTCTGCTTGACAGACATGCAAAGATCATTCACTCCCATTCTTCAGGAGAATGGCCAGAACCATCTCAAACTCTGAATGGGGAATGAAAGATGCAAGCTCAGCCAGGTACAAGGTCTGCAATCACAGCCACAGTTTCATATAAACAGAAATCAGGCTTTCCCCAATCCTGTGATTATGTCAGGAAATCTCAAATCCCTGAACCAATTGATTAATACAACTACCATGGGTTCAGGAAACAGTCAGGGCGGTGGGGTTGGGGATGGGGGGCTGGAAGTGGCTGGGCAAAAAAGGCTATACTTAAACATAATTTGCCCTTTTCCTTCCGTGCCTGTGGGGAAAGTGTGATGGAAGATGTCATCCAGATCGCAGTCTATGTGTTGGGCAAAGTTCTAGGTTATCATTTATGTATCCTGCTTGCACTTTGATCTTAGTCATGCTGACAAAGGAAATGAGTGGAAAAAGGCAGGCAAACCCCCAATGCATGGTAATCATGACAGATGAGTGTGGGAGTTGAGCCATTCCAGCTGTCCTCACAGGCCATCACCAGGCCCTAGGTGATCTATTAGTAGGGTGAGCCCAGGTGCAGGGACTCCGCTCCAGGCTCAGAGAGTGCAGCCCCAGCCATTAACTGATGTAAGCCATGGAGTAACTTATGAAAAAAGCATGCAACAGGAACGGCAGTCAGGAAATGGTTACAAATTAGAAAAAGAGGTATGGAGGGCAGAGGGGCCTCTCATGCCACAGTAATAAAAGCAACTTCCTCTTTTTCCTAATTTCAGAACCACAGAGTAGAATTCTCTCCATATGAAATTCCTCACAAGTTGCAGGCTGCACTAAACCCCTGCCTGTCCCTTTCATTGTATCACATGGAAACAGATATTGCTGCCTTCCTGTCACACTGTTGAGGGAAAGTGTCCTGCGATGTGAGGAATGTGACCTATGAACTCTCAAGACAATTCTCTAGCATCTCATAGATGTTTTTGTTCTCTAGAAAATCGGGATCCTTAAAGTTTGATAAAGCATTCCAAGATGGTGTAGCTCAAGTTTGATGAGTCTGATAGGCTCTGTTATTGAGCTGAAGGGAGCCTCTCACAGTTTGCCACTCAAGTACAGTGCTGACCTGTGAAGGCTCCTTTATTTCCCTCTGACTGTCGTCCTCAGGCTGGCTGACTCAGCACCCCTGCCTCAGACTAGCTTCCTGTGCTGGTCAGAATAATTCACTCTCTTATCTGTGTCTTCAAAATTATTTTTACATGGCTGTATTGTGACACTTATCCTACCACATTGTAATCAGTCATCATGTTTGTGTTTGTCTCTCCAACTGAACGGTCCCTTCTTGTGGACAAGATGTATGCCTTCTACTGCCTTCCATGCATAGGAGTGATCACTTATGGTGCCCATGGGTGTATGTGGAGTGAATGATGGATATATACTTCAGCCTGAACTGTCAATGTTTATTATGACTGAGCACAACATATCTATTTATTTCTCTTTCTGTCTATTTTACATTGTATACTTCCCTGTGATTTAACTAAGCCATTTCTCTGTTTACAAACTTTGAAAGACAGCTTAAAGATGTTTTAAAGTTATATGTGAGTATAGGTTGAGTATGTTTACAGAGGATTGTATTCCTGGTAGCATTCAGCCTGGAAGTCAATTCTCTCCCTCAGAAGACACAGAATATCCCTAAGGAAAATAAATAGAACATTATATTCAGCAGAAGTGTAGTTAAACCTCTTATACCAGAAATCAACTTTTCAATGCAAAGGCCAAAACCGTCACTAAGGATTTCACCAAAGGGTGGAGTGGGAAATAGGAGAACAAGAAGTTTGTAATCCATAAAATCACAAGTGTTTCAAGAGGAGACATCCTAGGAGAACCTGCTGGGTAAAGAGCATGCCCACTTGAACACAGAGGGCCTGAGAAAAGAGCTCAATGAGGGCCTCCAAGCAACAAGGCATTGCAGAGACATGCCACACTGCTGCCTGAGGGCAGGCAGGGAGAAGGCTGCCACAGGGGCCTGACAAGACAAAAGAAAAGAAAAGGAAACAGGTAAAATGAGTAAAACAGAAAGCAAGAATAAAGGAAAGTGCTGCAGTAAGATTTTGTAGCCAGAAGAGGAGAGCTCTAGTACTATAGTAAATGGATCCTAAAGAACAAAGGTGAAATGTATATGAACTCTGAAAAACATCTAGAGCCCCCTGCAACACCTCAAAAGGGACAATGAGAGTAAAATGGAAAAGGAACAGAACAATGGCTATTCTGGCTCAGAGAATTTGCTAAGTGAATTGAAACTGGTGGACAAAGGGAAGTATATTCATATTTGTTTTAAATGTTCAAATAATTATTTAGTACATTTAGTTAATGCCTTCATCCTTGCATATGATTACATGGTTCTGAAATAAATGCTTTTGGTTATAAGTCTCAAGATAAGAGCCCTGAAAGGATATTGTATATATAACAAACGCTTCAATCTGTAGTTGCTCTCCTCTACCCAAGCAGGCACAAACAGTTCTTGATGGAATCTGCCTCTACTCCTGCTTTCTTGTACAAGAAGAGAAAAGGTAAGATAGAGCAGAATTGGTGTCAGAAAGCAAACGCGACTTCATGAAAGACTAGGTATTCCAGGGAAGAACAATTCTGGATTGTTAGCTAGCAGGAATACTTAGTACCACTAGCAACACTGAACATAATACAAATAATCCTTCCCCATGCGAAGAGGTACAACCAATAGCAGAAGAGAAGGCATTCATATCCCGTAAAAGGAAGAGGACCAAAGTCACAGACAAGACCCAAGAGGATTTAAATTTGATGAAATTTCTGAATCAGGTGGTAGAGCCACCAGCATAGATAACAATTTATGACTGTTCGGAGTCTTCATCAGATGGTAGAGCCACCCGCATAGATAGCAACTGATGATTGTTGATATCCTGAACCACTGATTGTAAAGTCTCCCAACCCTTCTCTCAGCTTCCAGTGTCTAGCCCTTGCAATCTATCTTTTGTGACAAGATCAGAGTAATTATCCTGAGATAAACCCAAACATGCTATCTCTTCCTTACAATCCTCTCCTAGTTGCATTCCACTGCCTATGAAATGAATTCTCAATTGTTCTAGGACAGCACTGAATATTCCTCAGAATCTGACCCCGAGCTACCCTGCCAGTTTTATCTTCCACGGTCCACTCCCCTCATCTTTTTCTTCTGCTACACAAGACTCTTCAACAACTCAGAAACAATTATGTATATTCAAATGTCTATACTGCCTCCTCATAATATTTCCACATTTATAACCTACTTTCCACAACTCACACACCTAAATCATATTTATCATTCAAGGCCCTGCTCAACTGTCTTTTTCTCAATGAATCTTTCCTTGGACCAATTAGTCACAATAACTGTTCTTGCCCTTACGTTCCGACCACATTATGCTAATGCCCGAGCGCATCACCATTGAAAATTGACATATTAGAGAGTTGTGTGTTTCCAAAGTTCACACTAGATAATAAACTCCTAAGGTAGAGAGGTACACTGTCTTTTCCATCTCTGTTTTCCTCCTAGACAGTTTCAGCCAAATGCTTGCATTTCTTTAAGACTACCTCTAATTTGACATTCAACTAAATTTAGTCATTATTCCAGGACTGATTGTTTATTCCTAGTCATTACAAAACAGTTTTATTTTTAATATTTTCTATTCATAATTCATTAGCTAAGTCTACAAAAAGTGTATTATCAGACCTAATGACACATAAAAGTCTCCCTTGAAAGAGACAGAATTTTATATTCAGCAGAAACATAGTTAAGCCTCTTATACCAGAAATCAGCTTTTCAATGCAAAGGCTAAAACCCTCACTAAGGATTTAACCAAATAATAGGGTGGGAAATAGGAGAACAAGAAGGTTGTAATCCATACAATCACAAGTGTTCCAAGAGGGCCATCAGGAGAAGATCCGAGGAGAAACTGTGGGCAAAGAGTATGCCCACCTGAATATAGAGGGCCCAAGAAAAGAGCTCAGTGAGGCCCTCTGAGTAACAAGGTGTTTATTAAGCAGTCACTCAAGTCAATTATTGCATGTTTACTTAAAATTCAACACAAAATATAAAATATGATACTTCCCTTCAATAAATAGATAAAAAGACACGGATTGGGTGTCCGAAGATAGGAAAGGATGAACAGGAAGAGCCAGCGGGTTTTTAGGGGAATCAAACTATTTTATACGATAATACACTGATGGATATGAAACATGTCATTATACAGTGTTTTAATTCCATAGCATGTACAACACAAAGAGTGAGTTCTAATGTAAACAATGGAGTTTGGGATGATAAGGACAGGTCAATGTAGGTTCACTGATTATTGCAAATGTACTACTCTGGAGGTGGGGGAATGTTGATGACAGGGGACACTATGGATACGTGGGTACAGGGTATATATGAGAAATTCTGTACCTGCTGCTCAATTTTTCTGTGAACCTAAAACTTCTCTAAAAAATAGTCTAAAAAAAGAAAAAGTTGGGTGCCATAGTTCATGCATGAAATCCCAGCAATTTAAAAGGCTGAGGCAGGATGATTGCTTGAAGCCAGGAGGTTAAGACCCACCTAAACAACCAGGCAAGACCTGTCTTACCAAAATGTTAAAAATTTTTAAAAATGAGCAGGGCACCATGGGGTGTGCCTGTAGTTCCAGCTATTCAGGGAGTTTAGGCAGGAGGATCATTTGAGACCATGAGTTTGAAGCTGCATTGGGCTATGATTGCACCACTACACTCCGACACTCCAGCTTGGGCAATAAAACGAGACCTAATCACTAAAAAAAAAAAGAAAAAGAAAAAAAAGTTTATAGCTTGAAAAACAGTATAAAACTGAGGTCACTAAATGAAAGACTTGTGTTAAAATGTTGTAGAAAATATATCTAAGATTATAAGGCTGAAAGGAGACAAAGTAGTTAAGAGTTGACATGATAAGGAAAATAAAAATTCCACTTGTCAGAATTTGTTTTAAAAGAGTAATCAGACTTGTGCAAAGCTCTATGTACGAAGCTATATCTCAGCATAAATTACAAACAATCTTGATATTCCACACTGGATTAGTTAAATAAATTATAAAATATCCATAAAACAAATACACCAAAATGATTAAAATAATCCTTTCATAGGTATATGTATGTGAATAAAAAAGATAATATATCAGAATATTATTTCTAGTATTTTATAAAACTACACATACACAAAATTTTAAAAGCTATAAAGAGAAGTAACCTCTGATCCTTGAATTAAAGAAAACATTTATTTCCTTCTTTTGTTTATCTCTATTATCTGCATTTTATAGTATGCATTTATTTTCGAAATTAAAATAAGAGCTGAAAGATAAACTTAGTATCTCAGAACAATCTGGAACTCAATGTTGGCATTCCCTCCTTTTCTCTCTGAATCCAAAATTTGGTATAATAAGACTAAGTCCATAAAAAAGTTTTGAAATAAATAAAACGTTCCACTTAAAGTAATAATAATAAAAAAGACATAGCCATTATAAGTTTTTAAGGAAGGTATGATGGTTAATTTTATGAATAAACTTGACAGGGCCATAGGGTGCCCAGACATTTGGTCAAACATTATTCCAAGTATGCCTGTGAGTCTGTTGTTGGAAGAGATTAACTTGTGAATCAGCAAACTAAGTACAGTAGCTCTCAACCAATCAACCAAAGACATTAATGTGGACATAAGGGCTACGAGGGAATTTGCCTGCCTGGTTGTTTGAGTTGGGACACTGGTCTTCTCCGGTCCTCCAAGTGGAACCACATCACCAGCTTTCCTGGCTCTCCTGCTTGTCAACTGCAGATCTTGGGACTGATCACATGATTCAATGACTCATAAGTCATATACATATGACTAGTCTCTTCTGTAGTTGTCAGGGTTCTCCAGAGAAACAAAAGCAATAGGAGATATATCTCTTATTACATTAAGTTTCCTATTGCTTCTGTGTCTCTGGAGAACTCTAATACATAAAAGATTAACGATTAAAATTATGCTTGAAGAAGGTTAATCTTATAATGGCATGCAGAGTGGAGTTGGGGAAGGCCAGAGGCTAAATATCGAGCCAGAAAGAGACTGCAGAAAGTGAGCAAAAAGGATGAGTGGATGGCCTGGGGTAGAATCCATGAAAAAGGGCAGATTGTCAGTCTCAGGAAATCAATAGGACTGAGTTCTAACTTCAGCTGGGTTACTATGCCCTGGGGTAGGTCACTGCCCTCACCTAAGCCTTTGATTCTTCATCTATGATGTGAATTTGATAGATCATAAATCTTCCAGAGTCCTTTTCCATTCTATGAGTCTAAGATTCTGCTGTCAACAGGAAAAAATATTTAGAGGCTTTTATTCAAACTGTGAATGCAATGGCTTAATTTTATTGTCTTACACTGAATATTCCATCAGTGCTCAATAAATAATACATTAAGCAAGCTCTTTTGGACATCAGGCTTTAATTTTAAGGCCTGGAACTGCCCTGACTTTTGGCAAACGCTTTATAATATCAATTACTTTATTAACTTTGCAAACATATAATGGAAAAATGGGCACATTACTTTGAAATAGGCCTGTCTTAATCTAATTACTTTTCTTAAGGAAAAAAGCCAATTTATGAGTATAATTATTTCATATCAAATGATTTATTGATAATGAAACATTAAATAACCACAGCACTTGATGTAATTTGGGGACAGTGTCCAGGGGTTAAAGTGAGGTTGCAGTATTCCAAACAGCCATACCAGTGTGATATGTGTGAATTCCATTCGCATTGGTCTGCTACATGTAATGATGCCCTAGGTCTAAGTCTGAGCTAGGGCAGGAGGAAAGAGTCTTGTTAAATTTATTCCAAATAGAAATCCCATGTCAAAGGTGAAAGACATTTGAGTACTGGGCTTGAAGATTAACTTCCTGGATGTTGAACTTCATGTGATCCACATGATATACGATTCTGATTTTATAGATATACATGACTGAGCCTATCTGATCAAATTAAGGTAATCTTACAAACAAATCTGCAGGTCACAGATGCAATAAGCCCACAGAGAGTGCATTGTCTGAATCACATTCATTAATGCCATCTTCATCCCCATCACACAGTTCTCTAGGTATTTCCAAAGTCAGATGTTTAAAAGAACACACCCATGATTCTTCTGTGGCAAGCACACTTAGTTATTCTCTGTATAACTGCAAAATCAAACAGAAAAGAAAGGAAGAAAAAAGGATGGCACACCAAATCTCTTTTCAGTCTGTTGTCTGATCTCTTAGAACCTGGACCCACAAACCAACTCTTACTTTCGTAACATTCTTTTCCTTCCTTTGTCTTGGGTTCTTTTTTACAATGAAAACTGGATCTAACAGCATTTAATGTCCGAAAGCTTTCGGGTAAGGTCATATTTTACATCATATTTGATTTCTGTTCTTGGCAGTAAACTTGGAATTAGCCATTAAGTCAGGATTTCTCATCTCGTCAATTCCAGGAAAAATACCATAGAGAAAGGAGAAACAGCCAGAGACCTTGACCAACAGGAACTATATTAAACCAGAAAAAAAAAAAAAAAAAAGGTATTCCATGTGTGCTCCAGTAAGAAAGAAGAAAGGAAGGCTCAACATTTCTATCATGAGGACTTCTTCAGGCAGAGAGGCTCCATAGAAGACCTTTCATTGACCTTCACCGAGGAATACCGAATATGTCATGACTTTCTTCAACTCCACCTCTTCAGTCCATGCTATCAATTGAGGTTTATGAGAGTTGAGCTATCATTTCTAAAGAGAGAGGAATTTGTTCCAAAATATCTGGTTTTCTACCCCCACTTTCATTTATAAAACAAACCATCTAAGTCTTTCAGGCTATTTTTCCACCAGCTTGTTTATAATGTGGTAATGATTATGCTAATACCAGCTGGGAATACATTCTATGTAGACATGTTGTGGGAATGTGATTGGAGGGTGTGGGGGAGACGAGAGGGCTGTATAAGTGCATAAGGAGAACTATTTTATAAAATTATAGTACATGCCCTCTTTCCATATTTACTAGTTTTTGTAAGCTCCTTCTCAAATGGGAAATAGACCATGCTTCCTTTGCAGAAGAATAGTTATTGAATAACGAACACCATGTGTTCTGCTGTGTCTTATTCATCTGTGCACTCTGTAGTTATTTTTTAAACCAAATTAATAACAGTATACTAAACTGATTTCCCTAGTGAAAACTGCTGGCTACTACCAATGTCAGTATGTACACCCCACTGCCCCCCAAAGCTTAGGAAATCACTGCATAACCAAAGTCTACAACAACCCCAGAGTGGGGGCCAGGCAGCTTTCATGGTACACAAGGGAAAATTGACACCCTCTAATTAAACGATACTGTTTACACAAACAATAGAGTATTACAACACTTTCCCTACAAAAAGAAGAGAATGTGAAATTTCAGAAAAGACAGATAGCTATTTAATGTGGAACTTGTCACCACCATCAGCTTCGGCATGATAAAATGCACATGGAAAGTCCCTTGCAGTAAGCCCGCTGCAGAGCAGATTCTTCCTTCATCTGGGTCAGAGGGTGTGGATGTCTCTAAAGGAAATGCTACCTCTCCTTTGCTCACACACCCACTTGCAGCACAGTGAGCTTTCCACGCATATATGGGATCTGTGGCCTGGATGCTGGAGACACAGGAGCCAGAGGCTGGCAGTGAAGCCCCTGAGTTGTGGAGGAAAAGGAAGTATCTCCTTTTTACAAATTAAGAAAATCCACATCCACATGACAGCTTAACACAGGAGACTGGGTGTGTTTAGAAACAGCCCTAAACACACACACACACACACACACACACACACACACACACACACACACAAACCTCCCACCTTCAGCCAAGCCAAGTAAGTTGTTAGCAAAGACAATGCAATTCTGGTAGCCAACTTACCTCAAAAGGGATTTCTAACTTTTATATTACATTATTCCAAACTAGCGTGCCTCCTTACCAAGTATGATTTTTGCCAGATCATTATATGGGTATTTTTGTGAAGCCATACCTGAAAACAGGCTTCTGTTCTCTTAGCTAAACTCTCAATAAATGTTGGCAGTGGTGGAAGTTTGGAATATTTTCATATTTCAAATGTGGTGCTTTTGTTCCCAACTAAATACATAGGCATATATACACATTATTAAAATACACTCTACAAATTCCCTACTGGAGGAATTTTAGTTCCGTTTGAACATCACAACTAAAACATTCTATTCATTCCACAGCATGTTCACTCTCTCCAAGTAAGAATTCTTTCTGGTGTTTTCTGACATAAACCTAAAAGTTCATTATAATTTGCACATGAAAAATCCTTTTAACAGAATCAAAAGTAGCATGAGTTAATGGTCCAGTCCACCAGATAAACTTTTGCAGGTTTCCATCTGAAAGTCATAATATAACCTTTCATCTTATGTGTCATTGGTACAGAAGGTTTTGCAAGGCAGGGTTCTTCAAACTGCAAGATGTTAAACAGATGTACGGCAGAGTCTTCCAACCCAAAACTATGAAGAGCCTGTTTTCAGTCTATGTGTTGTAGCCTTCATTTCTTTAATTATTTTATCAAGATCTTCAGGTTTGCACATTTCATTTGTGAAAATTTTGTGGTTGTTATCATTTTTTGAGCTGCATATATTTTAGAACTAGATTTTAAAACATATTGTTTTTGAGCTAAATAAGGAATGTTAATTTAAATTTTAACATGTAAAATCATATTTTCAACAGGATGATCTCTGCTTCCTATAGCAGGTGCTGGAAGCCCAATCCCAGATGTTTTGAAGTGTAAATAGCAAGGGAAGAATTTGAGAAATGGGCAGAGATGCCAGAAAGAGGAAGGCATAAATTAAAAATAGACGTGTTGAAACATTAGTTCACATGGACATTTTGGCTTTTGCTGTTCACTGGTGGGCTTCTATACTTAGCTGTTGCTCGTGTCACAAATATCACTTTCTAAGACACAGCCATAGCAATTGGCCTAAACGTTCACCTTGCTGATGAAGCAAATTCTATTCCTTCATTGACCAGAATGACAAGTCTGACATTCCTTTTCAGACTGCTTGAGACTTATAATCCTACCTTATAGATATGGCCATTTCCCCCATGTTTAACTGCATAGAAACTTGGAGTTTAATCAACTATATCGAATTAGTATCATAAACAGGGTTCCCTAAAGCTTGAGCCTCAGTCTTTGTAGTTGAAAGGCCAATTCTGTCCCTTTTGTTCTCACCCATTTGTTACTTAAAGCGATTTCAGAATACATAGCTCCAACAGAGTTAAAAGGGTGCTTATAAATGTTTTCTCCTTATTTAGCTTGATGTTGGCAGAGCCTCTCCATCATTTCAATGAGACACATATGAGCAAAAAGGCCTTTATTATATAGGCAGGCCTTTATAATATGGGCAGCTTCCTTCTCAAATATCCTTTTTTTGCTATCAAACTAATCAGTACTATGGGATAATTAAACCCATACCTAGTGTAAGGCTGAGTTTTCACTACTTTAACCACTTCATCGCCAAGTCCCTCTGCATCTACATTGACAGGGATACAGAGAACGGCCCTGTTTTTCAAAAGTGTGAGGTATCCCTGGAGAAAGGGAGTCATAGTAGAGAAAGAGCTATACCTGGCTGTTTCTCATGACTCTAGGATTTGCAGGATGTGTGGCCAAAAAGTTATTTACCTCTTTGAGACATGGTTTACTCATCTGTGAGGTGGATGATGATGATGATGATGATGACGACGACGATGGTTATGATTACATTGTCTATGTCATATGGCCTTTGTGAGGATTAATTAGATATGATGCATAAAGTATTGCGGTCAATGCCTGACACATACATGATCACTATCTTTACTTTGCTTCATACATACCCTCTGCTCCAACCAAAGTGAACTCCTCTCTTTTAAATGAATCCTTGCCCCTTGCCACTGTATTGCCAAGCACTCACTGGCCCTGACCCTCCTCCCTGGTGGAAGGCTTTCTTCATTATTCCAGTATCTCCTACCTGTGACAGTTCCCTGTCCTCCCCATTATCTGTTTAAAATTTTACTCATTCTTCAAGATACACCTCAAATGCCACCTCCTCCATGAAACATATCCTGAATTCTTCAAGTTGTGACCTCTTATCCCATTGAATCTCCAGGTTTTTGTTTTTTCTAGTTTAGAGGTTTGAATTTAGCATACTCCTTATTTAATGGAACATTATAATTATTGGTTTATGAATAGTCCCTCCATTATATTTATATTCCTTTGTAATCCCAATCCAATCTCTAGACTTTTCTTCCCCTAGGAAACGATTCTAAAATATTTCATGTAACTTTTGCAAAATACGTACTGTTTTATACATTCATTCTCATTTATGTAACTAGATTCTGTGATAGAGCTCATGCTCCTTTCTTGCTTGTACCATGCTGGTTTTTACAACCCTTCCAAGATTCCACAGGAACTTCTAATTATTGCATAATGCTTACTGCCCACACTTTTGACAATCAACTACTGCTCACCAGAAATGAATATGTTCATATCTGACCACTACTGACCTGTCTGAGAATTTTCTTAATCTATATGTCAAAAAGAAGAATTGCAGGGTCATTGGAATAGGTGACCTTATTGCCTAAGTAATGACAAACCGTTCTTTAGAATGTCTGTGAAATTATGCAATATAAACAGCAGTGTTTGCCCCCACATCTCTACATTTCTGCCATTACTTGGCTCTCTCTGCTTTTCTAACTCTTGCCACTTTATTTATTGTCACTTTCGTGACATCTTATTATTGCTTTCATTTGTATCTCTCTCGTTACTAACGTATTTAATCTTCATAGGTCTATTTTTCTTGGTCATTCAGCTTATAGAGCCTGGAGGGCATTTTTAAATTAAAATGCTTATCTTTCCTCTTCACCCACTGCCAAATTATAAATTCCTTTAAGGTACAGTGTATTTTCCCCTCATTTTGCACTCACTGTAACACCTACCATGGCACCTGAAACAACAAATAAAACATGAACACAAAAATAAATGGAAGGAATGGAAGTATAAGTGGATGAGAATAGTTACATGTTGCTCTTACTACTCTTTTCTTGCTAAACCCATGACTTCCCTTAGCCAGCTGAACTGAAAATAGCAGCATCCATTTAATATCTCAAATGCCATAAAGAAGGAAAGGAAGAAGGTGTTAATGCACAGAATTCTAAAGTTCTACTGCGACATACACAATCAGTCTCCTTGGTCCCATATGCAGGGACACTCACTTTACTATTCATTTTTATGGACCAAATGGAAGTCAGGCTGGCAGTTTTGCCTTGCCAACTTCCAAAGCTCTGCTCTTCAATACAGATAAACAGCCTGGTGTAAGAAAACTGCCCTGTTTGCTAACATTAATATACCTCAGAGAGTAAGTAGGCATTTACCCAGCAGCCAGTACAGGAAGCTATATTTTCTGTAACTTTCCTGGTAAGGACAGAGCAACAATGGTCTTACACCTAATTAACTCTACCATCATGGAAACTTCCTTGACGTATATCATAAAAGCTGTCAAGCCACATAGCATGCTAATTAGAAATAAGGGTTTTGGACTTGGGCAGACCTGTTTAGAATTTTGGCTCTGCAGCATACCAGCTATGTTACTATTTTGTTTCTCTTCACATCAGTTTCCTCATCTGCAAAATGTGTACAATGGTACTTACCTTATAGAGCTATTGTAATAACTAAATGAAAAGATATAGTACTTGATAAAAGGCAGTTATTTTATTATGCCTGTTATTCTCCAACCTATTCTATATTATCAAGATCACAGCAATAAATAAAAGGATGCTGCTAATATATAAAATCAGT
Organism: Rhinopithecus bieti; assembly: GCF_001698545.2. Classification (NCBI taxonomy): domain Eukaryota; kingdom Metazoa; phylum Chordata; class Mammalia; order Primates; family Cercopithecidae; genus Rhinopithecus; species Rhinopithecus bieti. The sequence goes on along the minus strand of NW_016804232.1, from coordinate 2,206,449 downwards.
ATTGAAAAGATATGCCTATACCTATGATAAATGAGTAAGTGAAAGATTTTCCTTGCAAAATTGAACTGTAGTTTCTGTAGTGAGAAAAACATTTTAAAAATTTGGTTCTATGTTTTAGTACCAACTATACCACTTATTTCTGTGTGAGTGTAAGCAAGTCTCTTGACCGCAAACCAGTAGGAAAACCACTGTATATAGGGATAATGTTATCTACTGCCCAGAGATACTATAAAAATTTGATGTAATTATAAATGTGAATGCACTTCAAGACCTGCAAAATAGCATGAAACATGTTAAATATGACTAATATCCATAGTTTGATAGCACCTTGGTTACTACTGGTATTTAGTTAGTATTGGAAAAAATAACATATTCTTAACATAATTCCAAATGTCAAAAGCATTTTTCTAGGGAAAAAATGATGTTGTCAAAATTTTTTACCTTTTACAGTATCATTAAGAGATTTTTACCTTTTATTCAATATTCTAGGAATCAGAAGATTCTCCCTAACAGCGGAGTCCAAGGAAGAGGAGCCACCATTTCCTTAACTACAAAACAATTGAGAGAAGAAATGTCTCCCTTTAGTGCCAGTGAAGAGTTTTGCTTCTCTAGAATGACTGTTTATTTTTGATCTTATGAAATGCATGACACTTGTAACCGATTTGCCTTCTTTCTTTTTGCTTGCTGCTAGAAATCTCAGAACCAAATCTGAGGTCACTTCTGAATGTGCTGGATGACACAGCATGAATTCTATGTCCTCACCTCACTCATAGATACATTTTTTTATTCCTACCCATCTTTTCCTTTCCCCAGATTTTCCTATTGCTCTTTTATCATCTTGAGTAAAGAAGGTTAAACTATGAATAAAAAGCACAATCTCAATGACGAGTCAGGGAAAAGTAAGTTTTGGACTTCCATTTAGAGTCATTCATAGGTTAGCAATCTTTTGTCTCTGTGTCTTCCTTCTGCCCTGAACAACCAAGGCATCCTAGACAGTCTTTCTTCATCTGCATACCACTTTAGAGAGCCTAGGGGTCTTCCACGTACAGTCGTTACTAAGAAAATGTCTTCAGTAAAATTTTAATGCATGTTGCTTATCATTCTTTGTATTGTAAGCACCAATCCTTAATCTTAGCTGTGGTTTTTGTTCAGAAACATTTCTTGAAAAAAATTTCCCCAGACTCTTAGCCTTCATATTCTAATCTTCAGTATTCTGAACTACCTACAAAGCTGAATATACCTTGTTTGCATGCAGTACTTATGTAACAATGGTGCTTATTTTGTTTTACATTGCTTCAACCTCTGACTAGAAACTTAGAGGGCAGAATGCCCCGCTCTTACAAAAAATGTGGTGACCACAATGGTAACCTTATGTAATTGAGACCATTTTAGGAAGGAGGGAAGGAGGTATTTTGACTGCAAAGACTGAGTCATAAGCCTTCATTTTTAACTCTGGGTTGTGCAGCAACTTTAAACTTTTTATATTATTTCATTTCTTCCATACCAGGACACTTATTTCCTATTCGTGTGACAATCTTGATGTTTTCATCCTTCAAACTGCTCTCTAACATAATTTCAAAATCCAAGCATTAAACATTATTAATGCTTAGTGGATGAGTATGTTCATTACCTTTATTGTAGTGATGATTTCCTGTGACAAAATGTTAAATGATGTAAAAATAATAATAATTATCGCAGTTATTAATCATAGTAATAAAACTGGACTACCTAAAGCGCAGTTTATGGTATAATATTTTATGACTTAAGAGCAACACAAATAATAATGTTAATTGCTCACCTACAGATAAATGCAAATGAGGACATAACAGAGTCTAAATAAACCAGGTAAAGGAAACAGTATTTTATAGCTATCGTGTTCATTATTCTAACCAAAAAAAAAGGAATACAGAAATCAGATATATGCAATAGGGTACACTGAAATGATTCTTAATGATTATATAAAACATATATACATTTATTTTCTCAACTTCCTGAAACATCAATTCTCCTGCTCATAATGTAGTTAAATCGTCTAAGATTAGCCTCATGTGACTATGTTTGGACTTATTAAAAAAATCGCTTCAGGAACATTACATTTTCATGATCAGATAGTTTCCTGAAAATATTAAACAAAACTAGAAAAAGTGTTTAATAGTTATTTGGATTACATTTCATTAAAAATTTTTACGATCTCCGTTAACAGGCCAGCACATCTGAATGTTAAGGAGGACCCTGCACTGAAGGTTTTATAATGCTTTATCTATTCCAAGTTATACAACAGAAAAATGTTCTCAAACAAGCACATGTGACTTTGCCTACATCTGCATTTAAGATTCTAATGTACTTTTTTTTATTTTTCTGTTTAAATTATTAACTATCAACACTAGAATTGAGCATGGTATGTATTCAGAATTATGTTCAAGTAATTAGTGGCTATTTTGTTAATAAAGATGAAGCTTCAATCATAGACTTGATAATTTTACCCTACAATTTTAAATATATAAAAAATAGCATTTTAAAACTATAATGGTAAGGCAAAATGTTCTCATCAGATTCGGTGGGCAGATTGGACAGGGAACACAGCTTTCCTGAACCTGGAACTGACAGTTCTGCCACACAGCTATAGCAAAAGGGAAAGTTTTCCTTCTCAACGGGGAATGAACAGGCTCATAGGTGTACAATATGAAACTGCTGAGTATAGAGGAGGCTCCTTTCTCAAAGTTATAGAAAGATCGAGACATATTGATATTATTTAAACCCCTAAATATAGCCATTTCTGAAACCAAAAGCGATTTCCAGATTGTTGCAATGTTGTGAATCAACAATTTCAATTTTTTTTCCCTCTTTAATTTACTTTGGATTTTTGTCACTAACAACTGAAAGACTGCCTAATATTTCGGTGTTCATTATTTTTAGGTGTTGTTGTTTAATTTCCTACTGTACTGTCAGATGCCATTCAGTGCATAACTTAGACCTTAAGAATATTTTGTTGTTAACTTGCTTGAAAATAAGATGATCTCGTAGCACATAAGAGAGCTTAAGAAGCTCTCCTTCAAGGAAAATGTATCCATTTCTGTCCCCTACCCAAGCTGAGAAAGACTTTCCCCTTCTCAGCTGCCATAGCAGCACCCACAGGGTAACTAGTGATTGACATGTCTGTAAACTCCCAAGGACCAGGACCAGATCTTTCATCTCTGTATTTCCAGAGCCTAGCAAAGTACTTGACACATAGCAAGAATTCAGGAAATGCTTGTTAAATTATTGGGACTCAACACCACACAGCTAACTACTTGCCTGGCCCTCCTTGGCTATCTCACATCCAATTGTAAACAGCCTTTCCAAAACTTCCCATTCTCAAACCCCTTGAGACAAATTACCTTGCCTTCCTTTTTTACGACTCACAAATGATTTTGCCTCCTACTTAATTGACAAAATAAACAAGGCATGAATTCATTCTATTTCCTGTCCCTGTATCTTCAGACACCAGCAATCCCTGCCCCCTTCTCCCTGCCAGTCTCAGAGCATAAGGTATCCCTCTCTCCTACCTTCAGAATATATACTTTCCCATTTACACCAAGTTCAAGATCTTATTCCATTTGTTATCTTCCTTCTTTCTCTAAAAAAATGAAATTTCGTCCTCCCTCAAAAGCAATTCCGACAAAACCAGAAATTGATGTGTGGGGTCTAATTAAACTAAAAGGCCTCTGTACACCAAACTAAAACTAACAACAGAGTAAACAGAACCTATACAATGGAAGAAAATATTTGCAAACCATGCATTCGACAAAGGTCTAATATCCAGAATCTATATGAAATTTTAATAATAAGCAAAAAACAACCTCATCAAAAAATGCACAAAAGTTATGAAGAGACACTTCCCCAAAGAAAACATATAAGCGGCCAACAAACATATGAAAAATATTCTCCACATCATTAATCATCAGAGAAATGCCAAATCAAAACCACAATGAGATACCATCTCACACTAGTCAACTGCTATTAATAAAAAGTCAAAAGGCCAGACACAGTGGCTCATATCTGTAATCCCAGAACTTTGGGAGGTCAAGGCGGGTGGATCACCTGAGGTCAGGAGTTCGAGGCCAGCCTGACCAGGATATGGACTCCTGTTGTATCCATGTTGCTTCAAAGAACATGATTTCATTCTTTCTTATGGCTGCATAGTATTCCATAGTATATATGTACCACACTTTTAGTCCAACCCTGATTGGCACGTAGATTGATTCAGTGTCTTTGCTATTGGGAAAAGGGCTGCAATAAACATGTAGTTGCATGTGTCTTCTTGGATATATACTCACTAATAGGATTGCTGGGCTGAATGGCAGTTCTATGTTCTTTCAGAAATCTCTCAACTCCTTTCCACAGTGGCTGAACTAATTTACTTTCCCATATTCTATGTCAATTAATGAAGGAACAGAAAACCAAATACTGCATGTTCTCCTTATAAGTGGGAGGTAATAATGTCTATACATGGACATAAAGACAGCAGCAATAGAAACTGGGGACTACCAGCGGGTAGAGAAAGGAGAAAAAGGGTTGACAAACTATTGAGTACCATGCTCAGCACCTGACTGATGGAATCACTTGTAACCCAAACCTCAGCATCACACAATATGCCTGGGTAACAAACCAGCACATATACCCACAGAATCTAAAAGTTGGAGGAAGAAAAATTTTTTTAAAGTGATATTATATATAAAAATTTTGAGATGGACTATGTTTTATTGCATCTTTATATTTAGATAAATGATAATGAAAAGATTGTATTTAATTAAATGCAAATTTGTTCTGCCATGAAAATATTAATCTATAGAGAAGAGTCACTCACCAAACACTAAAAACATTAAAAAAATCATATAAATAAATATATTTGAAATCATTTCAGTTTTGGGGAAAATCTCTTTGTGATCACCTGTCACTAATAAGCTATAAATATATGTTAAGACAAATAGAGTAGGCAAAACTTATAGTTGAAAACATTTTATTTCTTGAAGGCATGTTTACCATTATAATGGCATAAGTAATTTTTCAGATTTTACTAAAGGTTATTTGGAAATTACTGGAAATCAGAATGAAAGATAAAGAAATTTTAGGCCGGGCGCAGTGGCTCACACCTGTACTCCCAGCACTTTGGGAGGCCAAGGTGGGTGTATCACCCAAGGTCAGGAGTTCAAGACCAGCCTGGCCAACATGCTGAAACCCCGTCTCAACTAAAAATACAAAAATCAGCTGGGCACAGCAGCACATGCCTATAAACCCAACTACTGGGCACAGCAGCACGTGCCTGTAATCCCAGCTACTTGGGAGGCTGAGGGGGAGAAGAATGATTATTTTCTTCCTGATGGTCCCTCAAGGAGCATAAGGCATGTCTAAATTTTCATTTCTTTCATTTTAATGGTTCCAAACTAAATACTTAAAATGTTTCTGATGCTTTGAGTCACTCGAAGACATTAAACCATTCATTAGCATTGGATCCTTATTTCTGAAGAAGAAATCTCAAAACAATTTTAGCCAACCCCAGATGAACATCAGTATAAGACCAACCTTGCAGTCGGCCTCATCTCTTAGGCTAGTTCCCTTACTTCCCAGGCTTCTGAACAAATGGTTACTCAGAAGGACAAAATGAAAGGCTTGCCTATACATGTGGCAGAAACCTATTTTTTAAAGAAATAAAAAAATATATTTTACAATATATTTGTCTCATACTCAATACAAACTTTAAACACATGGCTGTGAAGATAGATAGGAACTTCTTGCTTCTTATAATCTTAAGAGTAAGAGCTATGATTTATTATTATTAATGAATTTTGCAGTAGCATTGTTCTCTACTGTTAGGCAATTCCAACTCAAAATTTTCTTTCCATTAATGACTGATACTACAGGTAGAAATAAAAAGCACCATGAAGAGATGAAAAAATCCATTAACTCCTCTATGAGCTTGTTGTTTAAGTGCCCCAAGGCTGTTTCCTCATGTGTAAAATAAGCATAACACTAGCTACTTTGCAGAGTTCTTGTGAGGTTTAGATAATGCATGATCTCCCCTAAATCCTACTTTTCAGCCTTTATATCTAGGCACTTTCTCCATGTGCATCTTATGTTCTGTTCAAATCAAACGCCTCAACGTTCTCAAAAGGTATCAGCTTCATTCATCCCCTTGGCTTTCAACGCGTTCTTCCTCTATTTACTTGGGTAATAGGGACTAATTCATCAAGACTTAAGGAAATCTTCCATGACCACATGAGAAGATCAGTCTATTCTCTAGGCTCCAAGGTAAACTTATACAAATTTTACCCTTATATTTACTTGTTTATTATTCCAATTCCTTGACCACACTATATGTTCTTTGAGACCCTAAACTATGCCTTCCATCTCTTCCGTCTCATGTGCACTTAGCGCATGCCTAACCCATGATCGAGAAAAAAAAAATCAATGTTTAAATGAATGCATGACATACACAAAGCAGTGGGCTTAGTTGTCTGTGATATAGAGGGGACTTAGTTTAGATTAGCTGAATCTAAAATTTAAACCATTAGAGATGGTTTCACTGATCACAATGATATGACTTCATTTGTGTCATTTAAGTTTCAGAACAATAACGGCTAGTGGTCCTGAGATGTGTTTTATAAAGAAAATGAAAAACATCATCAAATGAATCTCACACATGGTCAGCACACTCTGTTAAGAATATTTTATCTTGTTTGTATTAGGTTAGCATCAAGGTCTTTCAGCTTACAAGTCCCATGAAACATGCATACTGACACACAAGACTCCAATATGCCACAAAGCTAAATTGTAAGCATGCTTTTCTCAAGTTTCAATGTGGTCACTGAACTCAATTGGTTAGCAGTAGTATTTGAAGGCTTATATATACTTCCTGCTGTTGGTCAATATGAATTTTTATTAAAACAATTATATTGTCATAGTCTAAGCTATATATTATGTTTAGAATAACAGTGAAAGCATGGAAAAAATGATTATAAATAGTCACTTTCTATAGCTAAATATTATAGAACAAACTATACTCAACTTGCTATAAGTTATAATTAAAATTGTTCAAAAGGAACAGAAAATAGCAATAAAACAAGAAACAAATCCTAGGAGTGAATTACAGTTCTTCCTGGTATAAAGAAATGCATTACTGAGGTACTTGAGTTAGGAAATTGTGTCACGCAGAGAGGCAGGCTGCAGGCAGATGACTACATGAGCAGCAAAATGCAGGATAGAATTTAAAGGCAAAAAAATTGGAAAGAGGTGGGTAATTATGTAAAAACATCTTCAGGTACTCACACTCTAGAGCTATGGTCCACACTGGGCTAAATAAGCTGTTTATACTGCTACATTTATGGCCCTCAAAAAAGTGAACTTTCCTTATACTTTGGAACACAGAATGAATAGCTTAGCTGGTGGGTGTAAAGTTTATATTCTACAATTCATTTATTAGGTTGGTGCATGGTAATTGCAGTTTTTTTTTTTTTATTATACTTTAAGTTCTAGGGTACATGTGCATAACGTAATTGCAGTTTTTATCATTACTTCCTAAGGCAAAAACCACAATTACTTTTGCACCAAACTTATAACTTTACTTTTTATCATTGATATGGTTTTCCATACAGGTCTTCTTACAGAGAGAAAAAAAAAATATCCTTTAACTTCACAATTAAAAGGAATATTTTCTTCATTCTCCTCCTTCTTCCCAAGAGGGTGTTCCTGAATGAAAAGGAACATCTAGTTCCTCTGTTCTCTGAGTTCTCGGGACTTCTGCTGAAATGTCCTGCGATTTGCCCAGTCTGCTGGCAAGCCTCTCCTGGTAACAGTGATTTGTCTGCCCTGGTTTATTAACAGTACCCACACCTGATAATCATGGAATTGCCACTGTACCTGGTGGTGAGTTCTCTGCATTCTGCATCCTCCACTACTCAGCTCCTTGGTCCACTGGTCCTCACAAAATCTGAACACTGGAGAGGAGGTGGAGAGGAAGCCCTCCACTGTTGACTCTGTGGTGTGCAAGACTCGTTCAAGGTAACCTTAGCCTCTCCCATTAGCCACCCCAATGTCATATTGGACATTTCACTATAAAGAGGTTCTGCAACCTCCCTCAGGTTCTGGAATTTGGAACAATCAATTAAACTTTTACTTGTACACTCCTAGTTTCAAGATCTCACCTAATGGTGACAGGATGGAGAAGTAGAAGTGTTCTGCCAAATTTCTTGATATTCTTCCCCTTCAGTGATCTTCCCCAGTACAGGGGAGATTTGCTCCTTCCTATGTTGTAGGAATTTCCCATGTGTTCTGTCCTTTGTTCCTCCTTGTTTTGTTCTACTCCAAGATCCCCACATCGAGTTCTAATTTGTAAGAATACCATAATATACATCTCCTCCTTTTTTCTACCTCAAAAAAGCATGGTTTTTGCAAACAAAAGGTGCTTGCTTGGAGACTACCATCTTGCTGTACATGTTTGAAAGATCAAAGCCAAATGATGACTCTATTGTTTATTCTCATCTGGGTCGATCCTGTGCAAGAAGCAATGAATGCTATTGATTTAATGAGTTGGGGGAATCAAGGAACAAGTAGGAACTTGGCATTACCAGGAATCTAGACACATTATTTTAGTATTTCTAAAATGTATATCTTGAAATATCCATATCAAATCCAAACATACAGTTCAGAAGAAAAGATTTTCATAAAAGTATATTTTACTTGGGTCATTCTTAAGAGTTTCAATATCATTAACAAATTATCCTTTTTGGCACAACCTTTCCATTGCTGTTGAGAAAATAAGACAGAAATAAAGATCATAGAGTCTTTCTCCCTAAATCTACTGGTCTAAACAGAATTTTCCATTCTTAATGTGTGGAGAAATTACTATAATAAAGAATGGTTTCTAATAGTAGAAGTGTATCTCTTTAAACCTATGACCAAAATATCACATATCCAATGTTCATAAAGATGATAGTCTAAAGGTATAATATTTAAGCCATTTTAAGTCAGATCTATTCTCAAAGGCATCCTAAACAGAAATTTACATTGAGGTTGTTGTAATCTTTCCTCTCTAGGGGGAATAACAAGTCAAACTAAGAAGTCTCTAGTCAAAGTAAATAATAAAAGCCAACACTGATTGAGCACGTATTATGCACCAAGAATTGTTCTAAGGGCATTGGAGGTATGATTTCATTCAGTCTTCACTGCAGTCTTTCAAGGTTAGTATAGGAAATGAAGGCACAGAAAGGCTAAGCTGCTTTCTCAACATCACTCCACGCATTAGTACAGTCAGAATTTGAACCAGGCAAACTCATCCTGTTGTACTTATATCTATCCACTATGCTGTACTAGCTCATAGGTAAAGGAAATGCAAGGGCACTGAGTTTAAAATAGAAAAAGAAAAAAAATTAGGCACAAAAGACCCTGCTATCTTTGTAAGGACAAAAGAATGGACTGAGATTCCATATTTAGAGTCGGCATGCGTAATAATTCCCAGAACCATATGTTTCTAATGACCGGATCATTGGGTCTTTCATTTCTGATCATTTGACATTTTTAAGCATGAATCATCTAATGAAAAAATTACAGGGTTTCTTTTGAACACACTGTTTATTTGTCACCAAGAGATCTCAGATATACTTAAAACAAATTTCTTCTATAAAGGAAAGACTACATACCCTCATGAATGGCATAATCCAAAAATAGAAATTATTTAAAACAGCTCTAACACCTTTTCTAAATTTCCTACATTGTGAAATGACAGCAGTGTCTCCCTTTCAACACTGCCTTCTAGTCAATGTAAAAAGAAATAAACCATCCCCACATGCTCATATTTGGTGTTTACTTTTCCATCAGTCATCTAAAATGGGACACAGGAAAAGGGATGTGTCGTCTCTGTTAGAAAGAGAAGAAAAGTGAGGGGGAAAAAATCTAATGCAACAAGAGAGTTGCCAGATTTGGAACTGATTGAAAGAGTTTTGTGTCACCAAACATTTTTCAAAGACCTATCAATCTGCAACTCTTTTTATAAACCAACCTGTAATGAGTGGTGTTTCCACACATTTTCTTCACACAGTTGCTTCTGAGTTTGGCAGTGCCTTTGATTTGAAAAAGAATTTCAAACTTTAGATGATCACACAGAACCTTTTTGGCATCATGGAAAAGAATATTTAGATCATAAAGACTTACAGGAATGTAAGCTAGAGTTCCAAGTAGTTTAAACTTTCATTACAAAGATACTGAAAGCCACATTGCTGTGCTTACAATAAGTATGTTTATAAGCAATGCCATTTGTAACTCTAATTAAATGAGAACTGAAAAAAAGTAAGAAAGAAAAGTACATTTAAAAAATTAATATTAAGCGAAAAATTCTACCGTATATCAAATAGCAAGATAGACCCGAACATCATCATAATGTTTTTATTCACATCTTCTGGCATCAAGGGAAAACCACCTTGGAAAAACCAACAAATCCTTAAAATAACAGAAAAGTGCCAGCACTAACAGTGGTATACTTAGTACTCTGGGAAAATTCAAAGAAAGTAAAGTAATGAAATTTGTCACCTGCTGACTGGTTTCTGCTGCTTCCAAAAACAAAGAGCACAGCAGAATAGGTTCAGAATGTACAGACAGAAGAGAGATTCTTAACTGTAAAGTGACTGACTCCATTATAAACAAAAATTTTCCCCCATCCAATCCCTCCCAAACCACTGGTTCTCAACGTTTGATCCCCAAACAGCAGCATCAATGTCATTGGGGAACTTTTAGAGATACACATTCTCAGGCCCCAACCAAGACCAACTGGGTAAGAAACTCTGAGAGTGAGGCCCAGTAATCTGTTTTAATAAACCCTAAAGATTATTTTAATGCATACTAAAGTATGAAGTACGTTGCCTTAAATGTCACAACACCATCAATAACAAGTAGAGAAGTCCTTGAAACTGTGAATCCTGATGGTGAAAACAGTTAACAGCTATTGAGGGCTAGCTAAGCAAAGCATTCTTCATGGCATATTACTTATATTCTCCCACTTAATCCTTATGGCAACCCTATATGTACCAAGTCACTGCAACTCATTAGTTTGACAGGGCACAATGTAAAGAAATAACAAAGAAAAAACAATGCTATTATGAAAAGAGTGAGTTTCCTGAATGCACACCTATCAACAGCAACAGACGCAAAAACCCTAGGAGGCCTCAAAAGAGGATTTTTGCATACCTTCAAAGCAACTTTTAACACTAAAAATCTTCATAAAACTTCTGAAAGACTGACAGGTAACAGTCTAGTATATTCATGAGTCAACTTCTGAATTAGTTCCATTCTTGGGAGCTGGACTGAGTCCAGTGAGGCAGAGGCACTTAATAGCCTTGGAGACAAGACGGATGGCAGATAGTGCAGCCAGATTGTCCCCAAGTCTGACCAGCACATAACGCAAACACCATCTTCTGCACCTCTGCTCCCTTATGTAAATAACGGATATTCTTGATGTCAGTGCACAGAAAGCATAAAGGAGTTCAAGATATAAAACATGATTGTTTCTAAGTATTTAAATTACAGCTAAACCAGAAAATCAGTATCAAGCACTTCTTTTTGATCCTTTTATTTAGTTCTATAACTCTATCACTTCTTTTTCAGTAATCCTGGCTTAAAACCCTCATGCTTGTTAAGTATTCGTATTTTCTCTCTCTCTCATCCAAGAAATCACCAGATCCTAAAGTTATTATGTTCAGATTCTTCTAAATGTCACTTTCTTTCCATTCCAACTTCCTTCACACTATCTCAGGCCCTCACCACCTCATCCTAGATCACTGAACAATCTCTTAATCCTTTTCCTTTATACTTCCCATGACACCACTGTCAAATACAGACACTTTCCCCACAATGCTTTCTTGCACAAAACCCATCAATACTTCATTACTGACAGGGTCCAAACTCCTAAGACATAAATATAAACATCTTCACAGCTTGGCTACAACTTTATCTCTGGCTCTTTCCTTATGTGAACCCTACACTCCAATCACAGTTCTATATTCACTATCTTAAAAACATGTCACGAATGTTCGTTCCAGTAACTCTTCTTCATCCCTCTCCAAATCTTTGGACAAACAGTGATTGATGCAAAATGCCAACGTGAGAATAGGCATTAAAGCAGAGAATAAATTAAAGCTTGCTTACTCTCCAGGATTTAATTATAGATCAGTGTCTCTAATTTCATTATTCTGTTATATTGAATTTACAACTGTTAGGACAAAATAATGAAAGTTTAACAGTTTTACAAAGGTCTTTGCTTAACCTATATAGAAGCATTTGAATTAAATATTGAGCTAGTGCTACTCCAGAAGCCAAAGATAAATATATTTATGAAGGAAAAAGGCTTCTGCCCCAGAGGCTCACATTGTAGGGCTGAAGTAGACATGCCCCTCCACTCTCTACCACATCATCACCTTGGTCACCCTTCCTGGGACACAGCCACAAATCATTGCTGAAAGAAAAGGAATTCCTCTTTGTATTTATGAAACAACCCTCCAACTACCAAAGCTTCCCAATTGAATCCTTCAAATATAACTATTAAAAAACTATGGAAGCCAATAATGTGACAATATCTTACAAATAGAACTAATCCCATAGAAATCTGAACTAATCCCTTAGAATTTCTGAAAGAAACAGAAAGAAATTTTAAGAGAATTCTTATTAGTATAATCACTAAAACTGACGAAATACAGCATTCCCTTAAAAACAATGTTCAGAAAAAAGCAAAGAAGAAGAAGAGGAGGAAGAACAGAAAGAACTGGAGGGAGAGAAATAATTAGCATTTCTGGAAATTAAAAGCATTGTGGTCAAATGTTTTTAAAAATAAATACATGAGCAAACAGGCAAGATGGATATGAATAAAGATTCAATTAATGATTTGGAAGTTCGTAAGAAATCACTTAGGACTAAAAGTAGGTCCTAGCAAACACAACATGTCCTAGCAAAAAGACATCAGAAATACAGCATATTTAAAAAACAGGCATTCTTTGCCAACAATCTGATGTCCAGCAAAAAATTTGGAAAATTATTAAAATAAATATGAGTTTACTAAGCCAGCTGGAAACAATGTCAATATACAAAATCAGTAGCTAGCAATCACAAATTAGAAAATGAAAATCTTAAAGATCTCATTCGGAAAACAAATAATACTCATAAACTAAGAACAAGGGTGAAGTAAATGTGCAAAACATATATATATATATATATATATTTTTTTTTTTTTTTTTTTTTTTTTTTTTTTTTTGTGAGGGTGCGCCCTTTTTCCC
>NW_016804232.1:2189508-2192900 GCF_001698545.2 Rhinopithecus bieti | reverse complement strand
GGATCTCAGCTCACTGCAAGCTCCGCCTCCCGGGTTTGCGCCATTCTCCTGCCTCAGCCTCCCGAGTAGCTGGGACTACAGGTGCCCGCCACCTCGCCCGGCTAGTTTTTTGTATTTTTTAGTAGAGATGGGGTTTCACCGTGTTAGCCAGGATGGTCTTGATCTCCTGACCTCGTGATCCGCCCGTCTCGGCCTCCCAAAGTGCTGGGATTACAGGCTTGAGCCACCGCGCCCGGCCTCAAAACATATTTTTTAACTGCCAACCTTACCATGGACATAAGAAGACTTAAATCCTAGAGAAATACCATGCTACTATCGAAAGATTCAATATTATGAAACTATAAGTTTGTCCCCAAATTAGTCTATGAATTAGATGAAATCCTCTCATTTAATTCTAAAATCTACATATAATAGATCCATGAAATCAGCAAGAACATTTGTTTTAAAAGAAAAAAAATTGAGAGAAAATTTGGCCTACTACTGTACTATGCAGCCACAGTAGTTAAAAACTAGCAAGAAATTAATCCAGGAATATATAGACTTGTCAGTAAACAGAATAAAAAGTCCAGCAAACAATCCATGCATACATGGGATTTATCTGGATAACGATTTTCTCCTTTACTAGGATTCTCAGAGCTCTTTTTCAACTAGGCCATAAGCCAAGGAATGTGGGCAGTTTTAGAAGTTGGAAAAGCAAAGAAGTAGATCCTCCCCTAGAACCTTCAATGGGACCTTAACATTGTCAACACCATGATTTTAGCACAGTGAGACCTATTTTAGACTTTAGATATCCAGAACTAGAATAAATTTGTGTTAGTTTAAGCCACTATGTGGAAGTTTTTTCTAGCAATCATAGAAAACTAATATAATCAAACACTCATCAGGTTATAAAAATACTAAGATATCCTCTTGCCTTTGACATCACAGTCACCTCCATGGAGAAAACAGGTACATTTGTATATTAAAATTCTTAAGATAGATATTAAATGTCAAGCCATAAGACTTTCTAATTATTTGAATTATACATAATTTCATTATATCTGCTGATAGTCTGACTTCATAAATCTTTAGATATCATAAATGCCTGCATGTTAGATAAAATTTATTTGGGGGATTTTGATATAAGAAATAATAATACCCACTAATATCCAATAATATCATATAAGAAAGAATAATATCCACCAATATTATTGGTTGAAAGGAACTTACCTCTTTCCCTAAATATCTCAGTCTTTGCTACAAGGACTTCCTTCATGGCTTTCTTAATTCCATTGACACTATTGTAAAATTATTTGCTAATAAAATAGGAATCAAAAGGGATAATCACTTACTATATTTTGTCAGCCTCATTCAATAATCTTGCAAACATTAATTACATATTATTAAGCTTTTATGCATAAAATGTATTTTGTAACAGACTGAATTCTAAAATTTTAGGAAGTTAGCAAAACATTTGTCAGTTGAAATCTCTTAAGAGCCTCACCTATAATAGCAGTGTGAAAACTTCAACAAGAGAGGTCAACAATGACTTGTCAATATGCACATGGGACAAACATTTTGTATTATATCAGCAATTTGTGGGTTACTTGTATAGCAACTGCAAACAGGTCTATTCAACTGTTAAAACTAAGAGGAAAAAGAAGAACTCAGTCTAGTTACTGCCTGGAGGGAAAATCTAAAATATTTATGAGATGTTTTCCTTTGTTGTACATTACATATTTCCTACAAAAGTTTTTCTCCAAATTAACATTTTTTTCTTGCACATTCAGTATCAGGATGGGTTGAGGGAGGAGACAGAAATCACACCATTTCTCCTTTCAGGGATAGTGTGATAGAAAGACTAATTTAGTAAAAACATTAAGTTGTTAACTAGGTAACTGTAAGAATAAAAAGAGAACTCTAAGATATTACAATGGTAGCAACTAGTTTAAGTAGTTATCACCCCTATGGTTGGGGATTAAACAATGGAAAACATTAAAATTAATAACTTAGAAACTTAGAGAAAGGGCTTTTGAAGTTAAAACTCAGACCTCTCTAAGGAGGACAGGCTGCCCAGTTAGAGTTGGTTTCTCTGAGACAGTACATTTTGAAATTAATTTGCAAGTGCTAGAGAAACTACAAGTTTGAATTAGCTGCTGGTACATGAAAGAACTGCTGCCACCAAGGTAAACAAGTGTTACTAGGGTGATGACTATTAGAACCACAGACAAAATGAAGTCCATGAGCAGAAAGCAGAAAAACAGAAAAGGGAAAGTCTTTTCATCCTCTTCCTACCTTGCCAATTCCCTCTAATGTCTCTTCTGTGTAAAATTCAAACAGGAAGTCAGGTTGCAAAGCAGAAATGTGGTTTATAGAATTCCAAGTCCAACATCACAAAATAGAATATAGAAGGGTAAATATCCTGCTGAGAAACAACTTAGTAGTTGATATAGCTTTGGTGAACTCACATCTAAATATATTCTTTCATACAATAACACCACCACCAATCTCTGTTTCCACTTAACAAAGATGCAACTATTATTAGTGCAAATGCAGACACTATCTCTTCAGAGTAGACACGAAATCCCAACAATCATAGTATTCATTCCTATACTACATTATTCCCCAATTTCAGACACAGTCTCATTTGAATTTTCTTACCTAGCACTACATGAAAAATTAATCTCTAAAAAAACTAACATAAGAAAAAAAACGAAGAGATATAAAAGAATAAAATATGCACAGTTGCTACAGTCTTTATTTATGCAACTGTTCATGAGGCTATCACTACTGTTTATAACTTCCTTCTTTCACTATTCCCTGTTTCTCCTAACATCAGCCAAGACTTCACTGGTCAGTAACCTATGCCTTCTTTCTTGAAATGTCTGAATCCTTACTACTATTTAAATGGAAGTACCAAGAGACTTTCAAGAGAATGCCCTACCTGCCTTGTGTAGCCCCATTTTCCATGAGGAAGGGAAAATTACAATCATGTTGGAAGGTGAAGGCAGAGCCAGCACTTCACATGGCTGGAGCAGGAGCAAGAAAGATAGGCAGGGAAAGGACTGTACTACACACTTAAAAAAATAAAACAAAAAACACATCTTCTGAGAACTCACTCACTATCACAAGAACAGCACCACAAGGGGATGGCACTAAACCACTAATGTGAATCTGCCTCCATGAGCCAATCACCTCCCACCAGGCCCCATTTCCAACACTGGGGATTCAAACTGAACATGAGGTTTAGGTGGGGACACAGATCCAAACCATATCACTGACAATATCTAGTTTTCCTTTTATCGTATTTCCTATAATCTGGTGTTTTCACCTGTATTCCCCAGTGTGTGAGAGTTACAGGTATTTTATTTTATTTTATTTTATTTTATTTTATTTTATTTTTTTTTTTTTTT
>NW_016804232.1:2137934-2185235 GCF_001698545.2 Rhinopithecus bieti | reverse complement strand
TTATGTTATTTTATTTTTTTTTTTTTTGGGGGGGGGCTCTGGCCTGTCGCCCGGACCGGAGGGCGTGGGCCGATCTCAGCGCACTGCAAGCTCCGCCTCCCGGGTTTACGCCATTCTCCTGCCTCAGCCTCCCGAGTAGCTGGGACTACAGGCGCCCGCCACCTCGCCCTGCTAGTTTTGTATTTTAGTAGAGACGGGGTTTCACCGTGTTAGCCGGGATGGTCTCGATCTCCTGACCTCGTGATCCGCCCGCCTCGGCCTCCCAAAGTGCTGGGATTACAGGCTTGAGCCACCGCGCCCGGCCCGAGTTACAGGTATTTTAAATCCTTTAACTACACTTGCAATAAAATTACTTACTAGTTTTGAGTTGAAATGTTATTTTAGAAACAATATTAGAAAGTATACCTGACACTCTGAAAGACAAATACAAGAAAATGTGTCCCCTTTAAACATTTCCACTCTTTGTTCTGACACCTAAATTGCAGCAATAAACATGTCCTTCACTCTATAGAGGTACATGGATGTGCTGTCAATTTTTTTTTTTTAATTGAAATGCTTATTCAAGTCATTTTACCTGGGTCAGTTGTGTCCACGAGCCAAAGTATAACACAAGTGAGAGGACAGATTGGCAAATCTCTCACTTCGAATGTGGTTTGTCAAGGCCAAGAATTTGTACTTTTCTTCCTCCTATTGTAGCAAATGCCATGAAAGAGTGCTAATTGTACAGAGTGCTACAACCTGTGTTGTAGCATTCTGTGGGCTCCTCTGAAGGTAGAAGTTTCCCTTAAAATATAATAACTAATACATTAACAAAATTCTTTCATATCCATTATTTCACTAGATGTTAAGACAGCCTTGGGAGATAGATGTTTGCACCACTTCATAAACCATGAAGCTGAGCTTCACAGGGGCAGACTTTCTCTAGATTACAGTACTAAAAGCCAGATTTTCTGACCGAAACTCTTAGAAAATCACAAAAACCCCTCTAAAGTTTAATAGACACCAGAATTTATTTAACCTGTCCCATCTTTAGCTTTTCTAATTATATTCAATGCTATTTGTTGAAAAACTATCAAAATTCTAGTATTGTAAGGATACTATGTGTCCTTTTAGTGTTTTGTTTTTATTCCGTATGTCTTAAGAAACTTGGTATTAGTATATCCTAAATATGAATTGATTGTCAACTCTTAAGTCAGAGTTTTCTTTCTGTCTGTAATAAGTAAAGCCAGTTTCCCATTGTCTATTTCCATAGTCTTTCAAACTTTGAATTTAGAAGCTATCCACCTTCTTTTTAAAATAGTCCAAATTCCAAAGCATAATATGGTATAACAGAACCACATGCTATTGGTAACTCTATCATTTACTCAGTATCTGGAATAAATGAGCAGTTGAAATGAGTGCTTCAACAAATTTGGAGTCTGTTGGACACCTTTCTAAATTATCTATTTTATTACCTATCTGAATTAACCTAATTCTCCATCAGAGTTTCACACTGAATCTGTCTTTGCAATATAGGTTTCTCCTACAGGAAGGAAAAGTAATTTTTATTAATTATTAACTTAATATAAGATTTCTTTGTTTGTAACTATGAGCTAATAAAATGTATCAACAGCTTGTCTTATCTTTTATAAATGGGCCCATTAAAAATATTTATTATACTTTCTATTCTCCTGGCAATTTATTTCAGAGATTTAATTTAGACATATAATGTCAAAATTTTCTCAATCCTTTCTCTTCTTGGCTCTAAGAATTTTCTGTGTCTACTGAACATACAGCATTTTGTGCCATCTCTTATGCAGTGTTGTTTCACTGAATATTTTATTTATTAAAATTACTTATTTAGAAATAATTGCAGACATACAGAAGAGTTGAAAAAATAATACAAAGGGTTCTTATGTACTCTAGCTAGCTTCCCCTAACGCAAGCATCTCACATAACCATGGTACAACTGCTGAAACTAAGAAACTCATATTGGCAAAATTCTATTAACTAAACTAAAGACTTTATTCAGAGTCTACTTTGTTTCACTAATGTCCTTATCCTGTACCAGATCTAACTCAGGGTCACACTTAGAATTTAGTTGCCTTGTCTTCTTCATTCTAGGACAGTTACTCAGTCTTTCCTTGTCATTGATGGAGATGGTATTTGTGACCAGATATTTTATGGAATGCACTTCAATGTGTGTTTGTCCGATGTTCTCTCACTATTAGATTGAGGTTACGGACTTTTGGAGATACTATTGCAAAAGTGGTATGCCCTTCTCTGCAAATTATATCCAGGAATACATGATATTGGTGTCTAAATTACCAAGCACAAAGAGTTAAGGTGCATTCATTAACTGGAAAACTTTTATAAAGAAAACATATTATATTCCCTTATTCCCCAATTTATTTAAGCATTTATTGCATCATGAATATTTATTTTATTCTTTGAGTTGTCACTCAAAGAATTCTGGTCTATTTATTGTTATTTGGATTATCTTTTGTGAAGTTTGTTCTAACTTTGGCCATTGGGAGTTCTTTTTGGTTAGATCCTATATCTTTTTGACTTTTCTGGCACCACTAGACTTTCAGACATATTTTAGATGGTTTCCTGTACCCGCCCTGGAATCAACCACTACTCCAAGAAGCTCTGATACTTTTAAATAGGAAAAGATGTTTGGAAAGCAAGATCTGGGAGCTAAATAAGTTCCTGACATCTGGGATACAACTGCGTCTAGACATCATATATATGAATACTAATTAATGCATGCATACATAGCTATATTCATTTCTGCATCTAAGTATCTGTATGCATTTTAAAAACATCACCTGAGTTGACATTGGTTCATTCTATTACTCCCACTTGGTTTATTAACGACATCTTTCTACAACATAAGTAATCTGGCTTTCATTATCTAAAATATATTTGCTTATGTGTTCAAACCTAGTATACAGATAAAATAGTTTCATAATTGTTAGCCCATGCCCATTTCAAAAACAAATCTACCAATTGGAAGACACTGTTTGGATGTAGTCATCATTGTGCTTGGCCTTACAGGCTTTGCTCAAAATAACTGGTTTCAAGGCTACTTCAATCAGCTCTTTTCTTCCCTACCCATTTCAGTGTGGTCATTCATTTGTCACATTCTGGATTCCATCTTGGATTCTCTTGATATCCCGGTTGATTTTTTCTTCATATATATATACACACACTATTTATACTGTAGGCTTTAACAAATTTTGATAAATGCATAAAGTTCTGCATGCACCACCACAGTACCATATAGAAGAGTTCAATCTCCCGCCAAATTCTCTTGTGCTACCCTTCTGTAATCACCGCCTACCTCCATTCTCAAGCATGAGCAACCACTATTCTGTTTTCTGACTCTATAGTTTTTCCTTTCAGATAATGGTGTATTAATGGAATAATATAATATGCATCTGTTTGTGGCTGGCTTCTTTCATACAGCAATATAGATTTAAGATCTACCAGGATAGGCAGAAGGGGTGGCAACTTCCAGAACAACAGCATGAGGACCTTCATGGACCAACTAGTCTACAGCAAATCAACCATAGGTGGTGAAAATCATTATTAAAAACAACATGTAACACTTCTATAAATCATCCTCAGAGCATACAGCAAAGAAAGAAATACTTAGAGAAGTAAAATCTGCTAAATTTCGATAAGAACATCAATACTAGGCCCAAATGTCAGACTTAACAGATAAAATCTTCAAAACAGTCATTATAAATATGTTCAGACAACTAAAGGAAGCCAATACCCTTTTATGATAAAAACACTCAACAACTCAAAATACAGAGGAACCTTCTAATCCTCATAAAAGGTACCCATGAAAAGAACACAGTAAACTTTATTCTTAATGGTGAAAGATTGAATGCTTGGCTCCTTAAATCAGAAACAAGACAAGGATATTTCCTCTCACCACTGCTATTTAGCATTCTACTAGAGGTCCTATCCAGGGAGATCGAGAAAGAAAAATACAATGAAAGAAAAGGGAAAGAAAAGAAAAGAAAAAAAGACAACAAAAGAAAGGCATCCAGATTGGATAGGACGATAACGTGATCTTGCATTTTAAAAATCCTAAGGAATTCACATCAAAAAAAAAAAGCTACAGGAACTAATAAGTGAGTTTAGCATGATAGAAAGATACAAGATTAACATACAAAATTAATTTAATTTATATGTAACAGCAATTAAAATAAAAAATTCAAAAGTGAAATTAAGAAATAAATTTCATTTACAATAGTATCAAAAAGAAAAAATTACTCAAGTATCAATTGAACTAAAGAAGTGAAAGACTTACTAGAAATTGCAAAACATTTTTGGAAGCAATTAAAGAAGACATAAATGGAAAAACATATCACCTTCATCGATCAGAAGACTTAATTAATATTGACAAGACATCAGTATGAACTAAAATTGCAGATTCAATACAATTCCTAACAAAATCCCAACTGGATTCTTACAAGAAATCTCCAAGGTGTTCCTAAAATTCATATGGAAATGGAAGGGGCCTAGAAAAAACAAAACAAATCTTGAAAAGAAGAACAAAATTTGAAATGACACTTCTTCATTTCAAAATTTAACAACAGAGCTACAGTAATCAAGACAGAGTAGTATGGGCAAAAGGATAGATATATAAATTAATGAAACAAAATACACCCTCACATTTATAATGAACTGATTTTCAACAAGGGTGCCAGAACAATTCAATGGCGAAAGAGCAGTCTTTGTAATAATTGGTGCTGTGCCAACCGGTTACTCACATGCAAAAGAATGAAATTAGACTCTTACCTCATACCCTATACAAAAAATGACTCAAAATGGACTAGAAACTTGAATGTAAATGGAAAAGCCATTAAATTATTAGAATAAAACATATTCCTAAATCTTCATGTCTTCAAATTAGGTAATAGTTTCTTGGACATGATACCAAAAGCACATGTAATAATGTTTTAAAAAATGGGTAATTAGTGCTTCATCAAAACTAAAAACTTTTGTATGTCAAAGAATACAATCAAGAAAATGAAAAGAAAACCTACAGAATGGAAGAGAATATTTTCAAGACATATATTTGATTAGGAACTTTTCCAGATGCTCTCAAGAACTCTTATAACTCAATAATAATAGACAAATAACCAAATTTTTAAAAGGACAAAAGATTTGAATATACTTTTTTTCAAAGCAGACAAAGAGCCAATAATACCTTAAAAGATTTTCAACATCATTGTCATTAGTGTAATGCAAATAAAAACTACAATGAGATACAACTTCATGTAAACCAGTATGGCAAGGAAGGAAGGAAGGAGGGAAGGAAAGAAGGAAGGAAGGAGGGAAGGAAAGAAGGAAGGAAGGAAGGAGGGAAGGAAAGAAGGAAGGGAGGGAGGAAGGGAAGGAAGGAAGGAAGGAAGGAAGGAAGGAAGGAGAGAAGGATGAAAAAAATAAAGAAGTGTTGGCAAAGATACGGAGAAATTCATAGCCTCACACATTGTTGGTGGATTTGGAAAATGATGCAGCCACGTTGGAAAATATTTCAGCCATTGTTTAAAATGTTCAACATAGAGTTATCATATGCCCCTGCAATTCCACTCTTAAGTACATACTCAGAAGACTGGAAAACCATATGCCCATACAAAAGACTACATGAATTTACACAGACATACTATTCATAGTAGCCCAAATTTGTATACAATACAAATGCCTATGACAGATAAATGGCTGAGTAAAATGTGGTATACCCACACAACAGAACATTATTCAGCCATATAAAGGAATGAAGTACTGACTGATACATACTACAACATGGAAGAACACTGAAAACATTGCTCTAAGTCAAAGAAGACACTCATAAAAGTACACATTTTCAATAATTGTTTATATAAAATGTTCAGAATAGGCAGATTCATAAAAACAAAAAGTCGATTAGGTTACTAGGGATAAGGGGAGGGAAGAAGGGTGTGACTGTCAATGGTGTTCCTTTTAACAGTTATGAAAATGTCCTGAAATTAGATGGTGGTGATGGTTACACAATTTTGTGAATGTGCTAAAATCCGTGGATTATATACTTTAATAAAAAGGTAATTTTACAGTATGTGAATATCGCAATAAAGCTGTTTTTGTAAAAAGGTCACATAGTGTATGATTACATTCATATATCATCCTTGAATTGATAAAATTATAAAGCTGGAAGACAAATTAATGACGGCCATGGATCAGGAATGAGGGCGGGTGTGGGTGTGACTCTCAAGGGGTAGCATGAAGGAGATCTTTGAGCTGATGGAACAGCTCCGTGTTTTGATTGTGGTCATGGTTACAAAAATCTACACATGTATTAAAATGACATACAACTCTATATATACACACATTGTAACTATGTCAGATTCCTGTTTTGCTGTTATACTATAATTACATAACATGTAATCACTGAGGGAAACCAAGTGAGGAGTCCACGAGACCTCTCTAACCATCTTCAGGATATTCTGTGAATCAAATTATTTCATATTTAAAATAAAACATGTTTTAAAATAACTTCCATGGTCTTTAAATCTCATCTTTATCATCAATATCCTGATTATTAATTTGGCTCTACATGAGTTCCTTAATACCTGAAAAGTATGCCCTGGCAAATAGACATCACGTGTCGCTGGCTTTGAAGTAAATCTCTCATTGCAAATACATACCTTGCCTTTTTTTTTTTTTTTTTTTTTTTTTTTTTGAGACAGAGTTTTGCTCTTGTTGCCCAGGCCGCAGTACAATGGCGCGATCTTGGCTCACTGCAACCTCCACCTCCCGGGTTCAAGCCATTCTCCTGCCTCAGCCTCCAAAGTAGCCGAGACTATAGGCATGTGCCACCACACATGGCTAATTTTTTGTATTTTTAATAGAGATGGGATTTCACCATGTTGGTCAGGTTGGTCTCAAACTCCTGACTTCAGGTGATCCACCCTCCTTGGCCTCACAAAGTGATGGGATTATAGGCGTGAGCTCCTGTGCCTGGCCTTAGCTTGGCATTTTTGTTAATAAATCTCACATGTTTCTGTAAAAGAATACGTTAAATTGTGATTCTTTATCCCTGGTGCTTAGCATACTGCCTTGCACAGCTGGCACTCACGAAATATTTGATAATAAGTGAAGTCTGAATCTTCAGGTCTCAGAAAACAAACTGAGCTGTGGTGATTCTACATCAGGACTGTGAAGTCCAGCCTAAAGGAAACATCAATGTCAATTTAAGGCACCTTCTTTTCTATGCATAAGTTTCTGAGTCACTGAAAAAAAAATAGTCCATATTTAACTGTACTTGTACTAAAGTTTGTATAAAAATACTTCCCTGATGCCGGGTGTGGTGGCTCACACCTATAATCCCAGCACTTTGGGAGGCCAAGGCAGGCGGATCATGAGGTCAGGAGATGGAAACCATCCTGGCTAACACGGTGAAACCCCGTCTCTACTAAAAATACAGAAAAATTACCTGGACGTAGTGGCAGGTGCCTGTAGTCCCAGCTACTCGGGAGGCTGAGGCAGGAGAATGGTGTAAACCCAGGAGACAGAGCTTGCAGTGAGCCGAGATCGCGCCACTGCACTTCAGGCTGGGCAACAGAGCGAGCTCCGTCTCAAAAAAATAACTTCCCTGAGCTTAAAGATCACACGGTCAGCACTATCTCTAGCAGAATCTCCTAATTTAAATAAGTCCTAATTATAGCTCATAAATATTTTCAGGAGGAAGGTCACTTTTTCAAAGCCATGACGTCACTGAGTGCCTGTGTAAGAGAATGGTAGAGTATAAAAAAGCATCTTATCTTACTGTGTTTGCTCCTGCACAAGACTATCCCTGAGGTTAGGTCCTGGCTTCCCCCTACTTTAGTGACAATTTGAGAATAAGTGAAATGGAGCTCTCAGGAAATAGGAACTGAATCTTATCCCAGAAAAGTTCTTTAAAACAAATTTTATGATCCCAAATGGCCAAAAACAGAGCTTAGAGCAGGTTACCTTAGCCCAGTTGTAGTTCAATATAGTTCCCCAAAATGCCCACACACATCCATATATTGAAGTAGCTGATTACTGGTAACCTGAAGCACAGTATAGCTTTTACAGTGCTCATTCATTGGTCATCCATACCTTGATTATTATCAGAATTTAAGTTTATCTGAAGCTGAGGCCCAGAGTTCTGACTAACAGGGTATAAAACAAAGGTTGAATAGTTATGGTGGGCAAGAGCCCAAAAAATCACACGATGTATGATTTTTGGTAGGTTGTGTTAAATGTGGCTTGGACCCAAAGACTTCTTCTAAACTAAAGCTCTACCATGGGACTGATCTCCCCTACATTTGTCAGCTGTAGATGTACACAGGCGTATCTACATCCTGGATCACGTTGGGCTCCATTGCCTAGAAGGATATTGGTACTCAGGATCAGCAGAATCCTCCCCTGCTGGTATAAGTCCATCTGCTCCACTTCCAGTAGCTGGCATCATAGTATATGGTGCTACAATTTGAATATAGATCAAACTCCCCAACATGGCATACAGGCATTCCCAAATTGACTCTTACATTCCCCATTTTCATCTCACCATCTCTCGTGTGCACTCTATGCTCTGGCCATGCACACTACCTGAGTTTCTCATATTTCCACAGCAGTTTCACACTTACCATTTATATGCCAGTTACTACTTCTGCCTAAAGTACCTACCCCTTCACCACATTTTCCAGCAAACATCTTAACATCTTAAAAAAAAAAAAATTTTTCCTTCATTTTAAAGTTCTTTATGCCTGTACTATCTAACTGGTATATTAAATAAATGAAGCATAAATTATTGAATTAAATAAATATTTACAGAAAACTGAGGCATATAGAAGTTGAGTAATGCCCAAAGTCACCCACTGAGTAAGTGACAGAGCCCAAAGAAAAAGCCAAGTCTGTCTAACTGTGAAAAACATGTACACAGCCACAGCACTCTATGTAAAATATTCTATGGTTCTAGAATGGAATCCTTGCAGAATCTTTTAAAAATTCAGATATCCACAACTCCCATCTTAAACTTGTGTTTCCTCTTACTGGAGCTCTGTGATCTGTGTATTGGGAAAGTTCCCCAGGTGACTCTGAGGAACAATGTATTTGAGAATCACCACCTCATGATATAGAAGGTCTTAGAACAACTATTGACACTTCAGTGTACTACTAGGAATTAGATAGCATCTGAAAACAATTTTGGTGATATACCATTTTTCAAAAAAGTTAAATGAGACATGTCTATTTTGCAAAACTGAGAATCTGTAGAGAAGTACTTCCAGGAGTAACTGCATTCTGGTAACATTTAATTACATTTTGTAAATTAGCAAAAATCTGTTTTGTAAAGAAAAATGAATTTAAATTATCTTTCATTTAAATTCTTGACAAGGGATCAACTACAATTGTGTGGAGAATAGATTTGATTTGAACATTTGATTGAGTGTGTAGCTGTCTTAGTGGTCCTCAGGCATCAAAAATAAAATCTCAAGTATGATGAAGAAATATTAATAATATTTCAGGCTTTATACTACTCACTCTTTCATGTTTTTGGAACAACAAAAGGAGGATTACTGTAATCAATAAGTGTGAAATGAGACAAAAATGAAAACCATGGCATATATAGGGCTCCCCCTTTGCCACTATACGCTTTAACATTTTCAAAAAAAGCAAGGCTCTTTGTCTTTGCATTTATGTAATGTGAGATATTTGAAATGAAATTTGTTTTGTGTTATTTTGCTTTTATTTAAAATAAATTTAGACTCGCAAAAAAGTTGCAAAATGAAGTTTTCACATACTCCCATCTCAACTTCTACTATTAACATCTTACCTAATCATGGTAAAATTATCAAAATCAAAGAATTAAAATGGATACAGGGCTCTTAACTAATGTACAGACTTTGTTTGAATTTTGGCAAGTGGCCCAATAATGTTCGTTTCTCTGGATTAGGAGGCAATCTAGGATCCCACACGGCATTCAAGTGTCATGTCGTTTAGCCTTCTCCAATCTGAAACTGTTCTTCAGGCTTTGTCTTCCATAACCTTGATGCTTCTGAAGAATACCGGTCAGCTTAGGGACAATCGTCCCTATGTTTGAGTTGGCCAGATGTTTTCCCACAATTAGATTGAAGTCATGCATTTCAGGCAATAAATTAAGGTTATACACGATACCAAGGGGTACATGATATGGAAGTTTGCTCTTGGGATGTGTGATGACTTGGTTACGCTGATGTCTATAAGATTCCTCCACGGTAAGGTTATTACTTTTTCCTTTTTAATGATGATGACGGAAAAATACTATGTCTAACTGTGAAAACTATGTACGCAGCAACAGCACTCTATCTAAAATATTCTGTAGTTCTAGAATGAAATCCTTGCAGAATCTTTTAAAAATTCAGATATCCCTAACTCCATCCTAAACCTGTGCTTTCTCTTCCTGGAGCTCTGGGATCTGTATATTGGAAAAGTTTCCCAGGTGACTCTGAGGCATCCACCAATGGTCCTTTTTCCCACAACAATTATTACTGGGGTGTTTACCTAAGGGTAATTTTCTATTTCTCTTCTGTCTTCTAAGTTTATTAATCGAAATTCTACATTTCACGTTTATTTATTTATTTATTCAACCATTTACTTATTTTTGTATGACCTCATGAATACTTATTTTATTCTGAAAAGTATAATCCATTCATATAATTTTGTAACAAAAATTGTCCCAAAGTGGTTGTTGAACACTCTTAACATTGCCTCTTTGTATTTCTGCCATGTTCCTATCATTTTGTGAAAACTTCCTTACATAATAGAACCACAAGATGTTCCAGCATTACATTATATTTGAGGTAAAGTATGGGACAGATTATTTAGTACTACTCAGATACCAAAAAACAAGATTTCTTTTTCCTCACTCACCCCAACTACTGTAGACTCTCATACTTTATCTCTCTTTCTGAAAAATCTGGTTTCTCTCACACTCCAAAATACTGTGTTTACCAGAGAACACTGAATAAGTGCTAGGTAACTATCAAATGCCTTTTAAAGAAAAATGATATTTAAGGAAAGGAGTTTAAGAACAAGCTAACCATTCATTCCTCTATATCAGATTTTCTCTCTGTCTTTTCAACAAAATCATTTTATTTTAATAAAAAACCAGAATTCTAATATATATAAGTAATTAAAAAGCAATACAGTATTATTATAAATATATCTATATACATGTCCAAAATTATAACATTTGCTTGCCTTAAATCAATATAATAATGTTTTATAATAATTCCAGTTATTTATTATTTTATATAATATATTTCTATAGCTTGACTTATATATATTATGAAAATTCTAATTCCCATGAATAAGTACTTACAAAATATCTAAACTTTTAGAGCACTTCAACTTAACAACTATGTCAGGATTCTTTTCCAGCAAATGATCAAAACACTTTTTTCAAAAATAGCAAGAAAATGTTGCTTTAAAGTTGGAACATTCAGGTTGCGGGTACAACGGAGCAATAACTCTACACCATCTCTCCCACTGAACACAGCTCTAAATCCTGGACAGACTACAAGGAGCAGCTATTTGAGGATTCAAAAGTAAATAGCACCAGATGGACTGAGGAAGAAGAACAGAATTCAAATACCAGCAAACAAGTGGTAACATGACTAACTTTTTTACTCCTGTATCCCCTGGTCTGATCTGAACTCAACACACAACAAACAAAGAAATGAGCCCTGAAAAGCAGACGGAAAGAAGAAGCCCAGGAGAAGCCTTTCAGTTCTGGCTTATGGGAAAAGGAATGCAAAACACTCAGAGAGAATGTAAAAAAACCCTCGTTTTAAAAAAAACATTATTTTGTTCATTTGCCTACCCGCTGGACTTCAGGCAATCCTCTGCTGACAGTGGTAACAGCAGCAGTGACACAAGAGGGAATGGGAGTGAACAGAAGACAAAACCCTAAGAAAGGAAACATTCCTCTAGGTTTCAAGAAATGACAGTTTCCAAAGGGTATAGCCAAATATCATGGTCTTTTTCCCTTTGTGATCTCATGCCACCTAGCCCCAAAGACAGTGTGGTTGCGCAAGTGCACAGTAGATTAGGGTAACAAAAGTCATAGTATTTTTGCCCAAGGATCAAAAAAAGGTACCCCCAAAAAACTGGAAATAACCAGGGAGATCATGAGAGAAAAACTTGAGAATATGACTATATAAAGTTGCTTACGAATCACATAGTTTATATCAGAATAATTCCTGGCAACCTACTTATGCCAATTCCTAAACCCTATGAAAGATACTAGAAATCACTGGACTTTGTTAGGTCCAGAAACATAAATTTTAACAAAGCTTCAAGATGATTCTGGCCCAGGTGTTCTTTGGGAGATTACTCCAAACACATTACTATAAAACGTTCACACTTGTCTTAAAAAAAAAAAAAAGTGAGATGGGCGATCACAGCTAGCAAGGTCAGGACAAGGAGGCTGAACACCACGGCAAGGCACAGTCAGACATTCTTGAGGGTGTAGGAAAGAACTAGAAAGAGAATAAGCACCAACCCCAAAGTAAAATAAATTTAGCACATTTATTCTGATAGGGTAAAGATACATTTGGATTATCTTGGAAAGAGGCAGGGTAAAGCGTGCAGACAGCACTTTTGAAATGAACGGTCTTCTTAGCAAAACAGCAATTTTCCTGGTGAAAATTATTTTTTAAAAACATTGAAATTCTCTGGAAATTATTGTAAGGTCATACAGCAAATGGAAAAAACATTCAATCAAGAAAATCAACTCAATCTTAGTAAGAATGGTGAGGGTCCATGGCATTTGAGCCATGGCTTATTCCATTAACCTCCACCATCACCATCAAGCTCTACACCTCTGCATTACAAAAGCTTTAACCGAGGCACTCTACTCCAGGCAGGTGCAGCCAAGATAAGGAGGGTTTCCTCTCTACCCACCTTCTGCTCTAGGACTATGGCTTTAACCCATGAGGAGCAGGTGGCTGTGTTTTTCACTTCTCATAGCCTGTGCTGCAGAAGATACATTCTAGGCAGACATAGCAAAAATGACATGGTCTGCCTTCCCCCATCCTATCCCCACACATAGGGTGGAAGCTCTACCTTAGGCATGGCAGGCCAAGGAAACGGGGAGTTCTTGTTGCCCCTGTTACAGCTTAATTGTAGGTAAAATGATCCACTGCAGAAGGACCAAGTCAAAAAGACCAAGGGCACTCACCACCACCACTTCTAGTTCTCATTCTTAGAGCAGGAATGTTACTCAGGAAAAGTGGAACTTACCCCAGAAGTCTGGTACAGTGGCAACAAGGTTTTGGTCTGGCAGAAAGGTAGGTCATAAGGATGAAGAGTTCTCCAGCTCTGCCTGAGGAAGCTATCCTTATGTGGAAGAGAGAGTGGAGAATTCTAAGTCTAAGGGCATTGTTAAAAGAAATATAGGTCTTTCTGGGGAGCAATTAAGAGAAAGATGTCAGCTTCACAATACTAGCAAAACAGGAGACGGGCAGTTTAATAGAATCAAGAAAAGAGACAGTCAAAATGAGCCCTTCTGAGATCACAGGCAACTCTGTATGCAAGAAAGGATGTACACATGTGTTCAGCTGTACCAAGAAGGGGTAATCAAAGCAGGATTTGGGGACAGACCTAAAAGTATTCATCGAGTTGCATCCTGACCCATCCAAAAGGCAGTAGCCTCACTGGCATGAGGTACTTAAACTCTAACCAAACACTGAGTGAACAGTAAGCTGCTCTAACCCGGGGCAATGCCTAGAAAACTAGGCTTCAAAATTACACTCATCCATGGAAGTCTGGGCAACTATGTGCATATTCAAAGGCTGGGTCCTCTCAGAAGCAATTGCAGGAGGAATCTTCACATTACCAGTCCCTGGCTGCATGTGGATGGGTAGCAGGGGTAAGGGTGTGAGTAAACTACCTTAACTGTGATAGCAGTCTCTAAGTCAAGCACACACATCCAAGGATAAAAAATATAACTGGCTAAGAACAACCTTTGATCAACTAGTAGCTTATAACATATGAAGAGTGACCTCTGGGTCAAGATTAAAATCTCCTACCCCAAGGTGGAAGATTAAAACAATCAGAAAGAGTCAGAGCTGGGACATCAAAAGCTATGCACTGCAGAAAATGTGGGTGGAGAAGAACATTTCACAGAACTGATTGAACAAAGTTAATGTCATTTGACCTAGCGAGCAATAAACAAAACAACCCTAGAGGTGGGGGAGGGGAGATCTAAAGTGTTCAGTTATCAACAAAAAATTATGAGACACACAAAGCACAGTAAAGTGTGACCAATATACAGAAAGAAGAAAGCTGGCAACAGAAACTTCCTTTGAAGAGATCCTGATGGTAGACTTAGGAGAAAAAAAAAACTTCAAATCAACTGTTATAAATATGCTTAAAGAACAAAAGAAAACCATGCTTAAAGAAGTAAAGCAAAGTATGTTGACACTGTCTCCTAAAGGAGATAATATCAATAAAGAGGTAGAAATTATTCAAGTTGTTAAAAGGAACCAAATAGAAATTCTGGAGTCCAAAAGTACAATAACTGAAATGAAAAATGTACTTGAGGAGTTCAACCATAAATTTGAACTGGCAGGAGGAAGAATCAGCAAACTTAAAGATAGATTAATAGAGATAAGCAATCTGCAGAACACAGACAAAAAAGATTGGAGAAAAATAAACAGAGCCGTAGAGAAATATGAAACATAAAAAAATAGAAGAACATATGTATAATGGGCGTATTAGAAGAAAAAAGAATTTTTAAAAATCAAAGAAAAAATGGCTGAAAACTATTCAGATTTTATGAAAAAATCCAAGAACCTCAACGAACTCAAATATATCAATTGTATAATCAATACATCCAAGAAGCTGAATGAACACAAAGTAGATTAACTGTTAATAGAACCACAAACATCCAGACATATCATACTAAAAATGTTCAAAGACAGAGGAAATCTTTTGTCCTTGAACAAAGGAGCAAAATAAAAACGATACATTACACTCAAGTGAATCTAGTAAGATTAACACATTACTTATTATCAAACACAATGGAAGTCAGAAGGCAGTGGAATGACATATTCGAAGTGTTCAAAGGAAGAAACTGTCAAACAAGAATCATAGCCAGGAAAATATT
Source organism: Rhinopithecus bieti (assembly GCF_001698545.2). Classification (NCBI taxonomy): domain Eukaryota; kingdom Metazoa; phylum Chordata; class Mammalia; order Primates; family Cercopithecidae; genus Rhinopithecus; species Rhinopithecus bieti. The sequence goes on along the minus strand of NW_016804232.1, from coordinate 2,170,084 downwards.
TTTCAAAAAAGATGGCAAACTAAAGACAATCTCAGATCAACAAAAACGTGAAAAAAAAATTCATGCTGTTAGTAGACTTACGTTAAAATGAACACCAAAAAAAATCTTTTAGGGTAAAAGTAACTAATATCATCAACACATTGAATCCACACACACATAAAAAAAGAGAGAGCACCAGTAAAAGTAATCATGTATGCAATTTCACAAAACAATATAGTTGAATATTTCTTCTCTTGATAGATTTAAAAAGCAATTTCAATAAACAATATGTACATAAGTGTACTGTTAGGCTTTTAACATATATAAATGTAATATATTTGACAACAATTACACATTCACTGTAAGAGCAAAAAGCTATATTGAAATATATTGTTAAAAGAAATACAGGTCTTTCTGGGGAGCAATTAAGAGAAAGATAACATTTAATAACTCAAATCAATAGCAAGAAAGTAAGAATAAGATAGGGTTAACAAAAACATTACTATAACAAATACTATCAATATAGACTTGCTCTTATTTCTTTCACCAGCTTCCATAAAAGATTTAGCATTACATAAGATATAATATTAAATACATCTAATACTATGAGTATATTGTTGAGTTTTTAATATACATAGATGTGTTTTATATGTATATATGCACACACGTACAAAAAGGAAGTGTGTAGCACTTGTTTAGTATATAGCAAGTTATAATTAAATCAGTACAAAACTGAAGTCAATTTTGATAAACTGAGATGCATATTACAAGGCTTAGATAAAGCAATAAGAAAATAACTCAAAAATATTACTTAAAAAATTCTTAAGGGGATTAAAATCGTACGCTGGAAAATACCCGCTTAGTACAAAAGAAGGCAATAAAGTTGGAGCAGAGGGGTTAAAAAGACATAAGACACATAGAAAACAGAAAGCAAAATGGCAGATGTAAATCCATCCTATCAATCAAAACATTATGAGTGGCTTTAACAACCTAATCAAAAGGTAGATATTTTCAGATTGAATTAAAGAAAAAAACAGGATCCATCTATCCACCATCTGCATGAGACATACTTTAGAATCAAAGTCACAAACAGGCTGAAAATAAAAGGATGTATAATATAATCAACCACCATGAAAGAGAATAGAGTGGCTACACTAATATCAGAAAATAGATATTAAAACAAAAGTGTTACTAGAATTAGAGAGACCTTCATACTGATAACACAGACAAAGGGACCTAATAGACATCCATAAAATATTCCAACAGAATACACATTCTTCCAAAAATGCATGAAATATTCTACAAAATGGATTACATGCTAGGACATAACAAGACTCAATGAACATAAAAGAGCTGAAATCACACAAAGTATGTTTTCAAACACAACAAGTGATATTAGAAATTAGCATTAGAAAGTTTGGGAAATACAAAACAGTGGATACTAAACAAGACATTCCTAAATAATCAAGAAAAAATAATCTGTGTATATTAATGGTGAATTACTTTTGAGCAAGGTTAATTGACATGAAAATTCACTAGAAAAAAAGTCTTTTCAACAATGGTACTGAGACAACTAGATCTAGGCCGGGCATGGTGGCTCATGCCTGTTACCTCAGCACTCTGGGAGGCTAAGGTGTGTGGATCACTTGAGGCCACGAGTTCGAGACCAGCCTGGCCAACATGGCAAAACTCTGTCTCTGCCAAAAATACAAAAATTAGCGGATGTAGTGGCGTGCCCTTCTAATCCCAGCTACTGGGGAGGCTGAGGCATGAGAGTTGCCTGAGCATGGGAGGCAGAGGTTGCAGTGAGCCGAGATTGTGTCAGTGCACTCCAGCCAGGGCAACAAACCAAGGCACTGTTCAAAGAAAAAATAAAATCTATTCTTGGCCAGGTACATAAGCCCAGCACTTTGGAAGGCTGAGGCAGGAGTACAGGCAGAGGCCAGAGGCTGAAACTAGCCTGGGCACCATAGTGAGATCTCATTTCTACAGAAAACCAAAAAAATAAACAAAATTATCCATGCACTACAGCCTGGGAGACACAGCAAAACCTTGTTGTTGTTGTTGTTGTTGTTGTTGTTGTTGTTGTTGTTGTTGTTGTTTAAAAAAAAGAAGATCTATTCTCCCAACAAATTTGAAGTAGAAAATATATTTTCCTTAACTATAGTCACTACACTGTACTTTAAGTCTCCAGAACTTACTCATGTTATAAGTACCTTTATAAATGAAAGGTTTTATCTTTGAAAGTTTGTACTCTTTGACCAACGTATCTTTCTATTTATGGTTAGCAAAGTTGACCTTCATTTTATATGTTTATTGACTCTTTGGATTTTCTGAGTTTGTACAAAGTGGTATCTTATGTCTTTTGCCCATTATTCTCTTGGAAATTTTAGTGTTTTCTATTGTTTCTAAGAGCTCTTAAGATATTTAGGCTATAACAGCATTCGGTCATATTCATTGCAATAACTTTATATTGCTCTGTAACTAAACTTTGTATTTTTATCATAATATGCGCTTTACAGGTTTTCACTTTTACTAAACAAATTTATCAATTTCTTTTCTTTCTGACATCTTCTACTGCACTGATGCTTAGAAAACCTTTCCTTTTCTTAAAATCTAACTGATTTTCATGAATACTTTCTTTCAGTTAAAAATAGTCTACAGTAAACTCTGAAACCTCTGTAATCTGGGAAGAAAGCATAGATATAATTTTAAGAGAAAAGTAACAGTTAATTTCCTTTATTTCAAACAGAAAATGTCTCCCCTTCTCCTCTTATTTGTCATGCTATTTTTATCATATACCAAATCTCTATGCATGTTTTAAAGTTTTTCTTTACGTTTCATTGATCTATCTCTTTATTTTCTGCTAGCCCCATTATTGTGGTTTTGGAATATATTTAATTATGTATGATAATGCTTGCTTCCTTCTCATTACTTACATTAAAACAAACAAAATATTTGCTATTCTTGTCCACATGTTTTTTTCAGGTAGACTTGAAAAACCACCTGCTAAAAAAATTTAGAAAAATATTCTACCAGGACTTTGACTGCAATTATATTAAAGTAATAAGTAATCTGGGAATAATTGATACCTTAACAATATTCGGTGTTTGCAGCCATGAATGATTATGTCTCTACATATATTCAAATCTTTTATGGCTCTCAATCAAGGTTAATATTAACAGTTTTCTGTATCTAGGCCTTGGATTTTTCTTTTCAACTCCCTCAAAAAAACCAAGCCTGAAAGCCCTAAAATCTGACATTATTTGTATGAGAAAAGATAGTTGCTAACTTATTACATGTTTTCATTTTGTTACTATAGAAATCATTTGTTTGAGTAAAAGCTTTTCCTTCCAATACAAATGTAGGAGGTTGCCAAAAAGAAATGTGTAGTAGAATGCATGCTAATTACGTACTCCATATAGGACTTTTAAAAGATGAAATTATTATGCCTTCAAAGCAAATACTATGATGATATTAAGTCTAAAATTATATGTTAAGTTTAGTTGGAGGCTAACAAATGAAAATTAAAATAACTAAAAAGTGAGCAAAGCTGGAGAATAAAATGAAGAACAAACTCCCACATATTTTTATAATTGGTTAGCTTGATCCCACCAACACTGCAGCCACTAGCCACATGTGGCTACTGAGTACTTGAAATTAGGCTAGTCTGCAATAAGTGCTATAAGCATAAAATGCACAACGGATTTCAAAGACTTAGCAAAATATTTAAAATGTTTCATTAATGTTCTCCTTTAATTTTAATTGCATTAATATTTTGAATATTTTAAGTTAAGTAAAATATATAATTAAAATTATACATTTTGCTATTAATATTAATTTTGCTATTTAATTTTTAAAATTTGCCCACTACACAATTTAAATTATAAATACGGTTTGCATTATATTTTTATTGTACAGCACTGTGTTAAACTGTTTTCAAAATTAGCTGGTACTAATTACTCTTTATTCTGGGTTGCAAAATGCCCCCAAATAGTGTTAATTCAGTTTTCTTGTTTTAATTTTTTACAAATTAAAACAATTATGTCTTTGGCTTGCAAGTTCAAAGTTTAGTAAAAGTCAATTATTGTACTATATATTTCCACTCTGAAATATTATAGAAGTGATCAGAAAATATGAAGTACATATGTGGAGCTTGATGAATAAACTATAGGACATGCGAGGGAAAGAGAGCGAGCAGAGAAAGAATAATGTTATAAGACATCAAAATATATTTTATGTATCAAGGTTACAAATAATTTCAAAATTGCTAAATAGCAAAAGCTGAAACCCTCCCTTATCTTCTTCTTAGTCATTGAGGAGAAATTTATTAATAATAGAATAAACTAATTACAAAAGGCATTTGAAAGGATAAAGAGTTCTGGGGCAAATATGCTTAAGACATTTTAAAATTTTTTGTCAGATTTTAAAAATCTTTGTTACGTCATTAAACAAGAAAACCCCAAGTTTTATGCCTGTTATTTCTTGCTATTAGAAATGCTCAGAGCATTTATGTGTAACTCTTCTGTGACACTGAACACTTTCTACTTTAACCTAAACTGCAAAATCCTTGAAATTTTGACAGCTTTGTCCTCTTGATTCACTTTCTACCATCATACCACTCCTTGCCAAACACCAAACACAAGACCATACACATAGCAGATGTCAATGATGATTTACTGAATGAAGGAAGGGATGAGTGAATGAAAAAATGATTATGATCTCCTTTGCCTCTGTGTGTTATAGCTTAAAGACATTATGTCCATAAAAAAGTGTCCAAATTTCATAGGTGTGTAGGAGAAAAAGAACATAAAATGCCAGTAATGTTGTACTAAGTCCTTGATTCTTATTCGACATTTTAACATTTCCTCTTAAATAATAACACAGGAAGTTTTTTGCAATAGGATAATTTTCTCAAATCAACAAGATAAAACTGTACACAATTGCCTTATACTTTATATATTAATATAAAACTGGGAGCTTAAACTCTCCATTTTTATTTTATTTAATCACCTACATCAGAAATACATTATTTCTTCAAATATTTAAAATATTACAGGGATGATAAAACAAACACACAAATATGGTGTATCTAAATTTGTACATCAGTTAAATGTGTTATGTATATTCGGAGACACACATAAAATTTATGTTTTTATGTCCTTGCCTGCTAGGAATTATTTCCAGACCTACTATTTTACATCAGATCTTTATCAACAGTTTTCCAGTTGCAAAGACCACTGTATATATGTATTTCCCATAAGTATTAGAAACAAGAATATAATTGTGCTTGACTTGTATAACCCTCTGAGGGTTATGAAACTGCATTTAAAGAAATATTAACTAATGTCATTTGAAAGGTGATCTTTAAAATGCATCAGAAGTGAGTGTGGGTGTGTTTGTATGTGTGTGTGTGTGTGTGTGTGTGTGTGCACAAGCACGTGTGTGTGGTAGAAAGGTCTTGAAAAATAACTGTATTTTTGGGGTGCTTCTGATGTTTACTATATGACTATTGCTCAGATATTTTGCCCAAATGTGCTAAAACAAAATCACTCAGATAATATGAGTTAGTCTAGAGATTAATAAACCCTCCAGTTTCAAAAGCTTATACAAATAATGAAATGAAAACAGATAAGTTTCAGCCATCAAATATTTCAAGACTTCACTCTGTTTCTATGACATATTCATCCCATACGAAAGATTTGCTAAAGGGGTTGTAATGGCCTTCTGGGACAGGAAGAATAAGGTTTCTGGAGAAAAATGTTAAATTAATTTTGATGGTGATGCAAAGTTAAGAAAGGGTTGTTAAGGAATGGCTTGCTGCCACGGGGTGGGGTTTTGTTTTGGTATCCTTTTAGAGCCTGCAGGTGTTTGGCACTAGTTAAAATCAGGGCCAGCTGTGATATTTCAATAGTTCTGATATTTTCCTCCCAATAGTTCTCAGAAGTGATGCTTCAGGGTGATGTCTTACACCTGATATATTCAACTTGTGTGGTACAAATGTGAAGACTCTATGAAATAACACCAGTTTTGTGACACCTTTTGCCCTCTCTTCCCTACCCTCAGGTCATGGCATCAATGACAAAGAAAAACACTAATCAGAGGCTTCAATCACTCACAGTTTTTAATTGAGCAGTTTAATCAAAGATGGTGATATGCTAGAATCACCAAATATAGAGTCTTAAGCAAAGCCTAAAAGCAGAATGGCACATTCCCTTTTGATTCCCAGTGTAGACAAGGATGCTTTTAATCCCTCTCAGTGGTAAGATATATACCTATGTTTGCAGGAATTTGAATAGTTTCTATTAAAAGCTGCATTTTCTTTTAAGTTTGTTTGGGTTGGAAGCCCTCAAACCACAATGTATTTCATGCACATGTTCCCAAGGGTATGTTAAATAGGACCATACTGAGGTCATCTAGTACGTTTTTGAAACTTTTTAAGAATTCCTTTAATGTACTGCACAATCTTGGCTTGATTAAAAGAAGATATTTTAAGAAAGCACTTCGAAAAATGACTGGCTATTAAAATCTATATGCAGATAATCTATATTATACTTCTATAATGCACAGGGCTTTCCACAGATAATTTGTCATTGAGAGAGAAAGACAATAAAACTCCCACTCTAAGGGTTCTGAATAAAAACTCCTCAGAACTTTCAGTAAATGCAAACCAATCCCCCTACACCCAGCCTGCGGTATTCTTGATTGACTTAACAGTGGATGCCTGTAGGATCACTTTAACTGTGCAAAGGCCTGTCACATATAATCAGAGGATAAAAGGTAGACAATCTCTCATTTATCCAAGAAAAAAAAATCATCTGCTGTTTTGGTTGAATTGAAAAATCAAGTTACCTCAATCCATGAGACTATGATGAAATTGTTAGGCTAGAAATAGTTTCTACCATCAAGTACATTTTTGTTGTCTCCAAGTTCAAACTACAGATGAAATGCTGTTAATGGTCTAACTTGAGAAGTAGGCACTCAAATTTTTCTGCCGTTACTTGAGTCTCCCAATCCTGGCTTTTGTTGTTGTTATTAGACATACCCCTTTTCACTTTATCAAAGTCTCCATTCCTACGCCATGTTCCAGGCCTTGTACTTCACCCAAAGCAATTTTCAGTTGAACTAGCAGCTGTGCTGGCACAGCATACATGGAGAGTGGGCCACATGCGCCAGCGGTGTGTTCCCACATCTGAACAGAAGTGGCCGTTTCCATGCACCCAGGGCCAAGAAACTCTACAGCTCATCAGAGGCAAAACAAGGGAGGATACCTTAAACGGAAATCAAACTTAGAAAAAACTTTTACGGAAAATGAAAAATAAAAGGATTTTCAATCATCAGAAATGAGGAAGGGAAGTTCTCTTCTTGGCATAGGGTTTGCAGATATATTTTTATAAAAGGATAGCAGAGTGCAAGCTTAACTTAATGATCCCCATCCCCAAAGCTACACTGGATTTTCCTCCATCCACTATACAAAGACAAGTAAAAGAAGTTAAACAAGAATATAACCTTAAAGGGCACCATCATAACCACAGCTACTACTAGGCATTGGCTATTTACCATCTCACAATCCCTGTGCTGTTCCCTTCGTAAACAGTATCTCAGATGCCATTTCGCCATTTTACATATAAGAAAACTAAAGTCTAGAAGTTTATAATAAACTGCCCATCAATTTTGACTCCATGGTCTTAACCATTATGTTGCACTGAGTTCCCTCAGATTACCAAGGGTTTTCCAACCAGCCCTGAAGATAGAGCTTCTCAGCCTCACTCAGCAGTACACAAGATGATAGTAATGGTGGGGAGGATTTTAAAAAGGGGAAGGGGGACTGCAGAGGAGCAACTTGATTATTTGGAAAACTTGCACATTCCAGAGTTAACCAACTCATTAACCCCTACCTTTCTGATAAATACATTCAAAATGGACTTAAATAGCAGGTACACATTGTGTACTGAATTTCTGCTAAGTCACAAGCACTGGATATATCATAAGTGTGTTGAATAAATGAATGAACTAAGTCTTCACAGTTAGATGTCATGTTGAGGGTTTTCAAAAATAATCTGTTTTACACAAATTTGCGCAAAGGGCAGTAGAGACATTTGTAATAGTATGAAAAGCTGGTATGTTGACTTAGGTAATATAAATGTTCTCCATTTTGGAAAGTAGGCTAATGACTGAAAATATGCCATTGACCAATAACAAATTTTTGTAGTTCCAAAAGAATTGACATGCAAAGATTAAAGTACTTACATTGAACCACAAGAGAAAATTAGGTATAAAAATTCTAATTATCCTATATTCACTTTGAACTAGCCAATAAAGTGAATTATTTTAAGATAGTGGGTGGGATTATAAATCTTTGTTTATCAAAGCCTAAAAAATAGGTAGTGTTAGAATATACTTAATATATTTTAAAATAATTATTTAAAATAATTCTTTGCTTTGGTGTCTTCATCTCTGATAAAACACAGATGCAGCAATAGAAATGATGATGGAGAAACTCTTATGAAATATCTCCAGAGGAATGTACCCTCAAACTGAGGTAAACATGAAGTTCTACACACACTTCCATACACGGCAGCTTCAAATGATGGCTTGGCCTCACTCAAAGTTACGAAGTGAGAAAAACAGTCCCCTGGTCTACTACATTCAGAGTGTGCACAATGCTACCTCCTTATAAAGAATCACCAGGCATTCACCCACTGATGGTGTGGGGTCCCCTTCAAATGAATTCACATAGTACACACCAAATGGGCCCCTTTATCTCAGATACTTATTGACCAATGTTTTAACATGAACAAAGAGTTGCCATACTCACAAGCTTGGCAGAAAAATAGCACAAGCAGAATTTCTGAATTCGTTCACTTTTTTTCTCCAGTAAATGTAGTAACCATTAAATTTAAAATATTTCAATTTTCTTTTAAGCAAATATTCATGTAAGATAAAAGGCACCAAAGGTTTTCCAACAAAGGTCTCCTCCCTCAAAAGGTGTATTCTATGTTCAGCAATTTATTTCTAAGAAACACCCGCCACTATATAAATATAAAGAATCCAGGAAAATATACCCCATAGTTTTGAATGTTGGAAACTGACAAGACAGTTGAATAATCACAATAAAAGCTTTAAAATGGAGTTCCTCTACTTTTGGGGATTAATGGATGAATTTGAGAAATGGTAAACTGCGTGTAGTTACACTGATTGAAGTAATAAAATCAAAACATTATTTTCACATCATCTAAAAATAATCACTTGAACAATGTTATAAAGTAAATATATTTTCAGGTGACCCTGTTCCTGGACCCCAAAAAGGAGCCTGATAAGCAATGTAGAGCATAAATATCTATCTGTGTAAAATTTATGCTTCACAAATAACACATATTCATCAAAGCAAACAAAGTTCTCTCATTTGCAGAATTAAATATGATTTGCTCTGTACATTTTAACATAATCATATGATCAGAAGTAGACTGTAACTATGAAAGTTCTCATATTTCTTCCTACAAAGAATAGTCTCTGAGTACCCGACCCCAATATCTCAACTGTGTATATTTCTGTTTTTCAGGAAAATTAAATACCCTGGCCACAGAAACTTCATGTAGTGGCTAATGAAGAAATACAGTATATTAAATCTAACACAGACATAAGTATGCTTATGGACAGCCACTTCTAAGTTCTGGTTCTTTTTATCTCAGACCCACAAACAACTTTAATATCATGGTGAAATATCACATTGTGTGACTTAAGCTTGAAATCAATGGCAAAGGTACCTTGATATACGTCAATCTGGACAGAAAAGAGAGGCAAATGTTTGTGTTGTTACACTTCAAAAACAAACCTGAGGTTCTGCAAATACATTCTTCATGTTGTTGATTGGGCCATATGGGACTCCACTGCCTTCAAAAAGATGTAACCACTTGCTGGTCAGTTCTTCTTCAAACCTAAGACAAACAAGGATAAATTTTTTTACATAGGAAGGAATGTAACACAGCCTCTTCTATCATGTGGCCCTCCTTCAAAGCAAGCAATAGTGACAAAAATATGTTTCCTAGTCTTTCTTTACACTTCATTTGAGAGAAGGTTGTCTGTATGAAATGATTTGAGTGGCCCTGTATGGATAAGAGCAGCCACCCAGGTGCTAGTGTTTAAAAATCCATCATTTACAGATGTAATTCTTCCTATTTCTATTGCTATGAATTCTCTGAGCAATTTGTGAATTTAACAATAATAATATCATTGTACTTTGAGCGTGAAGTCATTGGGCAATATGACTTAGGTCTCAGGTAGTAGAAATCAGGTTAGGATAGGCACTGATATATTATTCTTCAAAACAAACAAACAAAAAAAATACTAATGTAACTTTTAAGAAAGCTTTGGGAAAAGTATGTAAAAATTAACGGTCACAACCATTGGCCTACAAACAACCTTTACACTGTGATTTACTAACCAGCACAACTCAAGACATCCAAAGAGTGATATTTCAGTTCAGCCAACAAAACTCAAATTTATCCAAATCCTTTGTCTGTTTTATTTCTAATATAATTTAAAATCGGACTTCACAGACAGAAAAGCATATGGATTTTCTTTATTTTCTCTAATAGGTCTTAAGGAAGGGAAGCTAACACATTTATGAGATTTATTGTTTGGTATTTCTTCTCTGTAAAAACAGTGAACACAGAAATAAAATCTTGGATCTATAGGGACACCTCAACACAATTAGTTTCTAATGAATGAAGACTTTCAGAATTATTGATTATTAAAATGTCAAACCTGTTTTAATTAATAATCTAGGTAACCAAAGAGACATTTTTAAAATACTAGCCAACGTAGACTAATAGTAGAATATTCATGGACTTCCCTTCGGTTCTCCTGTACGTAGCTAGAATTAACTTCAAATCTGCAGACTCCAGAGGAAACTGTATTAGATAAATTTACTTCTTTCACCATTAAAAATATATATATATATAGGAATAGCTTCAGCCAGGCGCGGTGGCTCACGCCTGTAATCTCAGCACTTTGGGAGGCAAAGGCGGGTGGACCACCTGAGTTCAGGAGACCGAGACCAGCCTGACCAAAATGGTGAGACCCTGTCTCTACTAAAAACACAAAAATTTAGCCAGGCATGGTGGCCGGTGCCTGTAATCCCAGCTACTTGGGACGCTGAGACAGGAGAATCCCTTGAACCCAAGAGGCAGACGTTGCAGTGAGCGAGGTCGCACCATCGCACTCCAGGACTGGGCAACAAGAGCGAAACTCCATCTCAAAAAAAAAAAAAAAAAAAAAAAGAATAGTTTCAATACTGAAGTACACTTAATTCATTGCTATGTAAGAGAAGAAATGAAAACAAGAAATAAAAGGAAAATGGAATAAATATATGTTCGAAAATAAGGCTACTATATGAACAATGATGTTCAATCATGTACGTTTTTACTTAAGGATATAATAAACTTTTTTATAAAGGTAGTATTATATTTCACTAGGAAGCTAATCAATCCTATCCACACATTCATTTACTGATTACCCACTATACACCAAGTATTGATTTTGTTTTTAAATATATGCCTTCCATTTTCTCTCCAATTCGATGGATAAGGAATTTTTATTATACATTTTAATTTCAGCCCAGTAATGTTAACTACCCCTATTTAGTACATAATAAAATACTTCACTTCTGAATATAGTTTTAAAAAATCTTTCATAGGAATAACAATGCAAGGTTAAATGTTTGGCTCATCAATTCTTCACATTCTTACTTTCTTTACAATGAAATTTAGAGTCAACTCCTGGCCAAGGCTTCCTAAAATATATATAGATATATATCATCAGAATGATATATGCTGAAAGAACAAGAGATACTTTGAACCTGGAGCCTTTTCGATGAGGGCGTCAATTACTTAAGTTTTCATAGATGGAGCATTAAAACAGTTAGCCTGATAAATTTTCAAGACAACAGATTTTATCACCACTGGACTCACCAAAGTGGCCTGAAAGGTCTACACAGCAAATGCATGTCAATATCCAAACAACCCATGGCTGCAGGTTAGCCAACAGAAAACTCTGGGGAATAGTTGAAGTTTTAGTATTTATATAAGCTTTTCACCACTGGGCAAAAAAGAGGGATTTATTTCATGTTATGGAAAACAACGGATGCACTCTGGAAATGAGACTGCGGGAGCTGCAGTTGTGACCACTGTTTGTGTCTTTGCGTGGGTGTGGGTGTGGAAGGGTTCTGAAATGCCATGAACTCAATCAGAGAGAGACAGAACATCATTGCATTCCACTGCTCTCAGAGGACATATCCATCATTTTTTTCTAAAAATCTATCTCTTGATCTAAATCGGATGTGGAATCCTTTATGCAAAAGCTGTAAGCACATGTTTTATTAACCACAAAATTCTGCTAAAAAAATTTTAAAAGCTGATATAAATCACTGAGGGCAATAGATTCCAGAAGATAAGACAAAAAGGGTGTCCTCAGATCCAGCTTAGCAAGTGAAGCTAGGGCCTTCACTGGGAAATTATTTGGAGACTCACGAACAATTCAAATGTAATTGGCAACTTACTAAATCAACACATATATTTCATTCTAGATTTTTGTAAATTCACCTAGTGTTGGGAATGAGTATTATGGATCAAATGGCATCATTTAGATAGGTGAAGCACAGCTGATGTTAAATTTCCTAACATCAAAATTCCACTTAAGAAACGAAACATTCTTCTCTTTATAAAATGAATTAAAGTTGCAAATGAGACAAATACAACACCAGAGAGAAACCAATAAGAGATCTCAGCCATGAAGGTGAGAGTTGGAAATAATTGTGACACTAGTGACAACTAAATGCTGGTTATTAAATTGTTTAATCTATATTTTGTCAATTTCATCTTCACAACCACACTATACGGTATTATCCTCATTTGACCAACAGGAAACTCAGGTTCAGAGAAATTAACTTGCTCAAATTCATACAGGTTTTAGAGTCTTAGAGTCAGATGTCATGTTTAAAGCTGAGACTGCTTAACTTCAAAACCACGTTCTAACACATAATGACTGTAGCAGAATACATTCAGAACGCATAGCTTCACATATTTTATTCATTATATACGGTCACAGCTAAAAAATGAAGGAGCAGAGGTGAAACTGTTCATTTTTTGCACTAATAATATGCTTCTTCACTTCTATCTTACATACCTCAGTATATATTATTACATTAATACACATTCATTCCCGATGTTTTTAGCAAGACTTTGTTTTGCCTCTGCCATGGAGATTGCAATAAAAAAGACAATCCCTGTGTTAAGAGTTCATATAGTCTAATGGAGAACACAGCTTTGAAAAGAGAGGAATTACAGTGCAGGATGCTGAAACGAAGATACGAAGAAACAACTTATGGTTGTTTCTTCAACAAAGAGGGAGACTTGCACTGGAACCACGGATGCGGGAAAGGGTTCAAAAACAAGGTGATATTTGAGCCGAGTGTTGAAAGACAAGTTAGAATTAGACATGTGAAAGATGGGAGAAAGGCTCTTCCAGGTAGAGAGAGCAATATGTATAAAGATCTAACTTGGAAAGAATCTGAAATCTCCTGTGCCCCAAGTGGCAGAAGATGAAACGTGACAGAGAGTTTAGAACCAAAATGCAAAGCAACTTGTCTGCTATGCTAAGAATATTGGATTTCTTCTTGTACTCACAGAGGTCTTTAGGTAGGGGACTGACCTACTCAGTCCTAATGCAGACAATGGACTGATGTAGATGATACTGGAGATGTACGGCTGATGTAGATAAGAAACTTGACAGGAGGCAACATACGCTTTGCCTCTGATGCATCCCAAATCTGCCGATCAGTAGTATCTTTCATATTATTACCAATAACAAACAAGTTCCCATTTAAAAAAAAAAAGATTGTTTTCTAGAAATTTCCAATCCTTTTAATTACTCTTATTTATCTGTTTTCAATTCACCATCACTCCCAAGCCTCTGAAATCTGATTTGGTCATGAATGCCTTTTCTTACCCAGTCTCTAAAGGTCTCCAGCTATCATTTGTCAAATCCAATATTCTTTTCATGGTTGTCATACTACATCCCTATGTAGTATTTGATGATGTTAACTATTCTACCTGGAGGTCTTGTGACACCATTCTCCCTTGGTTTCCTAGATTTTTTTTTTTTTTTTTTTTTTTTTTTTGAGACAGAGTTTCGCTCTATCACCCAAGCTGGAGTTCAGTGGTGCAATCTCGGCTCACTGCAACCTTGGCCTCTCAGGTTCAAGCGATTCTCCATCCTCAGCCTCCCAAATAGCTGGGATTACAGGTGCCTGCCACCACGCCTGGCTAAGTTCTGTATTTTTAGTAGAGATGGGGTTTCACCATGTTTGCCAGGCTGGTCTCAAACTCCTGACCTCAAGTGATCCTGCTGCCTCGGCCTCCCAAAGTGCTGGGATTACAGGCATGAGCCACCACACCCGGCCCTCCCTTGGTTCTCTAAAACATCTTTGGACATTTGTGCTTTTATTCTTTGGACATTTGTGCTTTATTCTATTGGACATTTGTGCAATATTCTTCGTTCCCTTTTACTCACCTAAGCCATCTTGTCATCTCTATGCAGATGACACCTAAATCGGTATTACCAGCCCAGATCTTTCTTTCCCTAGTTCCCTTTTTCCATATACCATAGGATAATTCCACGCAGAAGCATTAGCATCCCCATGATATCATGACCATGGAAGATTTTATGATTTCCATTTCCTTCATAAACTTAGGATTCCTCACTTGCCAGAACTCACACCCTTGGCTAAACCTGGAACGCCTTCCTTTTCATTCATTTCTTATAACTTAGATACAATTGCCTTATAGAATCAACTACTCCTCCATTCGCACTGTAACTATCACAGTCCTGGCCCTTGATTCCGCACACCCAGACTATAGCAATATCTGGTTAAAAACATACTGCCTCCAATATTCCTCCTTCTAAAAAGTCACCGATGTTAGGTGTATCTCAAGTCTATTTGACTGTCTCCTTCCCCAGTACCACTATCTTCTCTCACACTAAAACAGACTGTTTCTTGACTGCTATTTACACAGTAAGTAGAAGATAATTGGTACTCAATATTTGCTGAATGACTGAATATATGATGATTTGGAAAGAATAAGAGACTCTCAGTCACATTAGTTTGAATTAATGTGGTACATAATTGTCTCCTAAAACCTTGTAAAGACTATGTTTAATCAGACCCAGACATTGAGAGAAGGAAGACAATTTGACACCCTTAGATTAAAATGGAATAGCACAGCATCTCCTCTTAAATTTTCTTTAAGACTAGTCTCTAAATTCTGTATGTCTTGCAGAAAATCTTGCAGTATGTCTTAGGGAAAAAAAATCACATTTCAAACCTGACTAACATATAAATGCTTCAAACATCATGTTTCAATTTAGGGACTTCCTATACTTTCCAGAGTCATAAGATCTCAGGAATTCAAATGACCTTAAAAACCCATTCTTTTAGAGTGACAGCAGCAAGATGAAGGAATAGGCATTCTATAGCTTAACTCCTCCACAAAGAAATCCAACCAGTAACTATCATCAGGCAAAAGGACCAGTCTGAATATTCAAGGACTTGGGAGGCTGAGACACCCCATTGCACCACAAAACTGAGAAAAACTATAATAAAATGGTAAGAAGAACAATTCTCTGACCATGTCACTTCTCTCCCCAGCCAAAACAGTACCACACAGAGCGAACTGCCCTACATTCACAATTTCTGCAGTGGGAAAAGTGGAGCTCAAAGCAGACATTCAGGTTCCCCAACATTCCAAGAACTCATGAAAAATGTTGGGTGTACCAGTAGGGCTAGACCACCTAGGCTCAGTGAGAAACAAAGCACAGGGTTGGGGCTTATAGCAACAAATATACAAACCTGGGTGGTTGCTCTGCATTCTGGCCAATGAAGGTACCACACAAGAGAAACTAGCCAACAACATTATGCTGCAGGAAACACAGGCCACAGGCTTGAACCCATGACCAGCTTCCAAACAAAGCTGTTGCTCTCATTGAGTCTTCCCCATACTGATTCCAGACAGCTTCTGTACCAACTGTATCAGTCAAGGAACTCAAGCCTGGTTAGCACTGGCCATGGTTGTCCTGGGCTTAGAGCTCCTTCTAGTGCTGCAATAGCTATAGTGATCATAGGCTTTGGGACCACTACAGAGGGTCTACTCAGGATTTCTGGACAGGCTTACTGTCGAGTAACATTACTAGACATAACCAGATGGTGAGGACTGTAACAAATATCTCCTTCAATTCACAGGCATCACAACACAACCACAAGGATCAAAAACAATCAAGGAAACATGACATCACCAAATGGACAAAATAATGTGCTGGGGACTGATCTAGAAGAGATAGAAATGACAAAGTATTCAAAATAGCAGTTTGTGAGTGTGTGTGTGTTGTGTTTTGTTTGTTTGTTTATTTTTTGTTTGTTTTTTTTTTGAGATGGAGTCTCGCTCTGTCACCAGACTGGAGTGCAGTGCTGTGATCTTGGCTCACTGTAGCCTCGACCTCCTGGGTTCAAGTGATTCTCTTGCCTCAGCCTCCCGAGTAGCTGGGACTACAGGAGTGCACCACCACACGCAGGTAATTTTTGTATTTTTAGTAGAGACGGGATTTCACCATATTGGCCAGGATGGTCTCTATTTCTTGACCTCAGGTGATCCTCCTGCCTCGGCCTCCCAAAGTGCTGGGATTACAGGCATGAGTCACCACATCTGGCCCAAAATAGCAGTTTTAAGGAAGCTCAGTGAACTTAAAGAAAATACACAGAAACAAATATCAGAGAAACATAACAGAGAAATTAAAATACGTTTAAAAAACCCCAAATCCTGGAGCTGAAAATGATGTGAACACCCCTTCCCCCCCAAAAAAACTGCAATAGAGAACATTAAAAGCAGAATTAATCAAGTAGAAGAAACATCTGTGAATTCAAAGTTAGATTATTTGAAAATATATGGGCAGTGGATAAAAAAGAAAAAAAAATGAAGAATGCTTAATGGATGTATGAGACCACATTAAAAGAGCAGTTATTGGCATCCAAGAGAGTGGAGAAAGGTAAAGGGGTACAACCACATTTAAAGAAATAACAGCAAGAAACCTCCCAAGCCTGGAGAAAGACATAAATATTTATGTATAGAAAAATCAAAGATCTCCAAACAGATTTCATCAAAATCAGGCTAACCAGATATATATTATAATCAAACTGCCAAATATCAAAACCATAAAGAGGATACTGAAAGCAACAAGAGAAAAGAAGCAATTGACATATAAGCAAGTTTCAATACATCGGGCAGAAGATTTCTCAACAGAAACATTTACAGGTCAGAAGAGAGTGAGATGATATATTTAACACATTGAAGGAAAATAACTGTCAACCAGGAATACTGTACTCAGCATGCTATCCTTCAGAAATAAAGGAGAAATAAAGACTTTTCTAGACATGTAAAAGCTAAGGAAATCCATCCTGCCTTACCAGAAATGCTAAAGACCGTTCTTTGAGCCGAACAAAAAGGACATGAGTGAGCAATACAAAAAATCTGAAAGTATAAAACTCACTGATAAAAGTAAGTACACAATCAAATTCAGAATATACTCATAAGGTAATGATGGTGTGTAAATTACTTATATCTTTAGAATGAAGGTTAAAAGATAAAACTATTAAAAACAATAACAACTACAATAATTTGTTAAAAAATATGCAATGTAATGTGATGAATGTTGTGACATCAAAAATTCAACATGTGGAGAAGAGGGAGTGAAGTGAAAATGTAGAGTTTTTTGTTGTTGCAATCAAAAATGGTTATTAATTACAATAATGTGCTATAACTATTGTTATGTGCTATAACTATTACAAAAATCACACGTTCTTGTAAACTTCATGGTATTCACCAACAAAAAATACACATAAAGTAGAAAACAAGAAATTAAAACATACTACTAGAAAAGAAAATCAATTAACCACAAAGGCAGACAGCAAGAGAGAAAGAAAAGAAAAAGTATTTCCAGAACAACTACAAAACAATGAATGAAATGGCAGTATTAACTCCCTACCTATCTATAAGTACACTCAATTTGTTGGATTAAATTCTTCCAAAATAAAAAAGAGCAGAGTAGTTGAATGAATGAAAATAAATAAATAAATAAAATTTAAAAAAAGAAAACCAGTTGCTTTTCTTTTCATTCTCTTGTAGTATGCTGACAAGAGACTCCCTTCGTCTTTAAGGATACTCATAGACTGAAAGTAAAGGAATGGAAAAATACATTGCACTCACCTGAAAACTAAAAGAAAGCAAGAGCTTCTAGGCTCAGAAAAAAAAAGGTTTTAATGCAAAAATTGTAAAGACACTAGAGAAGGACATTATATAATAATAATGGAGTCACTTCAGCAAGAGGACATGACAATCGTAAATATATATGTACCCAAATCAGAACACCTAAATATATAAAGTAAATATGAATAGTTCTAAAAGGAGAGATTAACGGCAATACGATAGTAGTAAAAGACTTTAATATGCCATTAAAAAAATAAACATATCATCTAGACAGAAAATCAAAAAGGAAACATTAGACTTAATAATGATCTAGGCCAAATGGAAATATATATATATATATGTAGAATATTCTATCCAACACATTCTTCTCTACTACAAGTAAAATATTCTCTAGGACGAATCATACATTAGCCTACAAAACAAGTCTCAAAAAATTTAAGATTGAGCCAGGCATGGTGGCTCACGTCTGTAATCCCAGCACTTTGGGAGGCTGAGGCAGGTGGATCACATGCGGTCAGGAGTTCAAGACCAGCCTGGCCAACATGGTGAAACCCCTTCCCTACTAAAAAAAAAAAAAATAGCTGGGTATGGTGGCATATGCCTGTAATCGCAGCTACCTGGAAGGCTGAGGTAGAAGAATCACTTGAACCCGGGTGGTGGAGATTGCAGAGAGCCGAGATCATGACATTGCACTCCAGCATGGGCAACAACAGTGAAACTGTGCGTCAAAAAATATATATATATTGAAATCATATGAACTATCTTTTCTGATCAAAATAGTATAAAAATAGATATCAGTAATAGCAGGAACTTCAGAAAATTCACAAATGGAAATAAAATAACATGCTCCTGAACAATAAATCAGTCAATGAAGAAAGTAAAAGAAAAATTTTAGGGTTGGGTATAGTGGCTCACTCTGTAAAAGCAGCACTTTGGGAGGCCAAGGTAGAAGAACCACTTGAGGTCAAGAGTTAAGACCAGTCTGGGAAACATAGTGAGACCCTATTTCTTACAGGAAAAAAAAAAAAAAAAAGTTAGACAGGTGTGGTAGAATTGTAGAATTTGCTTATAGTACAAGGAGGCTGGGGCAGGAGGATAGCTTTAGCCCAGGAGTTTGAGGTTATAGTAAGCTATGATTATACCACTGCATTCTAGCCTGGGCAACAGTGCAAGACCTTATCTCTATTGAAACAAACAAACAAACAAAAAAAAAAAAAAAAAAAAAATGGGGGGGGAGGAAGAAAATAAAAGAAAAATTATAAAATTTCTTGACGTGAATATAAATGTATACACAACATACTAAAACCTATGAAACACAGAAAAAGCAGTACTAAGAGGGAACTTTATAGCAGTAAGTGTCTACATCAAAAAGTAAAAAGATTAACAATAAACAATCTAATAATACACCTCATGGAACTAAGAAAGCAAAAACAGACTAACCCCAAAATTATAAATCAATGGAAATAATTAAAAATCAGAGCAGAAATAAATGAATAGGAACTACAAAAAAAAATTTAAAAAGCAACAAAACAAAGAACTGGTTTTTGAAAAGATAAACAAACTCAACAAATCATTGAGGGGTCAAAGTTTTTTAAAGAAGAAGACTCAAATAAATAAAATCCAAAAACATTTAAAAAGACATTACAACTGATATCACAAAATACAAATGATCGTGAGAGATTACTGTGAACAGTCATGTGCCAGCATATTGGATAACCTAGAAGAAACAGATACATTCCTAAATATACTCAACCTACCACAACTGAATTATAATGAAACAGTATCAGTAAAAAAAGTTTGCCATCAAAGAAGAGCCCAGGACCTGATGGTTTTACAACTGAATTCTACGAAACAGTTAAAGAGCAAACAACGATTATTCTCAAACTCTTCCAAAAACTGAAGAGGAAAGAATATTTTCGAACTCATTTTACAAGGCCAGCATTACTCTGATACCAAAACCAGACAAAAACACAACAGTAAAAGAAAATTACAGGCCAATATCCCTGATGACCATAGATGCAAAAGTCCTCAGCAAAATACTAGCAAATGGAGTTCAACAGCATACTAAAACAATTATCCCAGGGATACAAAGGTGGTTCAACCTATGTATGTCAATAAACCTGATACATCACACTAACAGAATAATCATTTCACTTGATGCAGAAAAAGCATTTGACAAAATTTGACAAAACTCAAAATCCCTTCATGATTTAAAAAACCCTCCACAAATTAGGTATACATGAGACCAGGCACAGCGGCTCATGCCTGTAATTCTGGCACTTTGGGAGGCCAAGGCAGGAGGATCCCTTGAGCTTAGGCGTTTGAGGCTAGCCTGGCAAAAAAATTAGCTAGGCATGGTGGTGAGTGCCTGCAGGTCCAGCTACTTGGGAGGCTGAAGTGAGAACATCACTTTAGCCTCGGAGGTTGAGGCTGCAATGAGCCATGATCATGCCACTGCATTCCAGCCTGGGTGAAAGAGCAAGACCGTGTCTCGAAGAAATGAAAAAATAAAAATAAAAATGTATATAGATATATATACCTATATATCTAGATATATAGACAGAGACATATATTTGAAAAAATAAAAATATAAAATTCCATTGTTTTCTACATTCCTTCAAAGTAATTGTCTAATGCATATTTAAAATATTACTAGTAATAGGAAACTCACAGGCAGTCAGGTTACCGGTAAGTCTTCAAACAAACATAGGAAGTGTGCTACAATACACATGAGCTTTGAATAGATTTGGGTTAAAGTCACAAGCTCGATTATCAATAGGATCTTCATAAAAACCTTCACTAATTAAGATTAACATTTTTTCAAATGAACCATTTATTAAGCATTTAGTAGGTGCAAGGTTCTGTGCTAAGCACATTTTACTAGTACACATTATTTCACTTAATTCTTCCAACATCCTATGGGGTAAGTATGAATACCATCATTATATTCACTTTAAAGATAAGCAAATCAAGGTTTAGAAAGTGTAAGTAACCTTTTAATTTCATGTAAACATTATGCACCAAGCAGAAATTCTATCTTGGGTCCAATGCTCATGTGTTAATCACCACTTTCTACTGCTTGACTTCTGGTGGTGAAGTTCATGAGAGTAGACCACACAAAGCTCTGTGAGTGATGTGCTGCTAAAGACCAGTCCCACAGAGGGCTTAAAAAGGGAGTAGGTATATAAAATACAGCATCGTAGTGCTACATTAACTGAAGCCTTGTATGTACCAGGCACCACAAAAAATACTATTTCTAGTCCTCCTATGACATGAGTTTTATGATCTTCATGTTGATGAAACTGAGGCTTAGAGACGTAGATGGGGCAATGTCTGGACCTAAAGGCTCAAATCTCTTAGCTGGGGATGAGATCTTGAACTGGTATTTCTCTAGGTTCATTCAGTAGGGTAGACTCACTAGATATTAACAAAAATGCAAACAAACTCTAACATATAGGAACATCCTTAGGCCACTGGCAATTGAGCTACTGTCTGCCCCCAAGGCCACTTGGGAGCACTGGAAGTGTTGCCTGGGCTCTACTCATTCCTGACTTCTTCCCAACTAACCACTGATCCACCCAATAGTCACAAAATGCCTCATAATATTGGCAACGATTTTATGAACTGATTCTTTCAAGAATGCTATGAGAAAAGACAAATGCTTCCTATTTGGAATATGAAAAATTGAAGGACTAAGATATTCACATTCAGGTCTTTACATTCCAGGTCCATAGCCCACCTCACTACACACTGCTGCCTTATATGGAAGATAATCAATAAATCAATAAATAAAATTCATTGGGAACATAAGCCTGACATTTAATCTTAACCTAATCTAATTTTATGACCATGGGCAAGTCGCTTAACTTCTCTGAGCTCCAATTTTCTCATTTGTTCTAAGGAAATTACAACGGTTGTAAATTGCTTAGCACAGTGCATAGTAACAGTAAATATCATTTACTTATCAGTGATTTCCTAAGAGTAGACAGAGAAAGAAGTGGAGCCTCTCAGTCAGAAACCAGACACATTTTCAGCTGTATTAGATTTTGCCCAATTGCACTTTAAAATAATTGATGCCATTCACTACTTCCACCATGCTCCATATTCTCACCAACTTTTGTTATTGTCTGATAGAGGGAGAATGGTACAGCTCATGGTTATTTATAATTCCCACAATTGGAGAAATTAAGTATCTTTTCATGGGACTAAAGGTCATCAGGGGTTGAGGGTTGTCTTGCTTTTTTTTTTTTTTTTTTTTCGGTGAAATTGTTTTTCTTATGGACTTACAGGAAATTTTGTACTGGTCTAGAAACAAATCCTTTATCAGTTACACAAATTTCAAATTTCTTCTCCTCGACTATAGCTTCTCTTTTAATTACCTTTTTCATATAGAAGCTATTTTAATTCCAAAAATTATTATTCTTGTCCTTCAAGGTTTTTACTTTTGTGTTGGTTTAAAAAATAGTACCTGCCTCATAAGCTTATTATGATAAGTTAAATGAATTAGCACTTTGAAAGTGTTCAGAACAGTGCACGGTACGAGTAAGTGCTATATAAGTGTTAAATAAACAAAACTACACTAACATTTGTGGGGAAGCACAGTGTTGGCAGGAAAGGGGAAGACACTAGAGAAGTTTTAGAAACAAAAACTTGGTACAGGGTGCATTCCATACATGCATTACGTATAGGAAATGTCCCTTTGGACAAATCTGAGTAAATCCAAATCAAACCAACAAGGCTCCATAAGATCCAGTCTCAAGTCTACAGTTCAGTAACTACAAACAGGCCTGTGACACTTCTGTAACCCACAGAGAAACAGCTGGAATTTGTTGGTCGGCATTTCTACCGTAAACAGAATCACAGATTTAATATTTCCTGTAATTTCCTCAGATCTTATTTCCTCTTAGGAATTATCTCTACATATTACTGATAAATTATGGTTAAAGTTATCTTTTCTTCCCCTAGCATTTATGAGCTCTCCATTGTCTGCATGTCAATTTGCAGGCCACACAAAAGATGGAGTAAGAGTCCAACAAGGAATCTAAGCACTTTCAATTTCAAGATGGCTCAGTACATTACATACAACTTGCTCTTAAAGACAACAGTTATATAGGTTAATGTATTAAGATTCACAGTTATTATGAACACATTAACAATTCTTGTCCATACTAATTATCATTCACAGTTCAGACGTAAACTGTTTTTTGTACAGATTTTGAATAAAATGTGGATCATATTTTACAATGGTTTGGCCTGACCAGAATTGCTATGACGGTCCACACAACCTAAGCTATGTCAATGGAAACGTGATATAGGAAAGTGACCCACATTACCGAGGTCTGGTCACACCTCACACCAGAGACTGCTTATACTAAAAAATAGGTCTTTTTAATTAGGATCTCTTTGTGAAGAAGTACTGGTAAAGTAATGCCAAATGATTAAAGAAAAAATATTTAAATATCAACAGAGACAAAAGAAGAAATAAAAACCTTACCACATAGAAATAATTTTGGTTTATGCATAATTTTAGCTTTTTTCTCTAAATGTGAATGTTTACTTTTTATTCTTTTCTCCATACCATGATTCTGTAACAAATGTGTATTTATAAAATTAAGAAGTGATCATTATGTTTTGTAACTATTTTAAACTTAGCAGTCATATGTTCTGGTCCAGAAATAGTTACCTACTATGGCTGAAGAATATTAATTATAAGGGTCTATCATAAGTTACTTGAGCTAACCTGTAATATTTACATTTTATTTTCCTAAAATTTCTGAGTACTTCTTCAATAAACATTATTGCAGACAAAGCTCTATACATGATCTTATTTCACTACGATCCATTCTTGGAAAGGGAAATCTTTTAAATGTGTATAATTTTAAAACATTTTATTTATTCATTGAACAAGTTTTATTGAGTTCCTACTAAATACAAGGCATTGTGTAGGGTTACAGCAGTGAACAAAATAGACAAAAATCCTCATCTCCAAGATTGCCAAAGGGAGAGATAAATGAATAAAATCTGTATTATTTGTGGCATTGCAATGGAGAAAATTAAGGAGAAAAATAAAGCCCTTTGGGAAGAGTTGCACTTTTTAACAGGGTAATTTAAGAAGGTCTCAATGAGAAGAGTAAGTGTCAAATACATTATATAAGCAGTTTCTCTCAACAAAATTTGGTATTATCATTTTTATCATTGATCTGATTTTCTTTCCAGTGTGATAGGGAAAAGGGAGGCATCTCACTGATTACTAATGCTTACAGTTATTTACAAATCTTATTTTACAAAATGCCTGGTTATATCTTTTGGCAATTTTCTATTGGGTTATTATTTTTTCTTATAAATGTGTAGATGATTTTTATATTAAGTACGTTAGAACAACTTTGTATTTACCTTAAGTTTTTATTGATGGTGGTTTTTAAAGTGCAGAACTTCTGGAATACTTCTGGCTCACAAGGACACAGGTGATGATAAAATTAGAATATCTCACAATTTCTCATTTGCTTTATTCTACATCATATACATAATAATTACATAATAAATATGTTTATCCTACCACATATAGAAAACATTATATATTTTTTTTTCTTGAGGCAGGGTCTCACTCTGTCACCTAGGCTGCAGTGCAATTGTGCAAGCATAGCTCACTGCAGCCTGAAACACCTGGGATCAAGTGACCCTCAGAGCTCAGCCTCTCGAACAGATGGGACTACAGGTGCACGCCATCATGCCTAGTTAATTTTTCTATTTTTTGTAAAGACGGGTTTTGTCATGTTGCCTAGGCTAGTCTCAAACTCCTTCCTGGCTTCAAGCAATCCTCCCACCTCAACCTTCCAAAGTGCTGGGATTACAGGCATGGGCCACAGCACCAGACTTCATTTTTTAAAAACGTTGATTATGCTGCCCCCATATTTAATGGTCATATTATATCTATGTGTCTACATAAAGCATGTGCTCACTGCATATTCTGTTCTTACTCTTTGACTCTTATTTAGCCATTCTTGAGTGTGTGTCTCCGGGTGTATGTATGTGCGTATCAAGTAAACACACCACTAATCTATAGATCGCTATCTCTTCAGGCACTTTTGTGGTCTGAAGCTTATTCTCCAATAGATTACTCGGTTATATGAACAATAGTAACAAAAAATAGAATTAAACAACTGGGGAAAAAATCAACCAGGAAATTAAAAGACTTGTACACTAAAAATTAGAAAATATTAATGTAGAATATTAAAGAAGACACAGAAATACATCCTATGTTCATGGATTAGAAGAACTAATATCACTAAAATGTGTATTTTATCCAAAGTAATCTGCGATATAAACCCTATCAAAATGTCAACAGCATTCTTCACTGAAATAGAAAAAGAAATCCAAGTGCTTATATGGAACTATGAAAGACTATAGCCAAAGTAAACTTGAGCAGGAAAAGCAAAACTGGAGGCATCTCACTTCCCAATTTCAAAATAGATCACAAAACTACAATAATCGAAACAAATCAATGGAACAGAATAGAGAGTCCAGAAATAAATCCATGCATCTACAGTGAAATGATCATCACAGGGATGCCATGAACATAGAATAGGGAAGAGATAATCTCTTCAATAAATGGTGGTGAGAAAACTATATATCCACAAGCAGAAGAAAGAAATTTGACCTGTATCTGACACTGTATACAAAAATCAACTCACAATGGATTAAAGACTAAAACATAAGACATAAAACCATATAACTAATAGAAAAAAAATAGGGGGAAGTTTCTTAATATTGGCCTGGGAAACAATTTTTTAGATTATGGCCATAAAAGCACTGGCAACAAAAGCAAAAATAGACAAATGAGATTATATCAAACTAAAAAGTCTCTGTACAACAAAGAAAATGATCGATTGAGTGAAGAGACGATGTACAGAATGAGAGAAAATATTTACAAACCATATATTAAGGGATAGTCTTCCAAAATATATAAGGAACTAATACATCTCCATAGCAAATATAAATAAATAACCCAATGTGAAAATAAGCAAATGACTTGAATTGGCATTTCATAAAAGAAGACATACAAATGACCAACAGATAAATAAAAAGGTGTTCAACTTCGCTATTATCAGGGAAATATTAATCATACTCACAGGAGCTATCACCTCAAATCTCTGATAATCACTGCTATCAGAAAAAAATAACAAGTGTGGTAGGGACATAGAGAAAAGGAAATTCTTCTCACTGTTGGTGGAAATGTAAATTGGCACAGCCATTTTGACAAACAGGGAAGCTGCTCAAAAATCAGAAATAGAACTACTTTGTCATTCAGCCACCTCACTTCTAGGTATACAGTCATACATCACTTAACACCGAAATGCACTGCTAAGTAATTCATCATATAAGAACAAGCACATAGAGTATACTTATACAAACCTAGATGGAACAGCCTACCACACACCTACGCTATAAGCTATAGTCTATTGCTGCTAGGCTACAAACCGGTACAGCATGTTATTGTATGAATACTGAGTGTCTAAACATACCTAAACAAATAAAAGAAACAATAAAAATTCATTCTTATACTCTTATGGGACCGCTATGCTACATTCAGACTGTCATTGATTGAAACGTTGTTATGTGGTACATGACTATATACCCAAAATATATGAACCAGTACCTCAAAGAGATATCTTCACTCCCATGTTCATTTCAGCATGCTTAACAAAATCCAAGATATGAAAACAACCTAAGCAACTGTCCATCAGTGGATAAACGGATAAAGAAAATAAGGTGGACATTCATACATGTGTGTGTGAGTATATATGTATACATACACACACACAATGGACTATCATTCAGTCATAAAAAAATAAATTCTGACATTTGCTGAAACACAGATGAACCCAGAGGACAATATATAAAGTTAAATAAGTCAGACACAGAAAGACAAATACTATATGGCATCATATATATGTGGAATTCCATACATATCGAATAGATTTTATTTGACATTATATAGTATATTAACATGGATTAGATGAATATTAGATTTGATTATGGGAGGGGGATATGTTGGTCAAGGGGTACAAAGTTTCCGTTATGAGGACAAATACGTTCTGGAGATGTAGTAAACAATGTGACTGCAGTTAACAATACTTTATTCTTTCTCGTATATTTTGTAAGATTCTTGGATACTCTCAAGCCTTGTCCCAGATGAGTAGGTTGCACAAATTTTCTCCATCTCTGTAGCTCGCTCGCTTCTCTGCTCGCGTAGTTTCTTTTTGCTGTGCGCAGACAGCTCTTTAGTTTAATATAGATCCCATTTGTTCAATTTTTGCTTTTGCTGGGCCGTTGCTTTTGGCGTTTTAGACATTGAAGTCCTGCCCATGCCTATGTCGGCTGAATGGTACTACCTAGATTTTCTTCTAGGGTTTTTATGGTAATTGGTCTAACATTTAAGTGCTCTATCATCTTGAATTAATCTTCGTATAATGGGGTAAGGAAAGGATCCAGTTTGCAGCTTCTACTTATGGCTACCAATTTTCCCAGCACGCATTTATTGAAGATAGGGAATGCCTTTCCCCATTTTCTGTTTTCTCTCAGTGTTTGTCAAAGATCAGACGGCGTAGATGTGCGGTATATTTCTGAGGAGCTCAACCCATCAAAAGTGGGGAAAAGGATGATGAACAGACATTTCTCAAAAGAAGATATTCATACAGCCAACAGACAACATGAAAAAATGCTCTCGTCACTCCCATCAGAGAAATGCAAATCCAAAACCACAAATGACGCATACCATCTCACACCAGTTAGTAATGGCAATCATTAAAAGTCAGGAAGCAACAGGTGTTGGAGGGATGTGGAGAAATAGGAACAGCTTTTACACTGTTGGTGGGATTGGTAAACTAGTTCACCATTATCGGAAACAGTATGGCAATTCCTGCAAGGATACTAGAACTAGATGTACCATAATGACGCCAGGCCATCCACTACTGGGTATATGCCCCAAAGGATTATAAATAAATTCTACTACAAAGACACATGCAGCACGTATGTTTATTGCGGCAGCTATTACAATAGCAAAGACTTTGGAATGCAACCGCAAATGATCTCTGTGACAGACTGGATTAAGAAAATGTGGCACATATACAGCGCCATGGAATCTATCAGCCATAAAAAAAGGATGAGTTTGCGTCGCTTTGTAGGGACAACTGGATGGCAGCTGGAAACCATCATTCTTAGGCAACTCACAAGAACAGAAAACCAAACACCGCATGTTCTCACTCAGAGGTGGGAACTGAACAATGAGATCACTTGGACCGCGGGAAGGGGCAATCACGCACCTGGGGGCCCCTATCATGGGGGAGGATGGGGGTGAGGAGGGGGGACTTGCATTGGGGAGTTAACATGATAGTAAATGCATGAATTGATGGTGCTGACGAGTTTGATGGGTGTCGCACACCAACATGGCATAAGTATAGGCATATGAACAAACCTGCCGTTATGCACATGTACGGCTCTAGAATTAAAGTATAATAAAAAATAAAAAAAATAAAAAAATAATAAAAAAAAAAACAATACTTTATTCTGTACTTGAAATTTGCCAAAAGCTTAGATCTTCAGTTATCACACACACAAAAACAGTGTTAACCAGCTGCAGTGAAAAATGTGTAAATTAGCTTGATTGTGGTGATTACTTCAAAATGCATATGTATATCAAATCATCACACTGCACACCTTAAGTATATACAATATTTGTTAAATACACCTTTAAAAAAACCCAGCAATACATCTTTAAATAGGTGAGCCAGGATTTGTCTCCATCATGATCATACAATATTTTAAGTCTTCAAGCCTTAGTTTCATCATCAATAAAAAGCACATAATGATGATTCCTATCTCGCACAAGTTTCATGAAGGTTAAGTAAAATAGATGTGATGTAAATTAAAGTCTTATTTTTGTGCCTGGCACATGTTAGTAAGTATTAGATAGAAATTAGGAGGCCAGACATGGTGGCTCATGCCCATAATTCCAGTGCTTTGAGGGGCTGAGGAGGGAGGATCACTTGAGGCCAGGAGTTCAAGACAAGGCTAGGCAACAAAGCAAGACCCTGTCTCTAGAAAAACCTTGTAAAAAATCAGCCAGGCATGGTGGCATATGCCTGTAATGCCTGTAGTCCCAATTACTCAGTAGGCTTGGGCAGGAAGATCCCTTGAGCCCAAGAGTTTGAGGCTGTATTGAGCTATGATTGCACCTCTGCCCACCAACCTGGGCAACACAGCAGGAACCTCTCTCCTAAAGGGGGAAAAAAAACCCCAAAAATAATTTGTTGGGGATGCCATTGTCAGACTTCTTGCCCTAAAATCTATTTGTTCTCTATTGACATACTGGAAAGATTAATAATGAAGCTAAACTCACTTCAACTGCACATTCAGACTCTAAGCAATATATCAAACATAATCTAAATTCAAGTATATGGTAATGGAAAGCAACATGCCAGAATATACAAGCCTACAACTTCTCTCTGATTTTTCTGTTTTGAAACCCTATTTTTAATATGTCCCCACTGAATTTAATTTAAACTTATTAAAATAAAGGAATTTTCAAATGAAGCATAAAAATTTACTACTTTATATTTACCCATTTTCTCATTTGCTGCCTTCCATGCATAAATTAGTCTTACGAATGGAAACATTATTTTCTTACTGTACATAATACAGAAAAGAGGCATAAGATAGTAAACGTTATTTTTTATTCCAAAAGATTCCAAAGGTAGAATAAATTTTGCCGACAACGTCATTCCACCGGAGGAACCCAGAAGAAAGGTAATGCAACCCTCTTTTGCATGTATACAGCACAGGAAGTGCTCTTCCGGGAAATACTACTATATTCAGAAGGAAGTCACTGTTGGAAATCTCTAAATAAGACTCCACCTCCCCAGTCTTGCTGCTCTCTGTCCATCCTCCCTAACCCCACCCAGACTAGTCTTGTTTCCCTTAAATTACTCATTTTCTTTAAATTACTCCTGAAGATGACATCTCTATTTACAGAACTATCACTCAAATAATTCAAACATTTTATAAATATTAATCTATAATACAATATGATAATAAAATCCAATAAAATTGGCCTTGAGAATGTTATCTTTCCTATACATATACCATTATTATGAGAAATGTGGAAGTAATTTATCTCAAATACTGTTTCCCTATATTAATTGAAGAATAAACACATTAAAGCTAAGATGATTGCTCTCATTTGTAAAAATTAGTTTGAATGTTGTTTGTGATATTACAAATCGACATTTGGCTGGGCGTGGTGGCTCACACCTATAATCCCAGCACTTTGGGAGGGCGAGGAGGGCGGATCACTTGAGGCCAGGAGTTTGAGACCAGCCTGGCCAACATGGAGGAACCCCATCTCTACTAAAAATACAAAAATTATCCGGGTGTGGTATCATGTGCTTGTAGTCCCAGGAGGACTCCAAGTACAGGGACTACTCAGGAGGCCGAGGCAGGAGAATCTCTTGAACCTGGGAGGTGGAGGTTGGAGTGAGGCAAGATTGTGCCACTGCACTCCAGCCCTGGCAAAAGGTTGAGACTGTCCCAAAAAAAAAAAAAAAAAAAAGAATGAGAACTATAAATCTTTTAATTCAGTTTGATTGAATCATTCCATTTGCACAGTAATATTCAATATAATAATATTCTCATGACAATAACATTCTAATAATAAAATTTTAATGCCCTAAATGCCAAAAAAGATAAATCAAAATCCCTTAGTATACTATGAAATATTTATACAACAGGGTAGTATATGAGCCAATTAAAGTAAAAAATATAGCCAATGTACACAAAATACTTGATACCATATACACAAAGAACGTTAAGCAAATGCAAAACAGAACTCACAATTGTATGTGCATATGATTATATCTAACTATGCATATACATACCCCAAAACAATTTGTAAAGAAATTTTTTCCCTCATCATCATATTTTTTTTTTCCTCAACAGTTTCCAAATCCTTTAAAAAAATGGCAGATGATTGAACCAGTCTCATGGCTTAACAGAGAGTATGCGGTGCTCCACTAACTGTAAGCACTGTAGGGCAGGAAACAGCCTCAGTTGTTCCCTGTTTCACATAGCCTTGCACCAGAACAGAGCCTGACATTTGACAGCTGATATTTTATGGCATATACTATGTGTCAGGCACTGTTTTAAGTACTTTACATAGACATAGACATAGACATAGACATAGACATAGACATAGACATAGACATAGACATAGACATAGACATAGACAGACATAGACATAGACAAAGACATAGACAGACATAGACATAGACAAAGACATAGACAGACATAGACACAGACATTCACATAGACATTTAATCCCTATAACATAAGTACTATTATCATCCCCATTTTATATACAAGGGGCCTGAAGCACAGAGGCATTTAAATGATTTACCAACATGACACAGTCAGCAAGAGCCAGGATTAAAACTGAGACACTATGAGCCCCAGAATCCATGCTCTTACCACCCCATCCCACCCTGCTATACCACCTCAATAAAAGAGGAGGTGAGCAATAAAGGTGGATGAATTTTAGGATGGATGGATGGATGAATGAAACAATCAATTGATGGATTGATAGATAATTTGATAGAATGATTTATAGATCAATTATTTGGGTTCACTCTCTCTGAAACTGAGAAAGGAAACTGACTTAGTAGTGAGCACCTCTCTGCTCTGACACTCTGTTAGGTGCTTTTACATATTTCTTACTGAATCATAGTAATAATCCTGTAATATGCCTCATATTGCCTCGTTTTGAAGATGTGGAAACTGGATTTTGTAAATTTGATGTTAATTCTT
>NW_016804232.1:2127402-2137850 GCF_001698545.2 Rhinopithecus bieti | reverse complement strand
AAAAAAAAAAAAAAAAAAAAAGAATGAGAACTATAAATCTTTTAATTCAGTTTGATTGAATCATTCCATTTGCACAGTAATATTCAATATAATAATATTCTCATGACAATAACATTCTAATAATAAAAATTTTTAATGCCCTAAATGCCAAAAAAGATAAATCAAAATCCCTTAGTATACTATGAAATATTTATACAACAGGGTAGTATATGAGCCAATTAAAGTAAAAAATATAGCCAATGTACACAAAATACTTGATACCATATACACAAAGAACGTTAAGCAAATGCAAAAACAGAACTCACAATTGTATGTGCATATGATTATATCTAACTATGCATATACATACCCCAAAAACAATTTGTAAAGAAATTTTTTCCCTCATCATCATATTTTTTTTTTCCTCAACAGTTTCCAAATCCTTTAAAAAAATGGCAGATGATTGAACCAGTCTCATGGCTTAACAGAGAGTATGCGGTGCTCCACTAACTGTAAGCACTGTAGGGCAGGAAACAGCCTCAGTTGTTCCCTGTTTCACATAGCCTTGCACCAGAACAGAGCCTGACATTTGACAGCTGATATTTTTATGGCATATACTATGTGTCAGGCACTGTTTTAAGTACTTTACATAGACATAGACATAGACATAGACATAGACATAGACATAGACATAGACATAGACATAGACATAGACATAGACAGACATAGACATAGACAAAGACATAGACAGACATAGACATAGACAAAGACATAGACAGACATAGACACAGACATTCACATAGACATTTAATCCCTATAACATAAGTACTATTATCATCCCCATTTTATATACAAGGGGCCTGAAGCACAGAGGCATTTAAATGATTTACCAACATGACACAGTCAGCAAGAGCCAGGATTAAAACTGAGACACTATGAGCCCCAGAATCCATGCTCTTACCACCCCATCCCACCCTGCTATACCACCTCAATAAAAGAGGAGGTGAGCAATAAAGGTGGATGAATTTTAGGATGGATGGATGGATGAATGAAACAATCAATTGATGGATTGATAGATAATTTGATAGAATGATTTATAGATCAATTATTTGGGTTCACTCTCTCTGAAACTGAGAAAGGAAACTGACTTAGTAGTGAGCACCTCTCTGCTCTGACACTCTGTTAGGTGCTTTTACATATTTCTTACTGAATCATAGTAATAATCCTGTAATATGCCTCATATTGCCTCGTTTTGAAGATGTGGAAACTGGATTTTGTAAATTTGATGTTAATTCTTGGAAAAATCCTGGGATTCAAACTGATGCCTCGCAGAGTTCAAGTTCAATATATACTCGTTGAAAGAAAGATTGTAAAGTACTCTTTTGAAATTTAGAAAAGGAAATAGCAAGAATTAGTCACCAATATGGTTTCCTTAAAGCAAATAATGCCAAGCCAATCTCATTTTCTTTTTTGCTTGGTTTTAAACAGGTATATGAGAGATACACTATGGACAAAGTATTCCTGGATTTCACCAAAGGTACTAACAAGGTTATTCAAAATATCTTTGTGAATAAGATGGAGAAATGTAGTTTGCATAATGACACAAATGTGTGAATTTGAAGGCAGTCAAATAATACAACCAGAGATTTCAGTTTCAATCTCAGGTAGTGAGAATGGTATCTATTGCTGAACCCAAACAAGGACTTGGATGATGTCATGTTGGTCAGATTTGTGAAAAACAAGAAGCTAGCAGAGACCACAATCATGTTGGTTTAAACAAAGATGATTTTATTTTAAACAGAGTGAATAAAAAATTTACTTTATAATGAAGGCACAGGAGAAATGAGGTTTAGGAACTGCCAGGGTTTTCTTTAAAAGGTGATTTAGCGGTGGGCACCTAATGCAAGTCAATGCGGCACATAGCTTCCAAAAAGAGTGAAAACTTAAGACTTCATTAAGGGAACTCTGTTACTCAAGACAAGTTAACTATCATCACACTGTGCTGCTGCCCTGGCAGACCCCTACAACATGTAGTACTTATCAAGTGCTTGCTATGTGCCAGGCACTCTACTGTATTCACACATTTAATTCTCCCGACAATTTTAAAGGTAGGAATTACTATTATATGTCCATTATCCCCAATTTACAGAGGAAAAAACTCTGAAACACAGAAGTAAACTTTTACTCAAGTAAAAGTTAGGTTTTTACCTACCCTGTCAGCCACCCAAGGACTCTTACCCACCCGATCAGCCACCCTTGGACTCCAGGCACCAAATTATAAAACTAGACCATTTGCAATAATATCTCTGAGTGAGTTCCTAAATTAATTTCTTTTTGGATATGCCCCAAGGAGGTTATTTGCATTCAAACATGTAACTCAAACTGAGCTGGCAAATTAGAAAACAATTACTCGTCCTTGGTTAAATCATGCCACCATTTTTTTTTAATCCTCTTACTGCATTTGTGGATCACAGTCACACTTTTCTAACTTTAAGAGGACTTTTGGGAGGGGGTCAAAACTACTATCAGTAACTCAGTCATGCAGGGGTGCTACTTACCTATAGAAGGAACATTTCAGACTCAGAAACACCTTAGCCTTAGAAACATGGAGTGGGAAAAATAAACGCTACTTAAGAGACTATACTAAATGCAATCTTAACTTTTAACTTTAAGGCACTGAAAAATAATATTTCAATCAAATATTACATTCAACTACTATTGCTATTGGGATAAAGTGATATATTTAGTAAAAATAATGTAACCAGCTATCATAAAATGATTGACATTTCTCAAATGTACAGCTTTCGCATGTACATGTTGCTTTAAGATGCTTCATATGGTTACTGTTAAAATAAGTATGTAAGATTTATTGAACAATACAGTAAACAACCACAAAAAGCATGTATAAATTGTTAGTGGATTTGGCTACTTATGGCAGAAGTCATTGGTGGACTGTGTTTCATCAGAACATTCACTCTCCCACTGAAAAATGAAACATTTTGTAATATACAAACAAGAAACATGGTTCTTTTCCCTCTTACTGAGTTTATACTTTCCTTCCCATAGAAAATCAAAGAAAGAAAATATACAACTTTCTCAATGCATTTGTAAGGAAGAAAACTACAACTGAAAATAAGTCAATTGTATAACACATTATTATAAGAATTTAGCCATTTCTCCTGAGTAACATAAAAGCTAGAAAATACTCAAAGACACATGTGACATTGATATTCACACAAGTGAAAGTCAAGAACATGAATTAGTAACAGAAGGCATTTCCATAAATAGCATTTATTTCTTACTTATATTTTGACCTCTATATTCTGTGCCATTATGGGCTCTCAATGACAAAAGGCTACAAATAAAATTGCTGATAGTGCTCATCAGCTACATCAGATCCCTGAGTTTATTATTATTATTGGCAATATGTGGTTTGCTCTCTTAAAAATGGATGTACATTCCAAAGATATTTGTTAGCTTCATCAATTTATTGATTACTGAGATGTTCACATTAAAAGCGTGGAAAACAATGAGAAACATAAAGATGTGAAACAATTACCTATAATTCTATGGAGAGACAACCATGGTTAATATTAGCTTTACTTCCTTCTTTGGTGCTATCTCTTTATGTCATTTCTAGCATAGTTTATAACTGTGCCTTTAAATTAGTATGATATAATAAGCATTTCCCACACAATAAAAAATATGTGGCAAATTTAATTTTTAGTGAATACAGAATATTCCAAAATAAGTTTTTACTTGTTTCTCTAACGCCAGATGTGTATGTGCTTTGCGCTATTTCATGATTGTGAACAACTCTGCAATTGTGTACTTATCATTGTCTTTATCTTGATTCCTCTAAAGACATTTACCCAGGACTCCAAGAATGAATATTTCAAATAGAATTATCGAGTCACTAAGAATGACACTTTAAGGCTCTATATGCCTATTGAGCAATTGCTTTTTGCACAGCAGGGAATGAACCTGTATGTCTTACTATGCCTTAGGCAACACTAATTATTATTCATTTTTATAAGTATTTGAATGATCAAAAGAGAAAACATGTTTCAGTCATTTTATTTGGTTATATTTAATTTCTAGTAAGACAATATTTTTCATACATGAATTTGACCTTACGTTTTCAGCTTTTGTGAAGTATTTCAAGTTAATACATTGAAGTTGTTATAATTTTTTACTGACCTATTTTAATAGTCTCTTTGTAAAATAACTACTATTACCAGCAGTTATTCTTGGAAATATATTCCCCACCTTATATTTTCAATTTATTTACATTGTTTTAACATTAGAGTTGTTCTACTATATAGCAGGGATTGTTATCTCCAGTACTTAAAAAACAATTTCATGTATACTTGAAGATAAACTTTAGAATTTGTTAAATTCTGAAGATAACCCTGTTGAAATGGTGTTCTGAATTCTGTGAAAGTTAATATGAGAAAATTTTACATCTTCACTATAATATTGAGTTTTCCTAGCCAGGAAAGTTGTATAGGTTTTGTGTATGTAAGCCCCATACACACCTTGTTACTGTTATTCCTAGATACATTATATTTCATGCTGCTGTTAACTATGCATAGAATCTCTTCTCCATTACATTTTCAATTATATAGGCAAGTACACTGATTTCATATTTGGTCAGAGGCTTAACTCTATAACTTGTATAGAGTTTAAAATTTTATTTTAAATATTATTATTTTAGTACTTTTTTCAGTCTAAGAAATATAACCATTTAAGTAAACAACCTGTACTTGTTAGTGTGCATTCAGAGACCCATTTTATCCTCTATTTTAGATAACAGAATGTTAAATTATATACAATTATGTTTTTCACAATTTCTCTCACTTTCTCATAATTCCAAATTTCTGTGTTTTAGAGCATGTTTGTATACTTTGATGTGTTTAAAAGTAAGTTGAAACCAACAATTACTTCTATTTTCAAATACATTATCTATCAATGGCCACCAAAAGGGCCAATCCTGGAGTCACGAAGATCCAGGCCAGCATTTTGATTTTCCTTTTTTGTTTCCGTTCATTAAATTGAACAGAGTACTGAGACTTAAATAAACTCAGACATTCCAATGTCTGGATTTTTTCTCTTTCCAAAGTTAGCAAATGAGAAAAGAAAACAATTCACAATAGAGGAAAGAAAATCATTTAAAAGGAAAATGTAAATTTATAAATTTAGAGATTTAAGTTGTGTACATATGATTCTGTGTGTGACAGAGAGAGAAAGACAGAGAGAGAGAAAGAGAGAGAGAGAGAGAGAGAGAGAGAGAGAGAGAGAGAGAGACAGAGACTGTTCACTTCGTTTCTTTTCCTAGCCAGGAATATTGTAAACATAAAATGTGAAGTTAGAGAAAAGGAGAATAAGCAATTATTCTGTGAGAGCTATGGAAAAGATATTGATAATCAGAAGATTCCAATTTGAGCCTCATCAATGAGCTATGTGAACTGGGGAAAACATGTTAAACTAGAACTAAGGTAGGTACCGTCAGGCGATGGAAGCAGTGAGCAACATGCCAAAACTACTGCGGATTGTCCAGGTGAGGATGGCCAGAAGCAGCTGGTCAACAAGGAATGATCCAGAATGCTAAACAGCTGGTGGAAATCAGGACTCAGCAGGGATGTCAGCTGTCAGCACTGGGAGAGAGGTGGAGTCAGCCCTTACTAGAAACATCAGTTGATGCAAAATCAAAGACTCAAGGAAGGTCCATGCTGGAGAGCCAAAGCTAAGAGGAGATAAGAATAGAACCCAAGTGGGCAAAGTACAGAGCAGAACTCAGTCTGACCCAAAGGCAAGCAGAAAATTGGGCAGGACAGGAATGAGTCAGGGAGTCCGAGGAGCAAACCAGATTTGACTGAGTCAAACTCCAGATTCTCCATCCAATTCCAAAGTCAAGAGCGAAACAAGGTCAGCCAGAAAAGTCTGCAGAACTGTACCTTCCCCCTCCCAAAAAAGAAGGCCTTTAGCATTGACTTGTGGCGTCTTCCACCACGTTTCAAGGGATCTTTGGCCTATGATACTATTAAATTCTAAGTTCTTACACTTAGGAAGGGGTTAAATTTGATGATATCCAAACTTCTATCCAGCTCCCCAAGTGTTTAGGACTCTAACATTCTATAAATCTAAAAATACACATTAAGTTCCAATGGAGAAACGAGGGTATTAAATGTTTTATCCAGGGAAACAGTTTACTGGACTCCCTCCCACCACCATCATCCCCTCCATATACAAACATATAAATATCTCACAACCACCACCTAATTCTTCCTCCTAAAAGGTAGTGTGGAATGGTTTATAGCCCTCTTGGAAAAAAAAAAAAAAAACTGAGATGACATTCCATTCCATCCTGACTCACTTAAAGACATCATTTGATTCTCAGTCACAAAGAATTCTCCTAACAGGGTGGAAAAAGCCTTGGTCACGAGGAGATTGCCTGGAGTTGCAGTGGTTCCCTTTGCATTCTCTAAGCCAAAGGGATGCTTTCCAGAGTTGTGTTTCTTTCTTTCTTTTACCCTCCAGGCTGATTTTATAGTAACAAAACACAGCCACTTAAATCTATCTCCAAATAACCAACATTCAGAAAATGTACCACATAAAATATAGACATTTTACAAGGGACCATCTATTAGCTGATAATGGCAGCACTGCCAAGGAATGCATAAGAAAACAAATGTGACCCTCACCAAACGTCAGATCCATTTATCCAAATTAGCCCCTCTGCAGTGAATGCCATTATATGATTCAAAGAATTATGAGGGGTTGGAAGGAGGTTACAATAAACTAAATATGTAGGTTGAGGATACATATAAAGCTTATGAAATGCAGCCTCATAAGATGTTAATAGAAGTCAGAAAAAAAAAAGTTGGCAGAAGAGATTTTAAAATGTGATCATATGGAAAAAAGAACATTACACCAACACAAAAAGTTTCAGAGGGCGAAAACAATAAGTTTCTCTATGTATATTAAAAACGTGTAGATATGGGAGAGTGGAGGGTTGCCAGGTGGAGAGAAACGTGGAATTCATCGGATTTAAAAGACACTTCCATAACCTCCCAGCCCTGGGCAAATGTGTCAGGAAGGGGATCTTCATCCCTGGGGCTCCTGACTGCTCTCAGCTTCTCATTTCGTCCCTCTTCACTTACCTTAGGCAGCCAGTATTTGGATGATTTCTCTGTTTTCTCCACATTAAAATCTAAACTGAGGCAAAGATCTGGGAAAATGTATTTACACTAAGGAATCAGAGTTCAAGCTTT
Organism: Rhinopithecus bieti; assembly: GCF_001698545.2. Lineage (NCBI taxonomy): Eukaryota > Metazoa > Chordata > Mammalia > Primates > Cercopithecidae > Rhinopithecus > Rhinopithecus bieti. The sequence goes on along the minus strand of NW_016804232.1, from coordinate 2,130,597 downwards.
AACTCTCCTTGTGTTGTTTGAAACTTAAGAGTATACAGACTTTTAACCCACCCCCACTCCCCCACAAAATCTTTAACTGTAAAACCTTTGAAATCAGCAAACTATGTGTAAAGAAGAATTAAATTCCATGGAATAAAGTTTCTTCCATGCCTTCTAAATTGTATTATATAGGTAACCACTGACAAAAATCCTCCCGGTTCTCTAAGAAACCTTGTGCTCAATAAAGCCTTCATGCAAGTAAGTGAAATCCAACTAGGACTGTAATACATCACACCCATTTATTGTTTAATTTTAAAACAGTTCAAAGTGTGAAAAGCACAGTAGAGGCAGAAAGATGGGGTAGGACAAAAAAGGAAGGAGAGAGGAATAAAATTGAGGATTTAGGAAAGGGGGAAAGGCCAAGGAAGATGACACAGATGTTAGAAATTAAACATGAGAAAATAAAAAGTGAGGAAATTACAGATAGTACTTAACTCAAAAGTCAACAGTTTTAGGAAGGCTAGAGATACCAAATAAAACAGTGAAAAACGTACACATAAAAATGGCACAGGAGAAGTCATGGTGTATTTGACTAAAGTGCTTAAAGATACTGCTGAAGCTTTTCGTGGAGGCTATTAAGACAGGGTAGCAATTAAGGAACATACAAAAAGTGTTTCATTCGTTATGAAAGTATAGACACAAATGCAAGGAATAACTCCAGCGGAGTGTTCACAAATTCTAAATTCATTACCCACAATGCAGAACAAGTATCTCTTGAAAGGGAATAGAATAGGGGCTATTAAGGTACTCTTTCAGTTAAAAAAAAAAAAAGAAAATGAGCACTATTAATAGTCTTAATTAGGAAATTAGTACAAAATAAAATGTATTCCTAAGTCCTATGAGCTATTTCTATTTTTTCAAAAAGTCGAATAAATTATTTATCCACCCACAACAAGGCCATGGGGGCTAATGAAAATGTCATGCTTTGCTTTTGGTAGAAGTAAATTGCTACTATAATACTAGTCATATCATCCTTATTAGGATGTCTGATTGGCAGTTAAAAATAACTTTCCTAAACACAAATTGTGAAAGTTGAGTCTTATAATAATTACAGTTTGGCAGAAAAAAAATCTTAGAAATAAGGTTCATGAATTTAAAACTAATACAGAACTTGCTAAAGCAAACAACTGGGGAACTGAAGTTTATGATTTTCCAGGATTAAGATCTTCCTTAGATGGATCCCAAAAATAGAAAGAATGAATAAGACCTAGTATTTGCTAGCACAACAGAGTAGCTACAGTAAAATATAATTTCATTGTACACTTTTAAATAACTAAAAGAGTATAACTAGATTGTTGAGACACAAAGGATAAATGTGTGGGCTGATGGATACCACCATCTACCATGATATGATTATTACACATTGCATGCCTGTATCAAAATATCTCATGCTACCCATAAATTTATAGATGTACACTATGTACTCCTAAAATTAAAACTTTTTTAAAAAAAGATTTTCCTCAAATAGGCTGAGTACTGCTGCACGCTCAAACTGTGCTGGCTGTTTTCATGCCTGTTCTGTGTTTGTTGTTGTTGTTGTTGTTTGTTTGTTTGTTTTTCTTACAGTCTCACTCTGTCTCCAGGCTGGAGTGCAGTGGCACGATCTTGGCTCACTGCAACCTCCGCCTCCCAGGTTCAAGAGACTCCCCTGCCTTGGCCTCCCAAATTGCTGGGACTACAGGTGTGCACCACCACGCCCAGCTATTTTTTTGTATTTTAGTAGAGATGGGGTTTCACCGTATTAGGCAGGATGGTATTGATCTCCTGACCTCATGATCCACCTGCCTCGGCCTCCCAAAGTGCTGGGATTACAGGCACGAGCCACCGTGCCCGGCCCGTCTGTTCTGTTTTTTAATCCTCTTTGTGATGTAGGTATTTCTACGTGTATGATATATGAGAACCTGAAGCTCAAGGCTGATCACTGAAAGACTAGGATCTCAAATTCAGATCTTCTGATATTCTCTGACCATGAGACAGGTTCTCTAGTTCATTCAAAGTCCTCACTTCCAGCTACCACTGCTCTTTTCTGTTTTGTAGAATCTGTCATCGTGGATTCTTGTTTTTTCCCTTTGGCCAGTTCTACTATACTTGGATAACTTGCCCATCATTGCTTCACATGTTCACTAACTGAGAGAACATTTATTGAGTGCCAAATAGGTGCTAGAAATAAAAATCCAGAAGATATATTCTCTGCCATAAGAAATTCACTGTCTTGTCAAGGAGGAAGAGAAGTAAATGACTGATGACAGCCGAGTGGGGTAAATGCTGTGATGCAGCGACACAGGAGGGGCTGCTTGAAACAGACTAGTGAGACCGGAAAAGCTCCTAAAACTTGTGCTTATTTTAAAGGACTGATAGCGGGTAGTGAGACAAAGAAGTTCCATCATTTGAGTGTCAAATAATGAGCATGTGGGGAAACATGGAGGACTGAAAGACCAGGCCACATTAAAAGTAGTAGCACTGGGCTCTGTGTGACCCAGGCAAGGGTGACACGGTGGGAGGTGCATGTGTTCAGGTAAAATGGTTTGAACTTTATCCTTCAAGCTATAGAAACAAGGCATGGTGACTCAGCCCTGTAATCCCAGCACTTCGGGAGGCCAGAGCAGGAGGATTATCTGAAGCCAGGAGTTCAAGAACAGCCAAAGCAACATAGGGAAACCCCACTCCCCCACCCCACCAACCATCTTTTTAAAAAATTTATATTTTAAATTAGGCAGGCATGGTGGCTTGCACCTGTAGTCTTAGCTACTTGGGAGACTGAAGCAGGAGGATTACTTGAGCCTAGGAAAAGGCTAAAGTGAACTATGATCACACTACTGCACTCTAGCCTGGGTGACAGAGTGAGACCTTGTCTCAAAAAAAAGTATTGTTTTTGAAAGGTGTAGAGAGCCCCAGAAGGACCTAGCCAGGGCAGTGAAATGGTCATATTGGCTTAAGAGTGCCAAGTTGTCAGTTTTTTTACATTGACATTCAGTATAGGGACCTTTGAAGTTACAATTGCTCCATCAAGAGCCAAGAAATGTGCCAGGTCCAATTCTCCAATATTTTATATAAATATATTCAAAATAATATATTTTTTGAATATGATCAAATTTTGAAAATGATCAAATTAGAGGAAAGTAACTAAAAAACTTTTTTTTTTTTTTTTTTTTTTTT
>NW_016804232.1:2109967-2127103 GCF_001698545.2 Rhinopithecus bieti | reverse complement strand
TTTTGTGAGACAGAGTCTTGCTCTGTCACCCAGGCTGGAGTGTGGTGGCGTGATCTCGGCTCACTGCAACCTCCGCCTCCCGGGTTGAAGCGATTCTCCTTCCTCAGCCTCTTGAGTAGCTACAGGCACCTGCCACCACACCCAGCTAATTTTTGTATTTTTAGTAGAGATAGGGTTTCACCATGTTGGCCAGCCTGGTCTCGAACTCCTGACCTCAGGTGATCTGCCCACCTCAGCCTCCTAGAGTGCTAGGATTACAGGTGTGAATCACTGTGCCCAACCAGCCACTGCACCCAGCCTAAATGCTTGATTCAATCCAACAAATACTTGTTTGGCTGATATAGGGCATTTAACTCCACAATGCAGTAAATGGAAAATAAGTAAACAGACAATTAACAATCAAAAACTTAATTTAAGAAAAAAATCGAATCATTCAAAACCAAAAATATTTATTTTACTAAAGGAATTGCCATGGTATTTTAAAAGGCAAACTTATCTAATGCTGTTAGTTTTATTTATGATGACATAATGTAAACAACTTTTTACAAATGTCTTCACTAGGACTAAATTGACATATACTTGCTTTACATGTATAACATTTTTCCAAAAGCAGTTTAAAAATTGTCATCTGCATCTCTCCAAACTACAGATAGTCCTTAACTTATGAAGGTGTTATGTCCCAATAAAACTATCATTAAATTCTAAATATCATAAGTCAAAAATGCATTTAATACACCTAACCTACCAAACGGAGAGCTGCAGTTCACTGCTGCCACACAGCATCACAACAGAGTATTTTGCTGCATATATGGCTACCCTGGAAAAATATCCAAATTCACAGCATGGTTTCTTTCCCAAAGTGGCTGGGACTATAGGTACATGCCACCAGGGCCAGTTAAATTTTTTATTTTAATTTTTGTAGCGACATACGGTCTTGCTGTGTTGTCCAGGCTCACAGTACAGTTTCTAATGAATGTGTATCACTTTACCACATGGCAAATTTAAAAAATTGTAAGTCAAATAGAATTGTAAGTTGGGGACCATCTATACTTCTTTTCTTCTCCCATGATTTTATTTTCATACTACAAAAGTACACTCACATCAATATTTCCTTCTTTCAACTTTTTCCTTCACGTGCCTAATTCTGTTTATCCTTCAAGATTTATCTTAGATGGCATCATCTTCAGGAAGCCTTCCCTAATTTCCCAGATTAAAGGAGTTGCTCCGTTTCTGGGCTCCCAATCCGCTGTGCATATGATTACCTGGGTAATTTCCACACTCTACTTAAATCAATGCTTTCTGGAAATAGTTTATTTTCCTAATTAGACCATGAACTCCTTAAAAGCCCAGGCTTCATCTTTCAGCTCTGCATCTGCAGGACAACGGCACATAGTCAGTGGCCAATAAATGTTGGTGAAGAGAGGAAGAGAGAGGGAATAAAATAAATTTTATGTCTATTTTCTCCATCAATTCTCTTCTCCTTCATCCTCACGTCATGTCTTTCTATTACTTCTCTCCAAACACTAATACATCATCTTTATCCTTCTCTTCCTAGTTTCAATTCACAACTTGCAGTATCTCTCTTGGGGTCCTAACTATTGCAAAAATGCTGATCTGGTGTGTGAGTAGCACAGGTTTGAGTTTGTTCCTCCTTAGCATTGAAAAGAAGAGGATTGTTTTATCTGGCGCTGGATTAGTCTCCATTATATCTCCTCTTCTGTTTTAGCTAGGGATTTTTAACATGATTGAGTTTTACCTAGTTTTCAATGTTAGCAGCTGGGTAAACATACTTTCTGCAACACCCTGGATAAAATGGCAAACTCCAGGGGAAAGTCTTCTACCTTTAGATTAATAAAAAAGACGCTCACAGCCCTGGCTGGGGAATAGTAACACCTGAGAGCATTTGAGGGGAATTGTGTGTGCTGGCTGTGGAAAACGCAGCTGATGACCAAAACAGGCAGCTGCCGTCCTGAGTGAGGCTGACCGCCCTCAGAGAGTAGCTTCAAACTGTACTTAGCAAGAATAACAGACAAGTGAGGTAAGTGACTGACAACTCTGGTAGGTACTTCCAAAAAAGCCTGCACTTTTCATAGGAGAATCACCTGATTCTAAAAAACATAAATGAAGACTTACAAGGGACAGGAGGGGAGTACTCAAAAATTGCTCAGGGAAAATACTTTGGAAGGAAGATTTTGAAACACAATAGGAAATTCACGTGTATATTTACAAGAGCCAACTTCGTAAAAATCCATGAATGCTTCTGTTTTCACTGTCTTCAAATTGGGTACAAAGGATGAGAAACCTTTTAAAATAAATACAGTGAGTTCATCAATCCTAGAGTTTGTTTTAAACTTACCTGCTGTGCAGATTCACTCTCATGAATCCCTCCATATTTTACATGTTTTAAAGATTTTCTAAAATAAAAATATCAGGCAAGGAAAGTGCCTATAAGTATTAAAGGAAAGTGCTTGTGATGTAAGGTTTAATAGAAGACAACAGGCAAAAACACAATAGACTCACATGGTAAAGTCAATTATCTGTGAGTGGCTACAGTTACTAAAAATATGTTTTTACTATGGAAATGACTGGCAAACCACATTTAAAAAATTGGAGCATGTATATCAACATGTTGAAAAAATACAATAAATGAGTAACAGGCATAGCCTGTAACTGCAATACTTTTGCAAAATAGAAATTTTAAAAGTGGTTATTATGAAAAATATGGAAAACTAACTTCTTAGGCTCACTGAAACAAATGTGTTAAGGAATAATTCAAAAATAACCACTACCAATGTCTTCTAGAAAGTGCAATGGTTACCGAATGAAAATTCAGGAGGGCAGGGATTCTTTACTATATTTTACTGCTATATTACTAGTGCTCAGAACAGTTCATGGCACACAGTAGGTGTTCGATAAATGCTTGTTGAATACGTGAGAGAGTGAATAAATGGAGGAGAAGCATAGACCATTTCAACCTAGCCCTCTGGTCTCTCCAGGTGAGAAACAGGGTCTTCCTGACTCCATGTTGCTGAAATGCTTTGACCTCTCCTCTACTAGGTAGAGCACTCCCTCCCTTGATGCTCTCTCTTCAAGTTAGAGAGAAAAAAGTTGCTAATAAGCAAATCCATTTTATGCACCCCCCCCCACAAAAAAAATCATTTATTTCACAAGTTTAATAAACTACTTTGTCATAAAGGCTTTCATGATTTCATGACAAGATCTGCCTGCCATGGGCTCCCACTCTCTCTGAACCAACCTAACACCCCTCTTCTCTTGCTCCCCCAGATCCAAGCACACTGTCCTCTGAGTTACTCCATAAACTGCCTGGAATACGTCTCCCAGATGCCTGCCAGCCTCCCTCAGACATTTTCTCTCATTTCTTGCAGGCTTCTGCTCAAATGTCACTTTCACAGAGAAGCCCTCTGTGACCAGGCTAAATGAAAAACCCAGCTTCACACTTAACTTCTGGCATTCTTCCTTGTCCTGGCCTGCATTATTTTTCATGGATACACTTGGTCTGTTTCATTCACTTCTCTATCCCCAACGCTTGCAAGAGTGCCTACTACACAGTTAGTGCTCAATAAATATTTCTTGAGCGCATAAACAAACAAGGACACAGTCATATTTTATGTGCCACTTCAGGGAGGCAATATGAGAGATGAAAAAGGTGTTGCATTTTGAATCCCATTTCTAACTACTCACTATGTGCCTGACCTGGAGACCACCTCCCTAAATGTCAGAATTTTCATATCAAGTGGGAATAGTAACACTTATTTGGCATGTACTTGGCAGCCACCAAAGGCTGGTTCCACCCCTTCCTTTCTCCCTGGCTTTTTTGTGGCTGTGAGCTAATGTAACACTTTTGTTAGGAAATAAAATGCCTGCAAGTTCTGAGGTGACTGTGCAATGCGTGTGCTGAGCAAGACAAGAATGTTGAGAAGGCCCTGGAGCAGTATCATTCATAATGACAACCAACATTGATTGTACTTCCGTTTGACAAGAGACAAGGCACAAAAAGGACAACCTTCTTTCCTAAAGGTGCCATCAACTGACTGGGAACAGAGGCTTCTAGAACTGGCCTTGAAACATGACTAAGTTTCAGAATAGTGGTAATCCTGAGAAGCATTTCAGAAAGGAAACTAAACCAATTGAGAGGGTGACTATAGCAGGGACGTCCTTTGGAAACATGTTAGAAGAAGAGTGGACAGGAAAGGTGATGTCAGATTATGGAAGACCCCGCATGCCAGGCTGGAGGCTATGTCTAATCATGTAATTTATGAAGCACCACTAATTTTTTTGAATACTGGAAAAACAGAATCATATAATCAAAATGACAAATTTTAAAGAACCTGTAGAGACTTCTCAAAGCCAAGCACTAAGCAGTACTAATGATTCCAGTGCTATTTGTTTGGAAAAATAAATGATAAGCTTATAAACTGGAATGATTCAATACTCTAATTTTAATCTTCCCAGATCATCACTATTTGAACTACCTTGGAGGAGAAGAGACGTGCTAGAAAAGACGTGGAGAACTGCAACCCATAAGAAAGTACCAAAAAATGTCAGCGCACTAGCAGAAGAGAGCACAAAAGCTAGCCTCCAAGCAGCCAAGGGCTCTATCTGTGGTCTGTGTTTTAACAGCAGTACCAATGATGATGTGACCTCCTTATGAAATTTCCTCTCCTAGGACTACCCCCTCCCCCAACCCAGTCTCTTCCTTGCACATTGATTCCTTACTTATTGTTAAGTCTGAACAAAAATATAACAATCTTATGAATACCAAAATGCTGAAACTTCTACTTCTGTGTATAAAAGAACAGAAAGAAGAAGGTTGCAGATTATTTAATTCACACCAAAGAGGGAAAATGGAAATGAGTATGTTACAGATGCTACTAAAAGTCATTCCACAGTTGAACTCCATTACAGAATTTAACAAGGAATAAAAGTTTTAAAACATAGGAAACCAATCTAGGTATCATATTTTTCTTGGGATCTACTCTTCTCGCAGCATGGTCATCATTTATTCAGATTATCAAAGAGCTTCTGATAAGGTACTCACAAGTGGCTATTATTGAAACTTGGTAACCATAGTGTGAAAGGAAAAAGTTTTATCAATTAATTGTATGAATTACAAATGATTGAGAGGCATAGAGGCAAAAAGAAGAAATGAATGGGCAATTCTCACGTGGAGAAAAGTTAGTCATTGAGGGCTCTGGGGCTTTGCGGTAGAATCAGAGTTATATTTAACTAGGGACCAGAAAAGGGCACCCAGTTCTCCTTCCCCCATTCTGTGTCTATCAGTCCCACAACACACAGTCCCTATTGATGTGAACAGCATTTGATACATGGAAAAGATACAGGCAGTGTTTAAAATCACAAAAGTGTTTAAAGTTACAAAAGTATTTCAAATCCAGGAAAGAGAAAATAGATAGATGAATGTTGATTCAGATATTTCTGCAGACATACCCAAATACAAAGACAACAAAAATAAAAACAGCAGAATTTTAGTTTTATCTTATAACTTTGATGTATACTACATAGAAACACATGAGCCTTTTCAAAAGACTGGATATGGTATTTAAACAAAATTACCTAATTTATTGGCATGATGAGAGCAAATTTTCAATAGAAGAAAAATTAATGTGGGCATTTCGATCCACAAAAGCCACAAAGCCTATTTGTACAGATTCAGAAGACATGTAAAGGCAAACAAAAAGTGAAACTGACATGGAACAGTAAGAATAATTACTTTTTTTCAGACAAACTTGAAAAATTGGTACAGGTATTACAAATAAATAACCTGACATTAATGGAAAAATTTGGCATTTGCAAAGATCCAGAAATAACATCATGATTCACAGGAGTGGCTCAGAAATGCAAACCAACTCTTGGTTTCACCTCTCTTTGCCTTGTTTTCCTTACATGTAAAATGGAAATAACAGAACTTACCTCACAGGATGATTATGAGGATTAAATGAGATAATATATCTAAAGCATTTAACACAGTGAAAGTATGAAATGATGTTAAATTATTATCATTGTTGTTGTATTTATGATAAACTAAACCCAAACAGCTACAGGACACAGAGAAATAACCTAATTCAAGTCATGGTGACTTTCTTATTTATATAATTGTTATGACTCAGTACTTAACAAAGCATATAAAATGTGTTCAAGTGCTTCTAAACAAACAAACAAACAAAAAAAACCCGCAGCTTTAAAATTTTTCCACTAACCAGTTTTGTAAAATGGAAGAGAATTACAAATTGATCTCAAATAAGCCAAGAAAAAAACCCACAAAACACCAGATAAATGCTTATCATATATTAATTCTTAAATGGATGAATACAAGATCCAAACTTACCGTTCAGATAATATTTTAATAAGCTCTTTTCTATTCTGTACCCGAAGGTGGTTAGTTTTATACTTGGAGTCATCAATCAACTCAGGCAAATCCAAGATCTAAAAGGGAAAAATAATTTTCAAGTATAAGAAGTAGATTGTTCTTGTACCAGCCTGTGGGTGCCAGTGTTCAGGTCTTGTCTCTCCCTTCTCAAGAACATTCCTTGCTGGTCTTTATGCCCCTCAACAAGGACATATGGAGGGAACAAGCACACAGCTAGGTTGGATCATGCTGGTGAAAGGGTTTGTCATTCATAAGAGGCTTTTACTACATTTAAGCAAATATTCTTCCATATAGGAGAACAGCAAAAGATCCCCATAAGTCTTATGCTAAATATGAGAATATAGGAAATATGTTATCAGATTCCCACAGAAAAAAAATCTTTAGAGGAAATAGGGAGAGAGATGCTAAACTGGGTAAAACGGACCAAATTTTAAAAACCAATATCATAAGTGCATACCTACATGTATCTTGTATACAGTCAACATGCACCTTGTAGATATATTCACTTATTTATTCCACATGTAAATAAAATACTGTGATCTTCCCAGGTTGTCCTATGCAAAATGTTCTAAAAGCTGCTAAAATAAAGTAAAAGCAAATACATTTGCCCAAATTCTCACCATTTAAACAATAGCAAATCAAAAGATCTTCTTCTTATAGAAGTATCACTATTTTTTATTAATATATCTCCCTGAAGTAATACCAACTAGAAATGCTTTTATAGATTTCCTCTTTTGCTCCTCCTCAATAAGGGGAAAATCTATCTTGCAAGTCCCTCTGGACAACGTTCAATGTTAACAAGACCATAATGAAAGTACCAAGTGGATTTGGAATGGAAAAGTTTTACAAAGACTGTGTAGAGGCAGTGCTTGGCAGTTGTGTTGGAAAGTTACAAGGAGCATTTACAGCCCGGGGGCAGGCCATGTGGCTTACAGAAAGCTTCATTATCTTTATTAATGTATTTGCAAAGGAGAGAGACGTGAAGAAGATTCCCCTGAGTAAAGAGACCATCTCAGTGGTGTAATTTCTTTCACATGTTTCACTTATTTCCTTTAGGAATAATAAAGACAGCATTATTCTCCCAGATTTTAAAAACCAACACCACATACAGCACCCTTTCTAGAAATCTCTCTGTCACAACACCTGATCCAAGAATTGGCCTCAAGCCTTGTCTAGCAGTTAGACACCCTCCCTCCCTAAGAGTGAATAAGTCATTCCAAAAAAAAAGCAAGTGTCTTCACTAAGTCACAGGTTAAATTTACAAACTTGGCCTTACCCAAAAAGCACCATCAGCAACAAAACATTACACAGTGACCACACTTAAGGGTAACTGGAATGCCCATGTGTCCGCTGTATTTGACTTAATGGGACTCTTTTCTGTTTCAAAGATGGTGTGAAATTGTTGGCCAAAGTAATAATCCTTCCATCTTCAACTATGCCAGCTAACATTCCAAATGTCTCTAGAGAGACAGCTTCAAGGACCGTGATCATAACTATTATTTTGGAGCTGAAATTTAAAGAGTGCTGCCTGGGATAAAACAAAACAATGTACATGAAAATGCTTGACATATTAAGCAGTAAATAAATGTGAAGTATTCCAACTAGGTACTGTTTCCCCCAAAAGAAATTTTGTTTTTTTTTTTTGAGACAGAGTCTCACACTGTTGCCCAGGCTGGAGTGCAGTGGCACGATCTCAGCTCACTGCAACCTCCGCCTCCCAGGTTCAAGGGATTCTCCTGCCTCAGTCTCCTGAGTAGCTGGGATTACAGGCATGCACGCCATCATGCCCGGCTAATTTTTTGGATTTTTAGTAGAGACAGGTTTTCACCATGTTGGTCAGGCTTGTCTTGAACTCCTGACATCAAAGGACCCACCCACTTCAGCATCCCAAAATGCTGGGATTACAGGCATGAATCACAGAGTCTGGCCAGATATTTTTAAAAAGCATATATTGGTTCAAAAACGAAAGGAGGGAGGGTTCTGCAAAAAAAAATGAAGAGACATTGGCAAAAACAGAAAGAAAATAACAAAACACCATAAACTGAGTGACAAACATTTTCTAAAAAGGGGAAAAGAGAGAAAAAATAATGAAGACCCATGATAATAAACACTGCAAGTGTTTTAACATACCTGTCATCTAAAGCCCTCCTTATAGCAAAAACCAAAATCCTTAAGATAGTCTGAAAAGTTCTACACGATATGGCGCTGTTACCTCTCTAACATCACCTCTTACCATGCTCTCCTCCCTTGCTCATTGCTGCAGCCATTTCATCTTCTTGCTGGACCAGGAACATGTCTATTGCACTTCAGCCTCAGGAGTTTTAAAATAGCTATTCCTTTGCTTGGAGCATCTTCCACCAGACATCTAGTTGACTAGATGTTGTTGAGTCGACTCAAATTCAACTTCTTAACGCAACTACCCTGATTACCCTACCCCCACCACAGGCCACCCACCCCACTCAACACTGACTCCCCTGATTCCCTCTTCCCTTGCCCATTTTTTCCCATAATATTTATCACCTAACATATTTATTATGTTTATTACTCCATATCTGTCTGCCCTGCTAAAATGTAAGCTTCACAAAGTCAAAATATTTTAAATGTTTTGTTCACTGGTATAGCCCAAATGCTTACATTCTTCCACTGACAAGCTCACAGATAAACAATGTGAACACTTCCAGGTGTATGATATTTCAGACATTATTCTATGCATATGCCTTATTCCATTGTGTCTAAAATCACTTTTTAGCTGCAGCCAGGCAGGGTGGCTCACGCCTATAATCCCAGCACTTTTGGGAGGCCGAAGCGGGTGGATCACCTGAGGTCAGGAGTTGGAGACCAACCTGGCCAACATGGTGAAACCCCATCTCTACTAAAAATACAACAATTAGCCAGGCATGACAGTGGGTGCCTGTAATCCCAGCTACTCAGGGGGCTGAGGCACAAGAATCATTTGAACCCAGGAGGCGGAGGTTGCTGTGAGCCAAGATTGCACTACTGCACTCCAGCCTGGGCAATAGTGTGAGACTCCATCTCATAAATAAAAATAAATAAATAAAATATATAGGTGCTTCTTAAAAGCTATATGGTCTCTTGAAAGAGTTGTTTGTCAGGAGAAAATTATGAAGAGTTGTCACTGACTGTAAGTCATAATGTTCATATACACTGCCATCACTTTATGTGCATTACTGATACAACACATGTTAAGTTTAATTGCCATTTAAAATGGCATCCAGTATAATAGAAAATATAACTCAGTACTGAAATAAAAGATCTTTGCATATGCAGGAAGGTGCAGAAACAGAGAATCACTTGCAGCATAAGAACTACTGGAATCTAGTTTTTAGATAAAGGAAAAGGCAACATCTCTCTCGTGAAATGTGAGGTTTCACAATTTCTCAACAAATTCAGATCATCTGATCTTCCCTCTGCCAGTATAAATGTTAAATAAGTATTTGCACAAGAATTTGTTGCAAACAAGTTTTCTGAGATGACAAACACTGGTCCATAGTTAATATAGCCCCACTCCAGCTTTCTTTTCATTAGTGTTTGCCCCTTTTGTTTGTGTTTGTATATTTTTCCATCCTCTTACTTTAACTTGAAAGTATCATTATATTTGATGTGAATTTCAAATATGCATTGGACAGCATAGAGTTGGGTCATTTTTTTCTGACAACTTGTTTTAATTCATAATATGAAGACCATTCATATTTAATGTTATTCACATTTTTGAATGACTTAGATCTATCAGTTTATTCTTTTTTCCGTTTATTCCTGTTTTGCTTTCTGGTCTTCTTTAGAGTTGTTACTATTACATTTACCTATTTTGATTTTGGCTATATTTTTGCATAGATGTTTAATGATAGATGTTTATTGCTTAGGGGATCATAATGCATATACTTTTCGCAGGGTAGTTAGAATCAAAATTTTACCACTTCAAGTGGAATATAGCAAACTTACTACAATATAGTCCCTTTACTCTCCCCATTTTGTGTTGTATTTATCTGTATGTTAGATCTACATACACCGAAAATCCCAGCAGACAGTATCTTAATGTTTGCTTTCACCCATCAAATATTTCAAAGAATTTACTAGGAAAAGAATAGACCATTATATTCACCCAGATATTTGCTATTTATGTTGTTTTTCCTTCATTTCTCATGTTTTCAGTTCCCTTCTGACAACATTTACCTTCTGTAAATGAAAAAATTCCTTGAAAAATTATTTTAGAGCAAGTCAGCTGACTACAACTTCCATTAGTTTTCCTTTATACAGAATGTCTTCATTTAACCTTCATTTCTTAAGGATATTTCTACTGGATATTGAAATCTAGGTTGGCATTTCTTTCCACATGTTGTGCCACCTCTTCCCTAGCATTAATTTCTGACAAAAATATATGCAGTTAATTGAGTCACTGATCCCCCATAGATAATACATTCTTTTGGTCCTCTGAGTGCTTTTCTGGATGATTTTTGTGTATCCATTGTGTTACAACTGCCTATAGTATTGAGTGCAGTAACATGTATATGCTGTACAGATTTATAGCCTAGGAGGAACAGGCTATCCCATATAGCCTAAGTGTGTAGCAGGCTATACCATCTAGGTTGGGATAAGTACACTCCGATATTCACACGCCACCACCAACTGACACATTTCTCAGGACATATACCTGTTGTTAAGGGACACATTATGTATTCATGCATAGATTTGTTTCAGTTTATCCCATTTATGGTTTGCCGAAATTATTAAATCTATGGGCATTTAACTGTTACCAAATTTGGTATATATACAATTGTTATTTCTTCAAATATTTTCCAGCATGTACACTTTCTCCCCTCATTCTGGGACTACAATGACATAAATATTGGACTTTTTGTTATTGTTGCACAGGTTCCCGAGGATCTGTTATTTCTTGTTTTGAGTAGGAAGGAGCTATCTTTTGTTTTCTCTATTGTTCACATTGAATAATTTCTATTGATCTATCTTTAAGTTCCTTGTCATCTTCATTGCACTATTGAGCTCAACTGGTGAGGTGTAATTTTTTTCTTGGTTATTATACTTTTAAGTTTTTAATTTTTCCTTTGGTTCTTCTTCATATCTTGTATTTCTTTGCGGAATATTTCTATATTCCATTTATTTAAATGGTATTTGTGATGCTTTTTAGAACATTGTTATAATAACTATGTAAACATCTTTGTAAGTTAATTCCAACATCTGCGTCATCTTCGCATTGGCATTGATGGCCTTTTCTCATGCAAGTTCTGGTTCTTCATATGCTGAGTAATAATGAATTGTATCCTGGACATTTTGAACATTATATTATGAGCCACTGAGTCTTGTTTAAATTCTAAGGAGAATTTTTACTCTTGCTGATTTAGCAGACAATTGACCTGGTTACATCCAAGCTGCCAGTTGTAACCCAGCTTCTGTGTGCCCTGATTCTCATGTTGATTAAGTTTTCAAAGCCTTTGCAGTGTTATTTGAATCTGACTAGTATGTGCCAAACCTAATGGTCATATGACAACCTGGGCAGTTGTCTATTTATTAATTCAGTTCCTATCATCTTTAGTATGCTGATTAGGATCAAATTAGTGCATATGCAAGTAAGGGGTGATCCCAAGAGTTCATAAACAACATAAAAGATAGCATTGCCAAGATCTTCTCTTGGCAATCTCTCTAGCATTTTCCAGTTGCCCGGGGCTCCTGCTTTAGTTATCCCACTCCCCAGCATGGTTTCAGGGCAGAGGCCATGCAATGGGAGGATGGAGGGGGAAAAAGGAACAGGGATTCACTCCTTTCTTTGGGATCACAGCTCAGCAATGAAGAAAGTTCTTCTTTCGCAGAGTTGGCTCCTACTCACCTGCTGTTTCCAATACAGGATTACTTGGGGTCTGGGGCATAAGGAAATGGAAAGGAGGCCGGGCGCGGTGGCTCAAGCCTGTAATCCCAGCACTTTGGGAGGCCGAGACAGGCATATCACGAGGTCAGGAGATCAAGACCATCCTGGCTAAGTCGGTGAAACCCCGTCTCTACTAAAAAATACAAAAAAAACTAGCCAGGCGAGGTGGCGGGCGCCTGTAATCCCAGCTACTCGGGAGGCTGAGGCAGGAGAATGGCGTAAACCCGGGACGCGGAGCTTGCAGTGAGCTGAGATCCGGCCACTGCACTCCAGCCTGAGCGACAGAGCGAGACTCCGTCTCAAAAAAAAAAAAAAGGAAAATGGAAAGGAGGGGAAAACAAACTATATCCATACTCTCTCTGACATTACAGCTCACTTTTTCATGTTCTTTGCACCAGGAATAAAGAGCATTTCCTGGATATCTGCTGCGTTGCCTGGTGCTCACGTCCAGGTTTCAGGTTCAACTATACTCGAGTGAAGGAATAACTGGAGGCAAAAGCTGGTTAAGTTGACTGCCGGTTAGAGGTACTTCAAATTTGGGTGTTCTCCCCTAAATCTCTTACTATTTACTTTTCAAAGTCTTTTAATACATGCTTCATGGACTCAAGCAATTCTGTCCAGGTATAATCACCATGCTCAGGGTAAGTGGGAAAAGTGTATTTACTCTATCCTCCTCAGAACCAGAATCTTCACATCTAATTTTCATAGATGTCATTTATTAAGTGCATATGAGCAAGGCCTATTCTAAGTGCTTCACTTCTCTAACATTTTCCAAACCCCTAAGTTGCATATAAATATAATTACATATTATAATCTTCATTTTATACATAGGAGAACAGATGCTTAGAAAAGATGAAGGACTTTGACAGCGGTCACCTACCTACTAACAAGACTTACAATAGGCCTTAAACATTATACCTTGGATATATTATATTTTGGAGCAGGCAGTTTAAAAACCTGCTCCAAAATCACCTACAGTCCTTCTTAAAACTGAAGTTTCCTCTATCTCACCCCAGACATACTAAAGTAAAATCTTTGGGAATGGTGTTAAATAACATTCCTATGCATACTACATTGAGAACCAATGTATAGTCTCTCCAATAAAAGAAGCCTTCAGTCTACATTACTTTCAAAACGATGTCAATATTCAATATTTCATATAGGAATACCCATTAGGGGTGGCATCCATCAACTTAAAATAGCATACATATGCTCACTTTCTTACTTTGCTGTATCATGGTAAGGAACATTAAGTAGGACGTGTTATGAACAAGATTCACTTTATACACAAGAAGATTTTCTGGAACCTCAGACTGGAACCCAACATTCTTACTCTCATCCAACTCCTTACAATGAAAGCTCGCTGATACAGCTCCTCCCCAAGAATTATCAATCAATCATTATATGAATTATATTTTGGAAAGAGACTAAGCATAAGTCAATTCCAATCATTTGTCACAGACAGTACTGCCACATTTCTCCCCAGGAAGTAAAGCTGTCCCATCTTTCCTGATGGAGCGTACTTGACAAAAAAACAGTTTTGAGGGCCTCACTCTGAAGAACTGGGAACCCCATCTTCTATAAGCCCGGTTTGAATAACAAGGCCCTCAGTAATAAATAAATATGAGTAAAAAAAACAGCTTAGAAGAAATCCACACACTACACGTAACTGGGAAGGGAAGAAAACCTTGCATCAGAATGAAGGAACAGATGATTTTTCTTAGGTAAGAAGGTGTTTAGGACAAGTTTACATGTAAGGGTGTAATTACAAAGATTTGAAAAAGTCAATCAGATTGCAACATTCACACAGGATGCCTAGCTAATAATGTAAATAACTCAAGAATCCTGTACACATAAATCTCCTGAGAATCTCAAAGAGTTTTAAAGACATTGGATTAATGGCTCATAACAGGGATTATCATTCTTAACTTTCATATGGGAAAATCAAGGTCAAGTGTGCCATTCCTAAGGCCCTCCAATAGTCTCCTTTATAAGCAATGTGTTATAACACACCATAACAATAAGTCATATTCCAGTACTAAAACTTCTGACAAATGCTTTGAAATAAGAACCTTTGTTGAAAACTGCTCTTATGGATATTTATGAGGAAGTTCAAAAGTGTTAACTTGATCAGCAGTAATGAATCAAAAATACAAAGAATTCAGTACAGTTATTTTCAAAACTAAAGAGTATGTCAAGCAGTAATTTTCGCTGCCAGGTCCTCCCACCCCCAACCCCACCACTTTCTGGAGAAAGAAAACTCCAAAACATATGGCCCAGGAAGAAAATCTGTACTCGTTTATAGCAATGAACTGGCTTTTACATCTCTACAGTTAGAGTACGCAAATGACTTCACAGGCAACAGCTTCCGTATGTTTCATATTTTTAACATTGACCGTTCATAATAAAGATTCTTTGATCCCAGATCAAATGTTTGAATCGATTTTCCCTACATTTACTCAGAGTCACCATTTAAAAGGCTCCCCTCTTTTCCACCTCAGATGTTTCAGCCCTTCCTGCAATCAGAACTATCTCCATTTGTCACCTTCTCCATGGTTCTTCCCACCCCTTTGCTGTGGTTTTTAGCTCTGCCCCCTAACTTCTCATACAAAAGAGGCACAGTAATAAATAATTTTTGTACATAATAAGTTAACTACAGTAAATGAGATTCAGAATTTCATAGGCGTCATTTTTTTTTTTTTTTTTTTTTGGACAGAGTCTCCCTCTGTCACCCAGGCTCCAGTGCCATGGTGCAATCTCACCTCACTGCAACCTCTCACTCCCGGGTTCAAGCAATTCTCCTGCCTCAGCTTCCCGAGTAGCTGGGACTACAAAATACCAAAGTCTTGGTAACTCATATAAACATCAAGTAAAGGAAAAGAAAAAAAAGTCTAGTAGGCCAGGTGTAGTGGTTCCACCTGTAATCCTAGAACTTTGGGAGGCTGAGGTGGGCAGATCGCTTGAGGTCAGGAGTTCAAGACCAGCCTGGCCAGCATGGTGAAACCTCATCTCTACTAAAAACACAAAAATAGCCAGGCATGGTGGCGTGCACTTGTAATCCCAGCTCCTCTGAAGGCTGAGTCAGGAGAATCGCTTGAAGCAATGAGGTGGAGGTTGCAGTGTTCCGAGATCACTAAGTCTAATAAATGCTACAAGTTTAGAATATCCCTAAGAATAAATTATTTAAAATGATTACAAGGCCTTTATTTTAAGGCCTTGTTGAGAAGGAACAATTTTAATATAATCTTAATTCCTAAAACCTTGAAACATAAATTCTTCAGAAAGGTACTCATTAAATAAAGGTTAAGTTGAAAAACAGTTTCAAAATTTCCAGTAGTAAATAAAATAAATATGGGAGTAGCTTAACTATATACGGGTCCAATGAATCTGATATAGTAAAAGAAGAAGGTAGAGAAGGAAAGGAAGAAAGGAAGGCAGGAAGGGAAGGAGGGAGGGGAAAAAAGAAAAAAATACCAGCGTTAAAAGTTCCTTTAAAAATGATTTTTTCCCCCATTTTGTTTGGACTGGTAGGCAGGTCAAGTTTTAGGACAATTTAAGCTACTACGATTCTTCATTTTAAAATGCAGTCAGATACCACAAAAAAACACAGAATGCTAATTTGGACTCTGCCTTATCCTTTATAAGCATGAAAATCCTATACTTTTAGGTGCTAACACAGGGGGCCTAAGTTGGTTATGACCTGGGCAAAACTGAATTTTCCCTGGCTTTGTACAAGATCATAGACCAATCCCAATAATTATAGATTACCTTGCACACAGTGGCAAACTGCTGGTTGTTTCCTGCTCCAACTACAATATAGCCATCCTTGGTTTTAAAAGCCTAAAAGAAATAAATACACGGGTAAATATTATTTATATGTTGACAAGACCACAAAAGTTTACTTTAATTTCTAAAATATCTATATAGAAAGCTTGTTCTAAAGCAATGTTATTAATTCAATAACGATTAATTTGTATCTTTTTCATATATGTATATATATAGTATATCTTTTGGGGAATACTATATATATACACACTAGCTAAATGTCAAATATTCAATAGCCACATGTGACTAGTGGCTATTGTATTAGCCAGCACAGACAGAATATTTCCATCATCACAGAACAGATCTCTCTCTCTCAATACATATGTATCTATATATACACACACACACACACACATATACACACACACATATGTATGTATGTGTGTGTGTGTGTGTGTGTGTGTGTATATATATATATATATATATATTTTATGAAAGGGTCTGGCTCTGTCACCCAGGCTCCCAGGATGGAGTACAGTGGCATGATCTCAGCTTACTGCTCCACCTCCCAGGTTTAAGCAATCCTCCTGCCTCAGCCTCCTGGGTATCTGGGACTACAGGTGCATGGCACCATGCCCAGCTAATTTTGTCCTGTTTGTAGAGATGGGGTCTCTATATGTGGCCCAGGCTGGTCTTAAACTCCTGGGCTCAAGATCTGCCCACTTCGGCTTCCCAAAGTGCTGGGATTACAGGCATTAGCCACTGTGCCTGGCCCTTTTTCTTTTATATATGGATAGTTGGTTTCATTTAGATCGTTCTAAGCATTTCCTAGCTCCTCCACTGTTACAACATTTGTCAAAAAACTAAAAAAGAGTGATTCAAAAAAATAAAGAAAATTCATTATAATGTACAAAATAAAATACTGTATCCATTATGGTTTGAATCAGTTAAGAATTTTTTGTTTTATTTTCATTTTTTTCCCTGTAGGGCAAAGAGCATTATAAGGCAAAAGCATTATGTTTCTACAAAGTGTAAGCAGCATAGATAAAAGAAGAGAGAAGCAAAG
>NW_016804232.1:2106660-2109805 GCF_001698545.2 Rhinopithecus bieti | reverse complement strand
AATACTGTATCCATTATGGTTTGAATCAGTTAAGAATTTTTTGTTTTATTTTCATTTTTTTCCCTGTAGGGCAAAGAGCATTATAAGGCAAAAAGCATTATGTTTCTACAAAGTGTAAGCAGCATAGATAAAAAGAAGAGAGAAGCAAAGGAAGGAGAAAGGAAGGAAGCGAAGGAAGGGAGGGAGGGAGGGAAGGAAGGAAGGAAGGGAGAGAGGGAGGGAGGGAGGAAGGGAGGAAGGAAGGAAGGAAACTGGGAGAGGGAAGGAAAGTGACCTCATGGAGCTACAACGCTTCTTTCAAGAACTCAAATGTAGTATTTTGGGAACTCTTTAATTTTAGTGGCAAAAATGGACACATCAGTATCTCTCTGGATGTCATGTGGCTTATGTACCTAAAAATGTCTGTCCTTTTTTGGTGACAGGTTCCTGTGGACAGCGACAGACACTCTAACCACCAAGTCCTAGCCCCACTGGAGAATGTTTTAGCACTTCCTTCTCCCCATATAATCACAATGAAATCACAGGAACCAAATTTTACCCTCAGAAGGCCTCATTCCTACTTCCCCCAAGTAAATGAGCTATTTGAATTGTCATCCTTTCTACGTAAAAACTGCACTGTATCGCCACCTATTTTTTCTTCACTTCCTCCTCCCTTTGAGAAAAAACACTGTTTTTCTTGACTGGACTTACTCCTGGGCTGACGGCCTCCACCTGCATCCTCCAGAACTTGCTTAATCATCTGTAATTTCTTCATTTCCACTGAATCCTTCTCTTCTGCCTACATACAGGCTCAGTTCTCCATAAAAATACCATGAACAACAACTGAACAGAATTTTGATCAATTCTGACACCGCTTTCAAGCTATCTTGAATGTTCCTTTGTTTCTTTCATCTATAATGACGTAAGACTGCCACCCGCCCTCGCTTCCTCACCAAGACTACACTCTAGTGCCCTCTGTCATCAGGATGCTTACTATCACACTGAGCTACACCTTTTGACCCCTCTGTATTATTTGGTGCTGTTAACCATTCCCTCCTTCATGAACCTGTCTTATCTTCAGGCCCTGTCCAAGTTCATCTCCTAGCTCTCTGTTTTGCTCCTACCCTTTCTGCAGGATTTTCTTCTCCTGAGCCTTCAGCATTTCTTAAGCATCTGTCTTTGGTCTTTCACTTCACTTGCTTATTATAGTAGCCACTAGCCACCTGTGATCATTAAATTTAAATAAATTGAAATTAAATTAGCCAGTCACTAAAGGTCAAATATTGTGATTCTATTTATATGAAATGTCTAAAATAGGCAAATCCATCAAGACAGAAAAAAACACTAGTGGCTGCATAAAGCAGTAGAAGCTGGGGGAAGATGGGGAGTGATTGTTAATGAATACAGGGCTTCTTTTCAGGGCAACGAAAATGTTCTAAAATTGAATGATGCTTGCACAACTCTGAATACACTAAAAATTACTGGATTGTGCACTGTAAATGGGTGAATTATATGGTATGTGAAGTACATTCCAATAAAGCTGTTATTAACAATTAACAATTCAGATCCATAGTCACACTAGCTAAATGTCAAGCATTCAATAGCCACATGTGGATAGTGGCTACTGTATTAGCCAGCACAGACACAGAGTATTTCCATCATCACAAAGTTCTTTTATGCAGTGCTGATACAGTGGAACTGGGAGATTGTATTGGTCATGTCTTCATTTCCGTCTTCATCATCCTAACATGATATCTGAAGAATGTCAGGCAATTAATAAATAGTAGGTAAATGCTAATGAATCAACCAAATGATTGCTTCCAGAGAGCACAATGGTAGCTAAAATAGATGTCAAGTAATACATTATAACAAGGTTTTATTCTATTTACATTGTTGCTTGGTTTGGTAAGGAATGCTATTAAGGAGATATCACATAAACTCTTTTAAACATTCTCTCTTGTCCATGAGGGCAAAAGTAAAGTTAGTGTCATAGACAATGCATTAGTGTTCCTCAAACTACAGAAAGAAAATCTGCAACAAAGCTGTGGGTGAGGTACAAAGGATTTAGAGCTGAAGTATTGCAAGGAACCATTGACAACTGTGAAGTTATACAGGTTGTTTGCTTGCTTTTTTGTGGAGAAGGGTGAGGTGGGGGGGTGAATAAGTAAATGTGAAGTAAGAATCTGTGTTGGAACGTATAATGTGAAAAAAGGCTTTACAAATTTTGGATCAGTGACATGTCCAGTAAGTTTATATTTTCTGGGGTGTTCATTTCCTTTTCATAAGTAAAGAAATGCAAATGTTTCCCTGCAGCCTCCAAAATATATTTAAATACATCTTTTAACAATATAAAAGTTTAAAATGTTTAAGAAGCTTCTAGATAGCTGAACATGCAGAGGTTCCTGAAGGATGGCATGCCCTGGAAGGGAATGGAAGCTCCATACCCCTCCCTATACCTTACCCTAAACATCTCTTCATCTGGACACTTGTTAATATCCTTTATAATAAACCAGCAAGCATAATAATTTTAAGCAAAGGTAACTAGTCAATGATCATTGAAAAGTGAAGAACTCATGGCAGCTGAACCTCAGAATACAATCAGCCTAAAGATCATCAAATAGATTTTATAAAGATTCAGGTAAGATTAGGAGTTCTTTTTAATAATTATTTGTTCCCTGTTACTGCCACAGTATTTATTTAATAAACATATTTTAAATAAGAACTTTAAAAATAATATGTTATTGAGGACTTCTGCATCAATGTTCATCAGGGATATTGGTCTAAAATTCTTTTTGTTGTGTCTCTGCCAGGCTTTGGTATCAGGACAATGCCGACCTCATAAAACAAGTTAGGGAGGATTCCCTTTTTTTCAATTGATTGGAATAGTATCAGAAGGAATGGTACCAGCTCCTCTTTGTACCTCTGGTAGAATTTGTCTGTGAATCCATCAGGTCTTGGACTTTTTTGGTTGGTGGGCTATTAATTATTGCCTCAATTTCAGAGCCTGTTATTGGTCTATTCAGGGATTCAACTTCTTCCTCGTTTAGTCTTGGGAGGGTGTAAGTGTCCAGGAATTTATCCATTTCTTCTAGACTTTCTAGTTTATTTGCATAGAGTGTTTATAGTATTCTCTGTTGGTAGTTTGTATTTCTGTGGGATTGTGATG
>NW_016804232.1:2058611-2105322 GCF_001698545.2 Rhinopithecus bieti | reverse complement strand
AGTCCAAGTGATCTCATTGTTCAGTTCCCACCTATGAGTGAGAACATGCGGTGTTTGGTTTTCTGTTCTTGTGATAGTTTGCTAAGAATGATGGTTTCCAGCTGCATCCATGTCCCTACAAAGGACGCAAACTCATCCTTTTTTATGGCTGCATAGTATTCCATGGGGTATATGTGCCACATTTTCTTAATCCAGTCTGTCACAGATGGACATTTGGGTTGATTCCAAGTCTTTGCTATTGAACACACAGAAGTATTAAAAGAACTTTTGAAAACTGTGTATTTATTAGATAAAAATTTAATTAACAGTTATGAATATAAAGGTGAAAATTTTATAAACTGGAACAAGATTTTTTAAAAGACTAAAAAAGAAGAAAATAGAGTTATCCAGGGAGTTCAGCACCTCAAAACTAAAAATTTCAGCATCTGTGAACAGAGAAAATAGAAGGTAACACCTTCAAAATAATATAAGAAAATTTAAATTAGAATTATCTAAAATAAAGGGAAAAAAAGAAATCCCATTTTAGCTAATGCAAGAATAGAAAATAAAATAAAAGGTATAGTGATTGGAAAGGAAGCTACATAACTGTATATTTTCTCAGATGACATGATTGCCCATGTAGACAAGACAAAAGAATCAACAAAAAATCTCTTCGAACTAAGTGATTGCAGCAAGTTTACAAGCTACAAGGTTAATATACAAAAGTCAATCATTTTACTATATACTAGCAATGAACATTTAGAATTTGAAGTAGTTCAACCATTGTGGAAGACAGTGTGGTGATTCCTCAAGGATTTAGAACTACAAATACCATTTGACCCAGCCATTCCATTACCGGGTATATACCCAAGGGATTATAAACCATGCTGCTATAAAGACACATGCACACATATGTTTATTGCGGCACTATTCACAATAGCAAAGACTTGGAATCAACCCAAATGTCCATCAATGACAGACTGGATTAAGAAAATGTGGCACATATACACCATAGAATACTATGCAGCCATAAAAAAGGATGAGTTCATGTCCTTTGTAGGGACATGGATGCAGCTGGAAACCACCATTCTCAGCAAACTATTCAAGGACAGAGAACGAAACACCGCATGTTCTCACTCATAGGTGGGAATTGAACAATGAGATCACTTGGACACAGGGTGGGGAACATCATACACCAAGGCCTGTCATGGGATGGGGGGAAGGGGGAGGGATAGCATTAGGAGATATACCTAATGTAAATGACAGTTAATGGGTGCAGTACAGCAACATGGCAGATGTATATATATGTAACAAACTTGTACATTGTGCACATGTACCATAGAACTTAAAGTATAATTTTTTTTAAAATGAGCTTCTTACAAGAATTTGGGACTTTTTAAGCTTTTTAAGAAGGTTTGGAAACTACCAAATTAAGCCATTTTGCAAGTCTCAACTCCCAGGTAAAGTCTATGAGCTAGATTACCATCAACAACTTTTCTAGTAAAGTAGGCACTAAATGGTCCTATATAAAGACAAAAAAAATAAATAAATAATATGTTATCACTATAGAAAATTGGGGAAGTACAGAAAAATATAAGATGGGAAAAAACTGCATGATATCATCACCCAGAAGAAGCTACTATTAAGTAGCATTCTTCTTTCTAGTTTCTTTGTATGTGCTTTTACATTATTAAGGAAACTACCTTTGAGAGAAATATGATAGAAAAATCATCAGTGAGTGAAATCTAACCTAACTGAGTCCATCTTGTTTCTAATTTCACAAGCTAACTGACTTCTTTAACTTTACAGTCTCTTCCAGAAGCCCTCCTTGCTCAGGGATCAAAACTGCCTTTTAAGACTAATGAAAGCATACAACATTAGCATTATAGGAGGGACTTGAATTCTGCTAAGACATGGCTTAGTTACATGATAACCAGCATTGTTCCCTTGCTTACCTTTCTAGAAGGATTTACTATTTCAGAAGTCAAAAGGTGTGTGACTTCCTAATTGCTCCTACGGATAACATCACTATCGTCAAAACCTCCTAAGATTGGTATTTGAGATATTTTTCAGACTTTGGCATTCTGGTGAATGACTTAACTCTACCCAGACCCGTGAGTCATAGGAAGGATCTAATACAACCAGTCCTGAGACCCCCACCCAGAAACTCACTCAGAGTACTAAGATAATTTGGACACTGCTAAGATTTCATCCCCAACCAATCAGCAGCACCCAATCCCTCTCCCTTAGCCTGCCAAATTACTCTTTAAATCACTAAACTCCAAGCTGTTTGGGAGGCCGACTTGAGAAATGTCTCCCATACTTCCAAACTCCCATACTCCCATACTTCCCATACTTTCTGGCCCTGTGATTATTGAACTCTGTCTCTACTGTAACACTTGTTTCAGCAAATTGGCTCCATCTCTGCAACAGGCAAGAAGAACTGGTCAGGCAATTACATGAATACGTTACTATACATGAATTTCTAGACTGCATTTTTTTTCATTTAACATCCTATCACAAGCATTTTTAAATAGCATTGTTTTTAATGACACAAAATATCATTTTCAAAATTTGCTTCAACATTCTAAGTTCTTTTAAACTGGAGGGTTTTTTTTTTTTTTTAGTTTGTTTTGTATTCAAATCAAGCCCTAATTCATATGTTAATATCACAAATAAAAAAATATTAAATTTCATATTGAAACTCTGAAGAAAATGTCTGGCCCAACTAAGATCCTTAAAAAGCCAACCTTACCCCAGTAAGGCCTGGAAGATAAAATAGAAAAATGAATCCCACCCAAGACATTTATTAATAATTAACCTGTATGATACTAGACAACTTACATAATTTAAGAGTCTCAGTTTTTACACTCTAAAATATGAATGATCAGTAATTACCTTTAAAATTATTTTGACTAAGTTCATAAAGTACATTGATTCATGTATTTGGCAAATATTTGTTGATATAACTTAGTATGTGCTAGGCTCTGGGTAGAATGGGTAGAAAATGACAAGACAAATGAGACATACATTCTAATAAAGTACCAGACACTACTCAAACATTCACATAAGTAATTATAAACAGTGACAGGCACTGGAAAAGAAAAGTACAAAACCCAATGAGGTATTTTTGTTTGTTTCTTTGTTTTTTTAAGAGACAGGGTCTCTCTCTGTCACTAACTGGTATAATCCTAGCTCACTGCAGTCTCAAACTGCAGTTTGAGATCCTCCTCACACAGCCTCCTGAGTAGCTTAAGAGATCCTCCTCACACAGCCTCCTGAGTAGCTAGGACTACTCAGATGGAGTCTCATTGTGTTGCGCAGGCTGGTCTCAAAATCCTGGCTTCAAGCAATCCTCCAATCTCAGCCCTCCAAACAATGAGATCTTAGGATAGGTGGACCTAATGTTGTCTTAGTTGGGAGCTGTGAAGCCAGGAAAGAGTCCCTAGAAAACTGATCCTAGAAAAGTCCCTAGAAAAAGATTGAGATGGTAAAATTTACTGACTTGGTAATGGCTTGAATATCATGGTTGAGAGTTGAAATCTAAGGGAGAAAAAGGTGTCATGGATGATGCTTAAGTTTTTAAGGAGCTTTTGAGATAGTCCAGTGACAAGTTCACATGAGTAAGACTTGGGTACCAGGTGAAAGTCTTAACTGTGGATAAAAAGTTGGCTGGGTGCAATGGCTCATTCCTGTAATCCTGGCACTTTGGGAGGCCAAGGCAGGTGGATCACTTAAGTCCAGGAGTTTGAGACCAGCCTGGCCAACATTAGCGAAATCCCATCTCTACTAAAAATCCAAAAATTAGCCAGGCGTAGTGGTGCATGCCTGTAGTCCCAGCTACTCGGGAGGCTGAGGCAGAAGAATTGCTTCAACCCAGGAGGCAGAGGTTGCAGTGAACTGAGATCAGGCCACTATACTCCAGCCTGGGCAACAGAGCAAGAATCTGTCTTAAAAAAACAAAAAACAAACAAACAAAAAACTTGACTCATTTGCTTATTATCTATAATTGAAGTCATCACATGGACCAAATCATTTAGGAAGAAAGTTCACACCGCAGAGTAGAAAAAAAAGGAGTTACGTGAGGGGTCTGAAGGCCTTTCTCATTTGAAATCCAGGCCGAAGAGAAGTACTCAGAGAGTAAGATGAGGACTGAAGAATGCCTACAAAGTAGACTTCCATTACATCAGTAAGAGGTGTCTGGTGTCATCATGAGAACAGAATGCAGTTTGGAGTGAATCACGGACTCCATAACTGTTAAGGAAAGGGAGCGAGCACATGCAGACATCTGTCTGAGCAGTCTGGCTGTGAAGCACAGGGATGAACACGGACTGAAAGCACAGCATGAGCATGGCTGCGGATGGAGGTCCCATGTGGAGGAGGACTCACAAAGTTCCCACTGGATGCTTCTACCTTCTTATTCACTGAGAGAAGATTGGGGAGATAGGAGAACGAAAGACTAAAAAAGGGTGGCGAAGTTCTGATGTATCACTGAAGACAGTGGCAGAGTACCGGGACCAGTGAACACAACTGGGATACTGACATTCTGAGAGCTCAACCGAGTGACTTTCTCCATCATCTCTCAGTTATCCAGACATAGACTGAAGTATATTTACATTCACTAGCTTTTGGGTGTTGCCAGATGGATATGACAAAAAGATATATGTGTAGGAAAGTTAGCCAGAATATTACTGAGCAATGAGCCACGGACTAGCTGTATAAGGGAGAAAGCGGTAAAGATAGGAGGAGATTATGACTAGGCATGGGGAGGTGTGCCAGTGGGTCAGAAGTCCTGATGAGGTCTAGGAGTAGTCATGACGGGAGTAGTTGAATAAGTAAGGTGAAAGAACAAGAGACGATGGATGGTTAGAATGTAAAATGCTTCAATCAGTGATTACAGAAGTGAGGCGGGTTCAGGTTATGCCTAGAGATCCAGTGTGAAGTACATAAAATAGTTGCTGCTATGAGACAGCAACAACACTCTCTCTCTCTCTCTCTCTCTATATATATATATATACATATATTTCTATATATATACTTTCTATGTATATACAGTAGTATAGTATATTATAATTATGATATAGTTACTACTGTACTTGGTCCCACAAGAAAGGAACTCTTCAGTGAATTCTAAGCCCTTAGGTCCTGACTCCCAGGCCCTCACTGACCCTGCAAATCACTCCTCCTTCTCTTCTCTTCATTCTGTTGGTTGCCTAAAAGAAAGCAAACCAAGTGATAACATGCGGTGCACACACACCACTAGCAGATTTTTTATCACAGGGAGAGCTCAAACCATAAGCAGCGAATTGGGCTGTGAACAGTCAGGACTGGAGTGTGTCTCCTGTAAGAAATTCAAGCCTCAGAAGGAAAGAAACAATTGCTTCTGAACGAAATGATGTGGGGAGACAGCAGCAAGGGCAAGTGTCTAGAATTTTTAAAGGACAAGGCCAGAACCAAGCCTTGCCTCACAGGAGACCAGATTGTATTACTCCTGAAGAAAGACATCCTTCTCACTAGGAGCTGTGTACATTCAGGCACAACAAGATTAACTGATAGGGAAACCAAACACAAATGCACATTTTCATCACATGCTTATCATGGTAAACCTCCTCTCCTGGAGAGGGAGATCTTTTTCAAGACTGAGAAAATAATGATGGGTCAAGGAATTTGATGACACAACAAAACTAAAGAACTTCATGATCAAACTAGGAGACACAAAAAGAGAAGCGAATGGAGGTTCAGTGTGTAGTTTCTCTATTTAGAGCAGCTCCACACAGAAGGTGCAACCACCCCTGAGACATAAGATACAGAAGTGCAGACTGTGGAGCAGATGTGAAGGCGGGGAATTGAGAAGGTCAATTGAGAATTTCTGCTGCTCCTGGAATTTTCTACTCCTTCCCAGGGACTTTGCTTTCCAGGCTTCCAGGCATGTTAGCCTCATTTGATGACATCCTAATTATAAAGCTGACTAAAGATGAAAACATAGGGGTTTCAGAAGCCCATGTCAACACAATATATCATATAATCAAGTGGGAAAAGAAAAAATGTACAACTGGAAGTTCCTGTGTTATCTTCTTAAGTTACTTTATCAGTGCATCTAGTATTTTCCCTGTCCTAAATAAAATACAAAAATTTAGTAATATGTCTACTTCAAAACAAGAGCATAAACTTCAAGCCTTCCTGGGGCTACTTACTTTTTAACAAGATTTTCTTCCACAAAAGGTAACCGTTGCTAAATGACTTCATCATCCACTGGAAAAAGACATTCCATGAAGTTTAACTCACTGCCATGAGAATGTTTTCTGGAATGCCAAGCAGTTATTGACTTCTGGGTCTGTGCTAGTATATCATGACAAACATAGAGCAGTATTTCCTACCGCTGACAGTTCAGTTCACCTTATGGCACTGGAACTGGGCTGAGCCAGATGGCAACGAGGCACAGACTGCTTACAAATCAAGAACAGTGTCATCTACGGATGGAACAATGCCACAAATGGTAGATGAGCTCTGGAGTCTCCAACTTCACCTACTACCAATTTGGCATTGGCAGGACAATTTTTACATGGAACAAACCATGTTGAGAGCTCACTGCTAAATATAAGCCCTTGCTTTGAATTACGTAATTCTAGAGTAGCCTTGAAAGCAACATTAAATACTGATGATTTCCTGCCCCAGATCCAGGCCAGGTTTTGCTAATTGCATGATAGGAAGTTGGAATGCTCACATATATCCTTGAGGTTCCTCAAATAAATTAAATTTTACTTCCAATCCAACATATCTAGGATTTTCAATCACTCCATTTCTGATACTGGGTGTGGAGGTAATGATAAGGAGGGAAATGGGCAACTGCCTCAAATATTTTCTATTGTTTACATGTTGTCAATGGATTTTATTTTCTTATAAAGAAAACTTTTATGAAGAAAGCCTGCTGTTATTCAAGAAGGTAGTTATCATGTATCTTGGGCACAAGGTAAAACGACACATAGAGTTTTTCTTCCTGAGGAATATAGGCCAAAAACTGATTTTAAGAAAACCGAACTAACTGTATTATAAAGAATGCTAAGCCAGATTATTTTGAACAGCCTACCAAAAGCAGCTACTGCTTTATAGAAACTACACAAAAAATGCTAGACAAGAGACCATATTGATTTTTCAGGAACACCCCAAGGTAAAAATTCCTTGAGCATATGAAATATTTTAAGTACTTTTGTTGTATCTCAAACATGTTACAACAACCACAGTTCTGTACCATCTATGTACCATATATGAAAATATCATTTCTGACAAAGCCTACATTTACCTCAGACTAAAGGCATTTATAGAACAGAGCTTTAGTCAAGCTGTCACCACATTTCACTACCTACAAGCAAAGAATCAAGCTAGAAAAAAATAGTAACTATAGTTACAATAAAAATATTCTAAATCGGCTTATATAGTGTATTGCCAATAATGTTTCCCAAGCATATCTGTTTATCATATCTCTGGATTTATCAATGACAAAACACAGGGCATACATAGTGAGACAGAGATTGGGGGAGGCCCTGAAAGTAGGCCCGCCGACTAGACCTAAAGTGGCATTAGAGTACAGGCCCAGGTGACAGCAGAGTTTCATCCCAGAGTATGTAAAATTTGAACAAGTGTGGTACTAGGAAGCAGTCATGGCTGAGTATGGTGTCTCAAGCCTGTAATCCCAGCACTTTGGGAGGCAGAGGTGGGAGGATCACCTGAGGTCAGGAGTTTGAGACCAGCCTGGCCAGCATGACAAAACCCTGTCTCTATTAAAAATACAAAAATTAGCTGCGTGTGGTGGCATGCACCTGTAGTCCAGCTACTCGGGAGGCTGAGGCAGGAGAATTGCTTGAACCCAGGAGGCAAAGGTTCCAGTGAGCCAAGATTGTACCACTGCACTCCAGACTGGGTAACAGAGCAAGACTCCATCTCAAAAAAAAAAAAAAAAAGAAAAGAAAAGCAGTCAGCAAGATAAAGTATGGCATATGGGAGATGAAAAATTTTGATAGCAAAAGTCCTGAAACCCACAGTAGTTAAATGGCCCAAAAGACATATAGAGAGTCACAGGCTGCAGGATCCCAGCTATGAGGATGAGGCTCAGAAACTCAGCACCAAATTCTCATATAAGGAATTGTGATAGCAAGGCAAAGGGTGGAGGGAAAGGAACCAGACAGTTAACTCAATGAGAAACTCAGAGAATATAGGCAAAAGCAGAAGCCCAAGCCATTGAACAAAGGCAGAGCAAGCATGGAGAGTGATCTCTGGGGAGGGCAGGTGGCTGAATGTCAGATAAGAGCAACTTAAATGCTAGTTCAAGGTGCTAGTTAGTTAAGCGTCTAAGACAGTATCTGGGATATTAGAACCCAATAAATTTTTTAAATCAATGTCAATGTGTCACAGCAATCTAGGCAATTCAGGAAATATGAGACATTATAAGGCTTGGTGGCAAAACTGTAAGCATAAAATAGAGGAGAGTTTCAGGGAATCAAAGATAAGGACCAACTGAAAAAGGCAAGCATGCTAAGAATAGATTCCCCAAACAAACTTCCTTCCTCTTCCTCACAGATGATCACCCAAGTTTAAGGGAGAATATTAGTTAAAATGAGATGCTGAATATACTTCTATCAGGATTTATAGGTATGTCCTATAGTAGGAACAACGAGGACCTCAGTCCCTCTTATTAGGTACTTCTCATTCTTCTTACCATGCCCAAACGTTGGCCTTGAAGTATACAGGGTCAGCCTTTGTACCCTTTCCACATAGCTACTACCAAGTAATGGGATATACACTGATAATAAAATATATTTGCCATCCAAATTTGGGTTCCTGTACAGAAGGTTGGAATCTAAAGTATACAGACTCTCAAAACATCTTTTGGCTTGGCAAACTATGGGAAGTGTGAATGGCTACTCGGCTCATTCAGCAGAAAATGAGTCCTTATGGGAGGGTCGTGCTGACCCACAGCAGCAGGTGAAATTCTCATGGAGTAACCAAGTATTAAAACAAGTCAACTCCAGGGTCAGAAAAAGCACAGGGGAAGGTTCTATCTGATAAATGTACAGACATTTATAACTGAAAAATGTGATGGAAAAGGTAGCAGGCAAGAAGCACCAGGCAGGACCTTGATGAGACTGCCATATTCCAGGGTCTGGACTTGTTCTTTATAGGACTACCTGGAAGCCTAACTCAAGGCATCTAAAATGCATGTGAGATGAAGATAGATACCACAAGGATAAATTACTACTATATGATTAGAAAGAACTATATTATAAGCCACAATACTTAAAGACTATATGACTAATTCTCTTCTTGAGAAACTAAGAAGGTAAAAGATCACAGACACGAGCGTGGTTTAAGTTCTTCCTTCTCAAGTCCCCATGAATCTGGATATGAAGTTCAGCCTGAATCTGCCAGTGAAAAAAACATTAGACCATTCTGTGTGTGACTGTAAGAAGAGAAAACAATAGGGCCAGGCTTATTCAACAGAAGGAACCATGATAAATTGCGAGAAGATTAAGGTCTCCAAATGTACCTCAACCATTGAACTCTATGAAATATAAGAAAAAACAAGATACTATCTGAATAGTATTCTGTACATACCTTTCAATCATTAGTTACTCAAAAGAATTGGACTCACATGGGCACATCTACCATGATTAAGGTCATGAGAGTGTTATGTAAGGTTTGCAACAAAATTTAGACCAATTAGGAAGTTATCCCTTCCAAAGTAAGTTAATAGCAGAACAAATGGGAACATTCCTCCAAAACAACACGAAAAAACTTTAGTAAGTCATCCTAGTAGGTCACAAGGTGAAGAAAGCAATAATTATTTCCAGATCTCTAAAACCACTTATGATAACACATGTGGTATGCATATGCCCACCCCAAAGTTATTATAACAGGTTATAACAGTTAAAAGATCAAGGTAGCCAAGAAATTCTGTTTTATTTTAGAGTTCATTTATCTGTGTGAGTAATTGTTATATTTCAGTTTCTCTGGGATTCCTGTTCTATAAATAAAGGTGGAAAAAATGTAAATATTTTTATGCACAATAACAGAATGTGCTGCAAATAATTTATCTTTGCATGCCTCCCCAAATACTATAATTCTTCATCCCAATTACATTAGCTATGTTTAATTTGTATTCCACCCCAAACATCTTGAAGAAGCAGCTCTATACATCATGCAACTGAGCATTCCTCTTCCCTGGTTGAACAGAATAGTGTGAGCATCATTTCCATGCCAGCCAGTAGGTTTACTTGGCACAAATCAACGGCATCAGCTTGAAGATTCAACAGGAAACAGGAAGGTGGAGATGAGATGGCCATATTCGGCTTAATAAGTAAGTCTGAAAGACTAACAAAGACTAAAACTCAGACCAGACTACAAAATAGAAAATGGACTAAGCAACTGCCTCATTCCTAATGGCATCTTACATCTTGTGAATCTCAATTGTATGTCACATACTTTTCGAAACATGTGGATATCAACAAGAAGTTATAAGACAAAAAAAAAAAAAAAAAAAAAAAAAAAAAAAAAAAACAAGAAAACATGACCCAATCAAAGGACCAGAATAAATTTCAACAAACCAACCTAAAGAAGCAGAGGCATATTAATTAACTGACAAATAATTCAAAATAATCATCATAAGGATGTTCAATGGCCTCAGGAAAATGATACATACACAAAGTGAGAAGCTCCACAAGGAAACAGAACACATAATGAAGAACCAGACATTTTGGACCTGAAGAAAACAATCCCTGAATTGGAAAACTGACTACAGAGAGTCAATAGCAGACTTGATCAAGCATAAGAAACATTCAGCAAATTCAAAGATGGGTCACTGTAAATTATCCCATCAAGGGAGCAAAAAGAAAAAAGAATGGAAGAAGAGAATAAAGCCTAGGGACTTACAGAATACCATCAAGTGGATCCATATGCACATTATAGAAGTTCACAAAGAAGAAGGAGAGAGAGAGAGAAAGGATAAAGTACTTATTTGAAGAAATAATGGTTAAAAACTTCCCAAATTCAGGGAAGGAAATAGACGTCCAGATTCAAGAAGCCCAAAACTCATGAACTAAAATAAACACAAAGCAATCTACACTGGAATACACTGAAATCAAATTGTACAAAAGGAGAAAGACAAGACAAGAGGAGAAAGGACAAGACAAAAGGAGAATTTTGATTTTATTGAGAGGGAGTCTCACTCTGTCACCCAGGCTGGAGTGCAGTGGCACAATCTCGGCTCACTGCAACATCCATCTCCCAGGTTCAAGCAATTCTCCTGCCTCAGCCTCCCGAGTAGCTGGGATTACAGGTGCCCACCACCACACCCAGCTAATTTTTGCATTTTTAGTAGAGACGAGGTTTCACCATGTTGGTCATCCTGGTCTTGAACTCCTGACCTCGTGATCCACCCACCTCGGCCTCCCAAAGTCCTGGGATTACAGGTGAAAGCCACCGCACCTGACCAAGGAGAATTTTGAAAGCAGCAAGATAAAATTGACTCATTATGTACAAGAGAGTCTCTATAAGACTATCAGTGGGTTTGTTCAGCAGGAACCTTGCAGACCAGAAGGGAATAGGATAATGTATTGAAAGTGCTGAAAGAAAAATTCTAACCAAGAATACTATGTCAGCAAAAATGTCCTTCAAAATGAGGAAATCTACAGAAGGAAAGTTCCTCAACATAATAAAAGTCACTTCCCTTTTGAAAACTCATAGGTAAAATTATAATCAATTGGGAAAACTGAATGTTTTCCACTAAGATCCAAAACAAGGCAAGGATGCCCAATCTCATCACTTCTATTCAACATAGTACTGAAAGCACTAGAAAAAACAGACAAGAAAAAGAAACAAAAGACATCCACATCATAACACTGGAAGTAAAAATAGCTCTATCTGCAGATAACATAACCCTATATGGGAGAAGAAAAAACAACAATGATTCCACCTAAAAGAAACTATTACAACTAATACACAAATTCAGTAAAACTGTAGGATATAAAATCAACAAACAAAACTATCAGCATTTTATACACAAATAACAAATTAAAAGAAATTTTAAAATCCCATTTATGACAGCATAAAAAATAAAATATCTAAATAGAACTAATGCTGAGAATGCCAATAAAATACAAACTGACCTTTAAAGAGTTTACAATTTACAATAATTTACAAATTTACAATTTACAATAGCATGAAAAGCAACAAAATATTTAGGAATAAATTTAACAAAGGCAGTGAAAGAACTCTACACTGAAAATTGTAAAATACTGCTTAAAGAAATTGAAAACAGAATAAAAGAAAATATAGCCTATGCTCATGGATAGAACAATGAATATTGCTAAAATGTACATGCTGCCCAAAGCAATCTATAGATTCAATAAAATTCCTATCAAAATCCCAATGACATTCTTCATAGAAATAGAAAAAAAAACACTAAAATTCATATGGAACCATAAAAGACCCCAAATAGCCAAAACAATTCTGAGACAGAAAACAAAGTTGGAAGCATCACACTTCCTGATTTAAAATTATATTACTAATCTATAGTAATCAAAACACTAGGACACTGCCTTAAAAACAGACACACAGACCAGTGGAAAATATAGACAGCCCAGAAATACTGAATAATACCAAACACATGCTTTCAACTAATTTTTCCCAAGGGCACAGAGAAGACAAAATGGGGAAAGGATAGTCCCTTCAATAAATAGTGCCAGGTAATTCAGTATCCATGGGCCATTATCTTTTTTTTTGAGACAAAGTCTCACCCTGTTGCTCAGGCTGGAATGTAGTGCTGTGATCTCAGTGCACTGTAACCTCCGTCTCCTGGGTTCAAGAGATTCTTATGCCTCAGTCTCCTAAGTAGCTGGGATTTATGGGCATGTGCCACCACGCCCGGCTAATTTTTGTGTTTATTTTATAGGGTTTCACCATGTTGGCCAGGCTGGTCTCGAACTTCTGACCTCCAGTGATCCACCCACCTCAGCCTCCCAAAGTGCTGGGATTACAGGCATTAGCCACAGTGCCTGGCCCACAAGCCATTAACTTATCCCTCAAAAAAATAAACTGAAAATCAGTATAAGACCTAAATATAAGATCAGAAACTCTAAAACTCCTAGAAGAGAACATAGGCAGTAATTTGTTTGATATCACACCAAAAACTAAGGCCCCAAAAGCAAAAATAAATAAATTAGACTACATCAAACTTAAAAGATTCTGCATAACAAAGGAAACAATAAACAAACAGACCAGCAACTTACAGATTGAGAAAACAATCTATGCAAACCATATATCTGATAAGGGGTTAAGATCTAAAATTCATAAAGAGTTCACACAACTCAATAATGGAAAACAACCTGATTTTTAGAAGACAAAAGGCTTGAACAGATATTTCTCCAAAGATATAAAAATAGCCAACATGTACAATAAAAGGTGCTCAAAATCATTAATCATCAGGAAAATGCAAATTGAAACCACTATGAGATACTGCCTTATACCCACTGAGATAGCTACTATCAAAATGTCAAAAGAAAACAAATGTTGGTAAGAGTGTGGACGAAGGAGAACTCTTGTATACCATTGGTGAAAATATAGATTGGTACAGCTGTTATGAAAAGCAGTATGGACATTTCTTCAAAAATTAAAAATAGAACTAGCATATGATCCAGTAATCCCTCTTCTGAGCATATACCCAAAGGAAATGAAATCACCATCTTGTAACGATATCTACACTTCCATGTTCATTGCAGCATTAGTCACAATAGCCAAATATGGAAACAATCTAACGTTCATTGATCAGCAAATAGATAAAGAAATGGTAGTACCTACACAAAATATATTGTTCAGCTTTTAAAAAAGAACAAGAACTTGCCAAATGCCACAACTTAGATGAGCCTGGAGGATATCATGCTAAGTGAAGTAAGTCAGACACAGAAAGAAAAATATTGCATCATCTCAATACATGGGATCTAAATTTTTAAAAATCCAATTATATACAGAGATACAGAACAAAAGAGAGGGTACTATGTGTGAAGGTTAATATTGAGTGTCAACTTGATTAGATTGAATGATGCAAAATATTGTTCCTGGGTGTGTCTGTGCGGGTATTGCCAAAGGAGATTAACATTTGAGTCAGTGGGCTAGGAGAGGCAGACCCACCCTCATTGGTGCGCACCATCTCATCAGCTGCCAGTGCGGCTAGGATAAAATCAGGCAGAGGAATATGGAAGGACTAGACTGGCTGAGTCTTCTGGCCTCCATCTTTCTCCCGTGATGGATGCTGCCTGTCCTCGAACACTGGACTCCAAGTTCTTCAGCTTTTGTACTTTTGAACCTCTTTGATCACAGACTGAAGGCTGCACTGTCAGCTTCCCTACTTTTGAGGTTTTGGGACTTGAACAGGCTTCCTTGCTCCTCAGCTTATAGACAGCCTATAGTGGGACTTCACCTTGTGATCGTGTGAGTCAATACTCACTAATAACCTCCCCTTTATATATACATCTATCTTATTAGTTCTGTCCCTCTAGAAAACCCTGACTAATACACCAAGCATGGGAAGAAGGGAAGGCAATACAGAGATGCAGTTCAGAGGATATAAAGTAGCAAATATATAGGATTAACAAGTTTAGAGATCTAATGTACAACATAAATACTACAGATAATAAAATTGTACTGTATATGAGATTCATGCTAAATGTGTAGATTTTAGCAGCTCTTGCCACAATAACAAAAAAATCGGTAATTATGTGAGATGATGGATATGTTAACTTGCTTCACTATAGTAACCATTTTATTCTCTATATGTATCCCATAACATCATGCTGCATACCTTAAATATACACAATTAAAATTTTTATTTTAAAAAGAAAAAAAGGAGGAGAAATAAGAACTGTCCCAGATAAAAGCTGAGGGAATTCTTTACTACTAGACCTGCCTTACAAGAGGTATCCCTTTAAAATCTACCTTAAATGGAGTCCACCAAGGTAAAAGGAAAGGACATTAGATAGCAATATGAAACAGTGTGAAAGTATAAAGCTCACTGGCAAACATATAGACAAAGAATACTGTAATACTATACATTGGTATGTAAACCTTTTAATGCTGGTAAAGAAGTTAAAAGCTATAAGCATAAAAAACAACTATGACTATAAAAATAGGTTAATGGATACACAATATAAAATAGGTGTAACGTGTGACATCAATCACATAAATGGGTGGAGACAACATAGTTTCAGTATGCAATTAAAGTTATTGTCAGCTTAAAATGTATTATGTTTTACATAAGGCCCATAGAAGATACACACACACACACACACACACACAGCAGAGAGAGAGAGACAGAGAGAGAAACTGAACATGTCACTACAGAAATCAATTAAACACAAAGGAATATAACAAGACAGGAAAACATGGGGATAAGCTACAAGCCAGGCAGAAAACAATTTAAAAGTGATAATAGTAAGTCCTTCCCTATCAGTAATGACTTTAAATGTCAATGAATTAAACTCCCCAATCAAAAGACAAAAAAGTGCCTGAATTCCAATTTTCAAAAATCCAGCTATATGCCATCTACAACAGACTCATTTTAAATTTAAGAACACACATAGGCTGGAAGTGAATGGATGAAAAAAGGAATTTCATGCAAATGTCAACTAAAAGAGGGCAGAGGTAGCCATACTTACATCAGCAAAATAGATGTTAAGTCAGAAACTGTCACAAGAGACAAAGGGTCAATTTATCAGGAAGATATAGCAATTATGAAAATATATGAAACAAGCACTGATGGAGCAAAAGGAAGATAAAGAGGACACCACAATAATACTAGATTTCAATAACCTGTTTTCAATCTCGAATAGAACATTCAGATAGATAAGAGGAAACAAGACTTGAAGAATACTATGGAATAAATGTACCTCACAGGCATATATAGAGAGCCTCCTACCCTGCATCAGAATACGCATTCTTCTCAAGCACCACTGGAATATTCTCCAGATTATGTTAGGTCATGAAACAAAATATCCAAACCATATCACTCCCCATCTTCCTTCTTTGTCTCTCCCTTCCCAGATGTCATATCCTGCATTACAATTGGAAGGCCTCTCTGCCTATTCCTGCTCCACAGGAATTCCTCCCAGTGAGTCCCCGGCACGGGTAATTCAGCCTTGGCGTCTTCTGCTTCTCGGAGAACCCAAACACTACAATGACTGGTTATGAGGTTAAAATAAAAACCGAGGTGGAACTAAACACTGAAAAACAACAATATGCAAACTGAGGAATGAGTGGAGTTCACATTGCTCATAATGTTTGAAAGGAACATAAAGACTTAACTATTTAACAGTTAAAGTTTTTTAAAGTAATCACTGAAAAATAAACAGAATATACAATGTCCACACTATGTTAAGGGGGAAATGACATTGACTTTGAAGTCGGACAGAGCTGAGTCTGAATCCCAGTATTGCCACTTACTTAGCAGTGTGACCCTAGACGAGTCACAGAACTTTAGTTATGTCTTCTATAATATATAAATAGTGACCATCTTATAGAACTTTGTGATAATTATCCGTAGAGGATCATAATTATTACCACTTGTTTTCATAAAATAAACCCAAATCCCCTAACCAGACATTTGGAACTCCCCACGGTTTAATCCTGATTAGCCTGTCCAATCTCACTGCTTAAAATTCCTAGACATACATGTCTCAATCAAAATTTAAAATGTGCTATTCTTGGCTGTGTTGTATGGCTCATGTCTGTAATCTCAATGCTTTAGGAGGCTGAGGAAGGAGGATCAATTGACGTCAGTAGTTCAAGACCAGCCTGGTCAATAGGGTAGAGACTTTGTCTCTTAAAAAAAAATGTTTAAAAATTAGCTGCATGCTTGTAATTCTAACAAGTTAACAAGTCAGAAGGATGAGGCAGGAGGATTGCTAGAGTCCTGCAGTTTGAGGTTACAGTAACTTATGATTGCAACACTGCACTACGGCTTGGGTGACAGAGCAAGACCCTGTCTCTTAAAAAAAAATTAAAAATTAAAAGATAATAAATTAAATGTGCCATTCCTAAAATATATATATTCTTTTCTACTTCTATACCTTCTACTCATACTTTATCCCCAACTATATCCATTAACTTTCACTTATCATAAACCCAGAGATTCCATAGTGTTATAAAACCTTAAGGGCCTGAGATCCAATTCCAGAATCCCCACAGTGTGCCTGTCCTCCATCTATGGAAACACCTTCAGTAATGTAAAAGTCAATATCATCCAAAGTAACCAAGTTCTTAAACAGATATTTCTGCTCATCTGAAGAGGTGCTTTATTTTAAATTAAAATCAGCCTCTACGTAGCTTCTCTTCCTGGAAGTAGTTTTTAATTACTTGAGAACATAGAGAATAAGTCATCTCTCTAAAAGATTCCAGAATGAAAGGCCACTGGTGAATGTTGAATCTAATCAGGATAGAGTCACTGAAATTTGTCTTGGAGCCTGGTAAGTCTGAGATATATCCAGCCGACATGCACACACCATAAATCATAATAGTCTCTGTGCTACAATCAAACCAATTATCTACCTTGTTGGCTCCTTCATGGGAGAGGTTTCTGCCTCAGTTTCTCCAGTAAGTACCCCCAAGAGTTGTTTGGACTAAAATGTTATCCTAAATTGTGGATGACTGAGCTCAGACTCTGAATACCAAGTAACTTCTCTCAGTCCTTTCTCAAGGAAGAGAGCTTATCTCCCGTAACAAGTCTCTTACTGTGAAGAGACTGATCACCTGGAATTATAGTGGTAGCTTTAAGTTATTAAGTGACTAAAATATGTGCCAGACACCATAATAAATTCATTTTATCAATTACTTTGCATGATCATCAGCACAACCATAAGATATATGTATTACTATAAATTTACTGTTGAGGAAACAGAAGCACTGAAAGATAAGCAACTTCCCCAAGCATTCATTAACAAGGCTTCCCTGGAACTAAGGTGCTATTGCTTATCTGACTTTGAATCTGCTTTCCCACTACTTGGAACCCCACCAGATGCTGTCTTTCTGGTTTAACCTGATATCCTTGGATAATTGTTATCTGAACATACCTGAGATCACAATATCCATTATCAATGGTGTATGGCTCCATCTAGGTAATTCCACAAGGGCAGTCTCTGTTACCAAGTAAGAATCCCCACAACTAAGGCTTCCCACCAATCTTTCCTTTCAGCAGAATGCTGAGAGTCACTTTGTAGGACCCCAGCACCACCTCTCATAAGTTTTAAAAAAACAACAGAAAAGCTTAATTGTGTCTGAAACAGGTTTTCATTTCTCTTCCCAAAATGTTATGGACTTGAAGACAAGAAATCAGGATTCCGACACTAACTTACTATACGGCCTTGAGCAAATCACTTAAATTGGTTAGCTGGCAGGTTTTTTTATCCATAAATTTAAGGTGTTAGACAAGTCCCTTCCAGCTATAAAATTCTGTGATTTCAAGATCAAACATGAGATCCTGATAGGAGGATTGTAATAAAACAGTAAAAAAGAAAGAAAATGGTCTGGAATAGAAGATCTTGCTTATTTTATTATGAGTGTTTGGGGCCATGTTTACACACTCTTAGAGACATTTAAAATGAGGACATTTTATAAGGTAAGAAACAAGAAGGCCCTCACACACACATGATATTTAAATGTGGCTCCACAGTTCACAACACCTTCATCATGTATAAATAGAACATAGCATTTACAACCACTTACACTGTAATATATTTCTTTTGGCTGAGAGAAATGTTCAACTACATGAGTTTCTGAGAACACTGACTTTTTTCTTTATGTTATTGGGTAAAGTAATGCTATTTTATAAAGACATGGGGTCCTTAGGTACCCACTCTATTACTGTGTTTTTTTGTAAATAATTACAATAGCTCCCATTCATTGAGTACCTACCATTGGGTCTGACTCTATGCTTGGCAATTTACATACATACTCGTATTCTTCAACAAGTCTGCAAAATATGTATAATTATCACACTTTCCTCATTAAAAAACCAATCTTCAGAGAGAATGGTAGCTTACTTAAACAACTGTTAACTAAGAAACCAG
Source organism: Rhinopithecus bieti (assembly GCF_001698545.2). Lineage (NCBI taxonomy): Eukaryota > Metazoa > Chordata > Mammalia > Primates > Cercopithecidae > Rhinopithecus > Rhinopithecus bieti. The sequence goes on along the minus strand of NW_016804232.1, from coordinate 2,086,237 downwards.
GATAAGAACCTAAGTCTGTCAAACTCTGCTCTGCCATTTTGCCTCCAAAACATCTTAAAGTAAATCTACTCACTATTTAAATAATAATTCATTATTACCTGATAACCCATTCGAGTCTCGTGGCAACTTCATCGGCTAGGAATTATTTTATAGGTATGGAAACTGAAACACATAGAAGTTAAGTGACTTGCCTAGAGTTACACAGCTTAAAAAGATCAATGCTCACAAACCCTTACCTCCAAATCACCTAAAATCTGGTAGAAGCTCAAGATCCAGAAGAAAAGTAATCATTTATTATCATGTTTCACAAATAGATATCTAGGATTCTTAGATTATTCAGGCAGTGCTTATAGAATTTCAAATAAATCATAAAATTCTTCTGCTTTCCACACACCTACACACATATCAAGTGTGTGCAAAAAGAAATGGCCTTCCAGGCACTGATATATTCCAATACTTCTGTCACCATCTCAATTCTTCAGTTCCCTATACCCTCTCTTTATGAAAACTACATAAGTAAGTATCTGTGCTGAAAACAGTGAATCTAATAATAAGAATAGGGCTTATTTAAATGATTTTAAATGATTATCTTGGACTCAACTGTTTCTAACATTTGAGGAACTATCCAACCTTAAACTACACTTTAAGGCAGAGCATGCCTTAAAATATAAATGCCAAAAAATAATTTACAGGGGAAAGTATGATAGATTGACCACTTTGAGATCCTAAAACTTTTTTTTCTTATTGAAAATGATTATCAGTTGTCTGTTATCAGTCCAAAGAGAGACATATAACAAATAGTTTGTCAAAAAATGAGAAAAACTTGAAAATGGGGACCAGAAATAATATACGGCCAGTTGTAATGTGTTTTAAATATCATAAAGTTTACGATAAACCTTAATTCCAAATAAACCCCTTGATGTTGTAAACATACAGTGTGTTGGTGTGTTAAAAAATTTATATACAGAATCAAATTCTCCATTGCAACATTAATTTTCCATTACCTTTTCAATAGTATCCTATGAAAACATACACATATAGAAGATGGATAGTTTATGATAGCAACACATTGGAGCCAGTGTAACGAGGTTTATGTCAATGTTTCCATTTAAGCTGCTTTTTTTTTCAGTAGGTTAATGACTGGACCATAAAAATGCAATTAAGTGAAATCTGGCAAATGTGTTCTTAGTAACATTTTTTTTTTTTAAGTGAAAAGAAAGGGAAAGCAATGGCTGACCATTTGGAAGAAGATTTTAAAAATTATTTTGAGGAACAGGTACTGTAAAGCAAAGTTATATAATAGCTTTTGGTTACTTAAATTGATAAATATGTTTTGGGATTTGTTGCCAAATAAATTTAGTCACATCTCTTCCTATAAAATAGTCTATGATTTCAGTTTGACATGTACTTTCTTAGTGAATACGACACGCATCAGCAGTAACATCTTTCCACAGACACCAATCACAGTATTTGGGAGTCCAGCTATTCCTAAAAGGGTGAGGTCCTAAAACTAATAATGAAATTAAATATGAAATGAGACTCCATTTAAAATTATACCTCTGATAACTGTTAGCAGATATGGGAATATAGGCCAGAAGTTGAAGCCACATAGGTTAAGGTGTCAGTTCTGCCAACTGATAGTTTCCGTCACCCAGGCAAGCTATTTAACTTCTCTGTGCCTCAGGCATCTCATTTTGAAACTGATAATAAAATTATATAGAACCTATCTCATAGGATCCATTCATTCATACCACTCAGCATCTATGAGCAAGTAGCACTTAGTTTTTCTGAAACTTGCTTTATTTAAAGATAAGTATTATTAAATCATGAAACATTTCTCAAAATGAAGTAGTAGAGATTCTTAGTGATTATATATATATATATATATATATTTTTTTTTTTTTGACAACTGGTTAATTCTCTAAAATGGCAAGGATAAAGAGTAGCAAATCAAATCACAGTAATTACNGTCTCAAGTTGGTCAGCTCTCAGATTAGAACTCACACCAATAGCTCTCCTGATTCTCAGGCCTTTGGATCCATATTAAAACTACATGTCAGTTCTCCTTGGTTTTGGACTAGAACTCCACAGCAGCACTCCTCTGAAATGTGGATCGGAACTCCTCAGCCTCCTTATTCATCTTAGTGATTATATATATATATATATATATATTTTTTTTTTTGGACAACTGGTTAATTCTCTAAAATGGCAAGGATAAAGAGTAGCAAATCAAATCACAGTAATTACGTGGCTATTACAAAACATCTGCTTAGTTTAAATGTGATAAATTAGCAAATCTACCCAACACACCTGATGTTTAATTCAACAAATATTCATTGAGGGTCTACTTTATTTATACAAAGGTTACATTGTATACAGATTGCCTGAAATGTCCTGGAAAGTGTAAAAACTACAAATTTAGGATTCTGATGTGAAGATAAAAGAATGCATTCTAAGTAAAGGAGAAAAACATTTGTAAACATGTGGCATATACAATGCCAGACAAAAGGATTGAAAGATAGTGGGAAATGAGGCTGGATGAGAAGGCATTGGCCAAATTGTAAAACGACCAAGAAAATTTTTATACAAGATTCCATGGAAGATATATTGAGATTTTCCATAGGATTAAATGAAATAATATGAATGGTAACTTTTAGCAGTGATTGCCTCACTACCAACGACTCAAAAATGCTAGTCAATAAATAATTGTTTTGTTAAAAATTTAATTACACACCATTCTAAATACTGACAAAATACTGCCAACATATAAACACAGGACCACACAACAGAATTCCACCCCACCCCACCCCCACCACATTGCACTTAGCTTACATTATAAATTGAAGACTGATTTAGAAGCCTTTAAATCCATCTTAATTGTGTTCCACAAGATTTTGGAGATAAAAAAAAAAAAAAAAAAAAAAAAAGGTACAAACAGTCCCTTGAAACACGTAGGCCTGGACTTGATCTGGGGACAAATGACATTAAGGGGTAGATATTAGAGGGAAAATGTTAGACACCAAATCACCAAAACATCACTAATGTCTTAACACCTAAGGGAAAGAGTTGGGGCAAGGTAAATGGCCCAAAGCTAGAAGGTCACAGATCTCTGAGAACTGTTCAGAAGGACCTGCTGTGGATGAACCACAGCTCAGAGCTAGTGCACAGTCTTACCAGGTGATAAGTATCAGTGAGTGCACAGTCCTAAGAGTGATTACAAGTATCAGCACTGGAGACTTCTCAAGGAAGCACTTTTTTACCACCTTAGTTAGGTCCCATCTCCCACTGGTAAGCAGTCATGGCATCACACTCTCTACCAGTCTTAACATTTACTTAGATTGGTTGCAAATTGGTCTCTTTCCATAGACAGCATGTTTAACAAACAGCAGGGGCCAGGCCCACCGTATGACTCACCACTGTGCCTCCAGAGTCTGACACAAAGTAGGTAATTAATAAACATTTGTTGAAGGGATAAATGGCAAAATAAATCAAGAAACTCATGGAATTCGGACCAATCATCCTTGCAAATTAGAAGTCAAACGGGATGCTAAGCTTGGATTATAATGAAGTATCCAGGAGGCTGTCCGGGACACAGAAGTCAGGAGCCACTGGTCCTGAGGCCTCTCAGTGCAAATGCTAATGAGGCAAGAGGTGGGGTATTGAGGAGAAAACAATGCAAACCCCAGTAACAGATCTCCAGGAACTTGACAGCAACATGGAGACTTGGAAAACTAGATGAGTAAAAGTGGAAGTAGAAGGTAGAGGCTAGGAAAGTCCCCAGAACTGAAAAAGCAGTAGTTCAAGACCTCTGAAGGGTGCCAGTGGTCTCAGTAGTGGGTTAAGAAGCAGCCGTCACAGTTCTCACTAGGCCTGACAAGGCAGATTTTGCAGATCCAAATATGTGGCAAGGTAAAGAACCCCGGGGATTCCATGAGAGAACTACATAAATAAAGGCACAGGGTGGGAACAAGAACAAGTGGATTGGATAAAAATACAGGGTAGGTCAAGGGAAATATTGGAAACACAGTTGGAAAAGTGGGGTGGAACCTTAATAGCATCCATGATAAAGAAGGTGGGCTTTAATCAATAAACCATAGAAAGGCTCTACAAACTTGGTGAGCAGAGAAGAGATCTTATCAATGCTCTACTTCCAGCTTCAAGAGTGTATATGTGTGTGTGTGTGTGTATATGTGCGTGTGCGTGTGTGTGTGTGTGGTATCCTGGGGTGCAGCTTGTATAGTTGTCCAGACAAGTGAAAATAAGGTAGGATCATGTGTCCATGGAAATGGAGATATAAACCACAGCAGCACAAAGAGCCAGCAAGACAATCTCCCACAGCACTTAGTCTTCCTTAAAACACACTCTTCCTGGCCAGGCACAGTGGCTCACGCCTGTAATCCCAGCACTTTGGGAGGCCGAGTCAGGTGAATCATCTGAGGTCAGGAGTTTGAGGCCAGACTGGCCAACATGGTGAAACCTCGTCTCTACTAAAAATACAAAAATTAGCCGGGCATGGTGGTGGGCACCTGTAATCCCAGCTACTCAGGAGGATGAAGCAGGAGGATCACTTGAACCCAGGAGACAGAGGTTGCAGTGAGCCCAAAGCACAGCAAGGCACTCTAGCCTGGGAAACAGAGTAAGATTCTGTCTCAAAAAAACAAAAAAGACTACTACATACTCTTCCTTAAAAGCAACTTGCATAATATGATCTATTTCGCAAACCTTACTTTTCCATTGCCACTCTCAAGACACTTCCACTGCAACTAGTAACAGCAACATACCCCAACGTGCCTTTGATACTTTCTTCCTTTATCAACTCATTCTCACACTTCAAAAATCACCCAGCTGCTGGTATTCCTAATGTTCTCCTCTTCTCTCTCACCCATGTACTCACACAGCAGCCTGCAGTATCTCAGCTCCAACACTTACCACACAGTAAGTGTTGATTCAGATTTTCTGTTTTCCCTCCTGAAACTATAACCAGTCACAGGGAGAAAAAGCACATGGTTTGGAGCCCAGGTTCCTGTTTCTGTAACTTGCCAGCTACATATCATCCATGGTACCTCACAGCACTTCTGCAAAATGCATAGGAGACAATACATGCAGGCTGCTTAGCACAGTGCTTCACATGACAGAAGCACTGAACAATAAAGTTTTTTCTTTTGATTAACCATTATTGTGATGTTGCAGACAAAACAAAGAAGCAGGTTAGGCTATGTGTCAGAGATACACTCCAAGTCAATGAATAGAACCAGGCTTTCCCCCACCATCTCTGGGATCTTATTCCCTCTTCCCTCCAAACAATGCCTCTTAACAGTGGACCTCAACAGTGGACCTGAACTACAGCTTCACAGAGATGAGCATGCTCTTGAACGAATTCATTCTTTCCTCCCACAGATACCAAAGAAGAAGAAAATATGGAGAGTGAGCTACCCAAACTGCAGACTGAACTTTGTATAGCTTTGTAGCCAGAAAAAAATAAAGAAATAAATAAATGAGGAAAGTAGCTTTTACTGAGTAATAATTAGAACTCTCCTTCATTTCCTTCTAATTCAAACCAAAATTATTTTTCCCCTTTTCAGTAATGAATCAAGTGATTCATGAGTATATTGGGGATTTTGTCTAGGCTTAGAGTTGGCCAGTAATATACAGAAGTGGATGTGGTTAATTAAGAACAAGAAAAAAATTGAATTCCTAGTATCAGATCTCTCATTGCACTACTTTTTGGTAACTCTGTCATCAGCCGAAGAAATTCAATCAATGAAACCCATGAAGAACTATCCATTTACAAGATCCGTTTACAATATGTAAACACGAACTTTGCCTTTTGTTCCATGCAACAGGAATTCACCGCCTCATAAATGAGCACATATTTTTATGATTCTGCTGCATCTCATTACAACAAAAAACTCATGTAACATACTTTATATCAAATTTCTTCTTTAAAGCTATATTTAATGCCATCACAATTTCCAAATACATGTACAGCACTCTACTGTAGGCAGAGAGTAAAGAAAAGAAGAATGCATCATTTCAAGACCTTGATGAATACTGAAATGCTGGTTACAAACACGTTACGGTTTATGAACTATGGTGTTTAATATGGCATTTTTACTTATTTTCTCTATCCTAGAATTAAGCTGCCCAACACTGACAGGGCAGAGGAAAAATGTCATTTCCTCTGTTTTGCAAATGAGAAAACCTGAAAAGATGATTCTCTTCATTTAAAGACCTTCTTGGCAACCAGTGGATTACAGGGGAGAAGCTGTCACTGCCTGTCCAGGCCACACTCCACTTGTAATGGGCCTGCTGAGAACCCCTGCAGCCCAAGTGGCTTACTCCTCTACCACATGACTCCCTCTTGTTGCAGTTGGTAGGAGCTAAGACAGAGGGACCTGATCAATGTCTGCTCATCTGCAGGCCAGCCAGTTAGCCTGTGCCTGACTAATATTTGAGCTGGTACAAACTCATTATTCTCGCAAATAGTTGGTGTTGGGAAAAGGAAAGACTCAGCCATTTAATGTAAAGCTGGTAATAGAAATGTGCAGTGAGGGTGAATCAGGAACATGGCAAGGCAACAATCCATGCAACCCAAAATAATGAAGGGACAAAAACTTCACTGAGTAGCTGCTAAATGCAGATTACATCACCCAATCAAGGAGAAGCAGAGGGCAGGGAGACCCTTTCCTAGAAAAAACATCGTTCCTGAGATTTCCCATCTGAATCCTTACAGTAAACCTCCTTTTACTGAAGGACTCTTGCTCCTTGCAATCAAACAATCAGAAACACAATAACTGCTGACGTAGTGTCTATTGAACAATTAGTGCAGCTCTTTTAAAGCTAATAAAAAGAAACTATTTCACAGAGATGTAAAATTCAAAAACCTAACAAAAAAAGAACTTATCCTGTTTGAATATCAAAAGATGTGTAAAAAGTTAGGGCTGTATTAAAAAAATCCTACACATCTGTCTGAAGACAGTTGACATCACATGAAGCTTCCACTCATGTGAAATATATAATATTTATCACATGTATTGTTTTTCTATGCTGCATCATATATAATGTAAAAGTTAAATAATGTTAAAGCAAAATAACAGAAATTAAATGTAAATGTAATAAAGCAAAACTAATAAAATGTAATGAGAAATTAACAAAACAATCATTGACAAAGAGATTCATACCCATGTTTCAAAAAATACCATATAGCTAGTACATTAAAAATATGTAAGCACATGAAAAAATTTAATAATATAATTAATAGAAAACATGAATAATACAGTCAGAAACAAGATTTTATATAGATACATAAATATAATTATACATATTATGAAATAAGAAATATTTTATTCAGGTCCATAGAACTTTTTTAATTAAATCATGCACTTGAACAAAAAATATGCTTAAATTCAACACATGGAAAATCATATGGATCACATCTTCTGATAAAGCAATAAATTTTAAAAGCACAAAATGTTCACAAAAATAAAGCTAACTATTTGGGAATTGCTAAATATTTTCCTAAATAATCCTTAGGTCTGAAAACAAAAGAAAACTGCTATTACTAAGGATCTACAAGACAATAAAAAAGAGACTACTTCATACCCCAACCATTAGGATAAAGTCTTGCTTATAGAAAAGTGTATACCCTGAAAAATCATTATTAAAAAAGAAAAACTGAATGGAAGCAAGCAAACATTTTTAAAATTTTAAAGATAAGCTACAAAATAAACCAAAAGAAAACAGAATGTAGAAATTAACAAAGAAAAAAGCTGAAATATATGATCTACGAATTCAAAAATTCACTCTGCGACAGTGAATAAAATGCAAAAATTCTCACAAGTCTGATAAGGAAAAAAGAGAAAGAATAAGAAAGGCAAGCAGAAAATAAAAACAGATATACCAGATACAGAGTTAGAAAATTTTATGAAAATATTATCTGCAAGTCTATGATGACATATTTGAAACCTAGCATTAGTGGATAATTCTCTAGGAAAATACAAATTACCAAAACTGATAAAAATAGAGAAAATGAATATACAAACCACTAATAATGTAGATTATCAAGGTAATTAAAGCCTTGTTTTTCAAAGGCACTAGTTCCAGATAGACTTACAGCTGAATTATCCAACTTTTGAAAGATGTATAATTTCAATGAAATTTAAATTATTCCAGATTATATTTAAAAATAGAAAGCCTCCTAATTTGATTTTAAATTTTAAACTAGCCAGATGTAATAAAGTTCAAAACAGAAAATTATAGTCCAATTTCACTGGAAAATATATGTGCAGACGATGTCAATAAAATACTATCAAATTAAATCAATATTTGCAAGATTTCCAAAGAGTAATGCATTGTCATCGGGTATGGTTTATTTCAGAAAGCCAAAGATGACCAATAAACATAATGACAAATTCATTACATTGAAACCTTAAAGAAACATCTCTATCCTTGTCCAACATGGCGGCGCCCAGCGGAGGGTGGAACGGTGTAGGCGCGAGCTTGTGGGCTGCGCTGCTCCTAGGGGCCGTGGCACTGAGCCCGGCGGAGGCGGTGTCCGAGCCCACGACGGTGGCGTTTGACGTGCAGCCCAGCAGCGTCGTGCACTCCTGCTCCCATAACGTGGGCCCGGGGGACAAATATACGTGTATGTTCACTTATGTCTTTCAAGGAGGGACCAATGAGCAATGGCAGATGAGTCTGGGGACCAGCGAAGACCACCAGCACTTCACCTGCACCGTCTGGAGGCCCCAGGGGAAGTCCTATCTGTACTTCACACAGTTCAAGGCGGAGGTGCGAGGCACTGAGATAGAGTACGCCATGGCCTACTCTAAAGCCGCACTTGAAAGGGAAGGTGATGTCCCCCTGAAAACTGAGGAATTTGAAGTGACCAAAACAGCAGTGGCTCATAGGCCCAGGGCTTTCAAGGCCGAGCTGTCCAAGCTGGTGATTGTGGCCAAGTCATCACGCACTGAGCTGTGACCAGTAGCCCTGTTGCAGGCAGCACCTTCTCATCTCTGGTGAAGCTGAAGGGGCCTGTGGCCCTGAAAAGGCCAGCACATCACTGGTTTTCTAGGAGGGACTCTTAAGTTTTCTGCCTGGGCTGATGTTGCCTTGTCCGGAGGGACTTGCAGGGTGGCTGAAGCCCTGGGGCAGAGAACAGAGGGCCCAGGGCCCTCCTGGCTCGCAACAGCTTCCCAGTCCCCACTTCCTGGTCAGCTCTTCTGGACTCAGGATCGCAGATCCGGGGCACAAAGAGGGTGGGGAACACGGGGGCCACGCTGGGGAAAGAAGCCATGCTCCCCCCAACCTGCAGATCTGCTTTCCTGTGTTTACCCAGGGGACGGACCGCCTTTCAGATGAACTGGGAAGAGATTAAATGTTTTTTCATATTTAAATAAATAAGAAGGTTAAAAAGCAAAAAAAAAAGAAAAAAGAAAAAGAAACATCTCTATATAGCTCTATATATCTATGATTTCATAAATGGTACTAAAAGTAATTTGATAAAATGCAGCCATATTTTCTAATAAGAATTCCAAGTCAGATTGGAATAAAATAAATATAGTATTTATATATAAAGAAAAACATCATTAAAATCAGAATGACCCTTTATTATCATTATTATACAAAATTGGGCTCTGAGGTTCTAGTAAACAAGGATAAGAAAATAAAATAATTGGCTTAATAGTAGTAAAGCTACTAAAATTCATAAGGGAACTGCATAAGGTGACTACATACACTATATGCAAAACCAGTATTTTATATCTAACAAAAACAAGAAATTAAAACAGAAAAAAACCGCTATTCACAATGGTTAAACAAACAAACAAAACCCTCTATGTTGTAAAATTTTATTGTTAAATACAAAATAAGATTTGAACAAGTAGATAGGCAAACAATGTCCTTGGAAAAGAAGACTTCATGCCAAAATATTATAAACAAAATCCTCCACAAAATCCTCCAAAAGTATATGCTTCAAAGTATACATTTAAGCAATCCAGTTAGAATCACAACCATTTTGAAATCAGTTAAAATGGGAATATTCATATGGAAGTATAAATAGCTAAGAAGATTAAAAAACATAAAAACAATAGTAAGTCAAAGACTCCCGTCTATTAAAGCTTACGATAACAGCATCTTAAACAAATAAGAAATAAGCAAATAATTGAGTGGTTGGAATAGCATCCAGTAGTAGGTCCCAATATATACAATTAATATAGTCCATGTAGAATTCTATTTTAGTAAGAAAAAAAGTATTTATTCAAAATGCTGTCAAAACTAGCTATCCATCTGTAAGTAAATTAAGTCATTATTTCACATCATATTTCATATGAGTAGAGACACAAATGTGAAAATAAATAAAATAGAATAAAATTTAGGAGAATAAATTTTGGGGAGACTTTTACTCAAGGTTTTATAACCAAAGGTAGAAAACCCAAAATTCTAGAAGAAAAAATAGAAATATTTGATTAGATAAAAAATAAAAATAGAGTCAAAGATGAATAAAGGATTGGGAAAAATATTAACATAAAAGTTTCCACATATTAGTAAAAAAGCAAAGTATAAGCAACCAAAAAAGAATAGGAAATGCAAATGTGCAATAAACATAGAGAGTCACACTCAATCTGAATCAGAGGAGACAATACTAAAATAGCATTGCTATGCATGTTTTTTTACACATTATGTGGCAAACTTTTTTTTTTTTTGAGATGGAGCGTCATTCTGTCACCCAGGCTGGAGTGCAGTAGCACCATTGTGGCTCACTGCAACCTCTGCCTCCTGAGCTCAAGCGATTCTCCTGCCTCAGCCTCCCGAGTAGCTGGGGTTACAGGGGCTGCCACCATGCCCGGCTAATTATATATATATATATATATACTTTTTTTTTTTTTTTGAGACAGAGTGTAGCTCTGTCGCCCAGGTTGGAGTGCAGTGGCGTGACCTCGGCTCAGTGCAAACTCTGCCCCCAGGGTTCTAGCAATTCTCCTACCTCAGCCTCCCGAGTAGCTGGGATTACGGGCGACTGCCACCACTCCTGGCTAATTTTTTTGTATTTGTAGTAGAGACGGGGTTTCACCATGTTGGCCAGACTGGTCTCCAACTCTTGACCTCAGGTGATTCACCCATCTCAGCTTCCCAAAGTGCTCGAATTACAGGCTTGAGCCACCACGCCTAGCCCATTTTATACTTTTGGTAGAGACAAGGTTTCACCATGTTGACCAGGCTGGTCTCGAACTCCTGATCTCAAGTGATCCGCCCGCCCTGGCCTCCCAAAGTGCCCAGGCAACATGGCCAGGCACCATGCCCAGGCAACATGGCCAATTTTTTTTTTAATGTGACAATACCCATTATTATAAAAAATTAGAGGTAAGTCAGGGGCACTTTCATACATTGTTGTTAAAAATGTGAATGACTGCTATCTTTTTGGAATCAAGTCTAGTAATCAGAGTAGTCCCCCTCATTTGCTTAGGACATGTTCCAAGACCTCCAGTGAATGCCTGAAACCGCAAATGGCACTGAGCCCTATACATACTATGTTTATTTGACCTGAAAACCTAGACGGCTATTGCAATTGGGTAGCATATACAGCAGGGATATGTTGGACAAAGGAATAATTCACATCCCGGGTGGGAAGAAGGAGAATATCACAAGATTTGCTACTCACAAAAACATGCAATTTAAATCTAATGAATTTTCCATTTAGTATATTCAGACCACAGTTCATGATGGGTATGTAAAACCATGGAAAGCAAAACTGCAGATAAGTAGCGACTACTGTAGTTCTTTATTTCCTTAGTGATAGCAATCTCATTCCTGATCATCTATTTTGTAGATTTAAAAGCCATATGTTATTCACATATAAAATAATGTTTAGTGCAGTATTTATAGTAATAGTAAATAACAGAGAAACAATATATTGTCCACCAATAGGGAAATTAACCAAGTTATATCCAACCCATGAAATAGTATGCAATTATAAAAAAAAGAATGCAGTCTTGGAAAGACACTTTCCCAAGTCCTGAATTAGCATTATTATCTTTTCTTCCCATTTATCAATGTAATAAAGAAAACTGTAATTCATTACTTTTATTTACATTTGTTTGATTACTAATGAGATTGAAAGTTTTTTCATGTTGTTATTAGCCATTTGTGCATTCTCTTTATGGATTATGTCAATGTTGCTTGTTTTACAATTAGGATTTTCATGTTTCCCTCATTAATTTGTAAAAATCCATTGTACATAAAGACTCAATCTTTGACCAACAGATTACATTATAAATATTTCTATTTACTGTATAATACTGTATGTGGAGTGAGCTTTCTCACATACAGATGTTGTGAGAAATAAATAGTTAGATCTATCAGTAATTTAATTTTCCCTTGTATTGGATTTAAAATGTACATTCCTGCCCAAAGAGTATATAAATGTTTTCCCCTGTTTTCTTAAAGTACATGCAAAGTTTTATTTTTTTAACATTTAAATCTTTAATCCATCTGGAGTTTATTTTGGTGGATGAAGTGACTTAGGAATCTGACTTTCCCCATTGAAGTAGGGTTCTTGCCTGAAACAGCAGACAGGAGCTCCAGGAAGGAGGCCAGACACAGCCAAGCAGTATTCTTGAGGAGATGCCAGAAGGAAAAGAAACTAGCCGTGGAAAGCTGGCCCATGGAACAGCAGTTTCCCCATGTACAGACAGTAAACCAACCAGAGAGGAAATCTCCCTGCTTACATGTCCTGTATGTCCACCTTCTCCAAATTGCTTGGTCACTAATGTAAATTTACACTAATCAGCCATTCAATGTTAGATGTGAAGGGAGAATACTACTGTACAAGAGAATATTGAAGAGATACAGAAAAAAAAATCCATGCTATTTTTGGGCAAATACAAGATCAGAATAAATCTTTTCATTTAAGAATGAAAAGACAAGAAGATACAATAATATCCATGAAGATATTATGCCCTACAAAAGGAAATAAATATAAAATGTAAGATGTAAAGAGCATACTTTTAACATAAATATGGCAGAAAACAGGTACATTTTAGAAAGCATTTATTTATCCTCTCATATATTAAAGAAAACTCTCTGGACCCTCCAAATAAAGAAAGTAAAGATGAGCTAAGAAAAAACACTTAAACAAAAAGAAAATTAGCAGAATCATTAAATCAAAGTAAGGAGACAAGAATGCCTTAAACAGTCTAAAATTGCAATAAAACTTGTAAAGGTCAGAATGAACATTGCGGAAAATCAATACAGGCAAGATTGATGAAAAATGGGATGAATATATTAAAATGGTCCCCAAAACTGATAAGAATTATGGGACACATAAAATGGAGATTCAACATATAAATAATGTATTTTAATAAAGAAGACATCTAAACAAATTCGACAAAACATAAAATATTGCATAAGAAACTTTCCTTAAAGCTGTACCTTGTAGTAGTTGTTTATCTTATCTTGAAAAGATAAAGAAAGAAGAAAAAGCATCAGCTAATTTTGCAAACCATAATTCCTCCAAGCAATAACAGGAATTTGTATTGGACAGCACATTTTGGCCACCAAGAAATGTTAGTTCCTAGTTAAAGTTTGTTTTCCTAACAAGTTAAGGAGATGCACCAGTAAGAAACAAGCAGTCTATTTGTGAGTGAGAGTTATGAGAAAAGAAGTGCATGAACAGTGAGAGGCATCTGAAGTGACCACCATGAGGACGTGGACAAGCAGCGCAGTCTCTGGTCTAATGGACAAGATTTTGTGGATTGGGAACACTACACAAGGCATGATTGAATAGAAAACCACCCTGGCAACCTCTGACTTCCACCTTTGAACAAGAAGTCATTTACATCATATTTGCCATCAAGAATGCCCAGCTGGAGAAAGAACATTTGAGCGCTTAAATGGGGGTGGGAAAAGTGATGGGGTGGGCCTAAAGGAGGCAGGAAAAAATGCCCTGCCTCGATTTTGTCTACCACCATCAAAAAATTATGTTATTTTCCTTTTTTGAAAAATTTACTTTTTTCTATTGAGTCATAATAGATGTATGTATTTGGGGCTGCATGTGTAAATCTGATACATTCATGTAATGTATAAAGATCAAATCAGGGTAACTGGGATATCCATCACCTTAAATATGTACCTATTGTATGATAGGATCATTCTAATTAATCCTGTCTAGCTATTTTGAAATGTACAATAGATTATTGCTAACTATAACCACCCAACGGATCTGTTGGAAATCAGGTCTTAACTTCTATCTAACTGTATATTTGTACCCATTAATAAATCTTTGTTTATTCCCCCCATCCCTACTACCCTTCCTGGCCTCTGGCAACCACCAATCTACTTTTATCTTCTTAAGATGCAATTTTTTAACTGACGCATGTCAGTGAGGACATCCACTACTTGTCTTTCTCTATTTGGCTTATTTCATTTAACATAATGACCTCCAGTTCCACCTATGCTGCAGCAAATAACAGGACTTTTTAATTTGTTCTTTCCTCAAATGCATAATTCATTGGTCTTTTGTTTGTTTTGAGACAGAGTCTTGCTCTATCGCCCAGGCTGGAATATAGTGGCACAATCTCAGCTCACTGCAACCTCCGCTGCCCAGGCTCAAGTGATGCTCTTGCCTCAGCCTCCTGAGTAGCTGGGATTACAGGTGTGTGCCACCATGCCCAGCTAATTTTTGGATTTTTAGTAGGGATGGGGTTTCACCATGTTGGCCAGGTTGGTCTTGAACTCCTGACCTCAAGTGATCCACCCGCCTCAGCCTCCTAAAGTTCTGGGATTACAGGCATGAGCCACCGCACCCATTCATTGGCTTATGACAGTGTGTTAGAGAAAAGTGAGAAGAGTCATTTTTCCCACTCTATATTTTTTGGCTTAATTAGACTTTTCTGTAACAAAATAGCCGAGCTGAATAAAATCTAACCAAATCTAACCTTTTTTGTGCTGACCAAAAGATTCACCTTACATAAGGTGCAATTCATTAAACCTAGACAATCCTGATGAATATTTTTTGAAGATAAAGACATAGTCCTTAAAAAAGACTTAAAAGTCAGATTGGCCTAGATCACTTCACAATATTCTGTATGGAATAAAATTACAGCTTTTCTATGGGGAAAGATGCTTACCAAGAATTTTATATCCAGACAAATTTTCATTCACTTGTAAACACAACAGAATGATATCTTCAGATACGTAAGGACTTACAAAATATGCCACCTATGCCTCCTAGAGAAATAATAAAAGGTTGGAGGCATATTCCTACCACAAAAAAGTTAAGACAAAAAACTCATGAATATGCAAGTGCTATGAAAGAAATGGGAATAAATATTGCTACTACTCAATCTCAGAATTATATCCAAAATAGCTGCTAAAATAAAATAAAATAAAATGGTATAATAATTATTGAAAGAAAAGATATATGAATTAAAAATAATAATGGCTGAGGTAGTAACTGAGATAAAAAAATCAAATATACAAACAAATCTGGAAGCTAAAGGAAGAAAAAAGTAGAATGGAACAAATAGTGTCTCCCTGTTGCCTTCATATATGGTCAAACTTGTACAAAGAACTAAAGTAACATCAAATAAACAAATATTGTAGTATTCAAAACAAAAAATATTAACTGGATTTAAAGTAATAATTGAACACACTAAATAAAATTAAAGAAGATTATATAACACAGCAGCTCAAGACATGTGAATTCAAACTACCCAGAAATAATAAATGATTTTGGTGATGTGGCCAGTTACGAGACATATATAATATAAGCATGGTAATATAAGCATGGCAATACAATATAAGCATAGTAATTGCATATCTAATATAAGCAGTTACCATGCTTATATTATATATGCTCATGCTACACAAGGGGAAAGATTCTACCCACCATAGCACCTGAAAGATGTAAAATACCTAGAAACAGACACCAAGACAGGTATACAATTATAAGAAGAAATCTACAAAACTTGCTATTATGAGAGTTGACTAGTGCTATGCTCCTGGAAGGGAAGACTCAATTATGATGAAGAGATCAGGTCTAATCAATTTAATTTTTATATTTAAATCAATGCCAATCAAAATCTGATAAACTGTTGTTAACTTGACATTTTCTGTCAAAATTTTCTCCAAAGGTTGCAGTGAGCTGAGATCACGCCACTGCACTCTAGCCTGGGCAACAAGAGCAAAACTCTGTCTCAAAAGAAAAGAAAAATTCTCCAAAATAATACGCAGAAAACAATGAGCAAAAAAATACTGAAAATGAAGAATACTATAGGATTTATGAAAATAGATGTCTAAACTTGCTACAAAGCCAAAACAATGACAATAGAATTGAACTGAGGTAGTAAGAGACAACAGGGGCCAGGTATGGTGGCTCACACCTGTAATTCCAGCACTTTGGAAGGCCAAGGGAGGAGGATTGCTTGAGCTCAGGAACTCAGGACCAGACTAGACAGCAGAGTGAGATCCCATCTCTACAAAAAATAAAAAATTTAGCCAAGTGTGGTGGCGCATACCTGTAGTCCTCACTTGGGGGCTGAGGTAGGGGGATCACTTGGGCCCAGGAAGTCGAGGCTGCTGTGAGCCATGATTGCACCACTGCAATACAGCCTGGACAACAGAGCAAGACCCTGTCTAAAAATAAAAAATAAAAAAGAGAGACAGCTCAGCATGGTGGCTCATACTTGTGATCCCAGCACTTTGGAGAGGCCAAGGTGGTCAGATGGCTTGAGTTCATAAACTTAAGACCAGTCTGGGCATCATGGTAAAACCCCAGTTCAACAAAAAATACAAAACTTGGCCAGGTGCAGTGGCTTGTGCCTATAGTCCCAGCTACTCAGGAGGCTGGGGTGGGAGGATCACTTGAGCCTCGGAGGTAGAGGCTGAAAGTGAGCCATGACTGCACCACAGCTTCTAGCCTAGGCAACAGAGCAAGATGCTGTCTCAAAAAAACAAACAAAAGAAACAAAAAGCAGAGAGAGAACACAATATAAAGGCTAGAACCATGTGGGCCTTTGTGTATCTGGTCATAAAATAAGTACAAATCACTGAGGTATTATTAATATAAATGATTAAAGGTTAATGGAATAACTATTTGAAGGGGCTACACAAAAATATAAACTACTTATCTTTGGGTAAATGACTTCATTTTGCTTCTGTTTGTTTTGTGTTTCCCTGTTATTTTGGTATTTTCCTGAGCTCTCCGAATTTCCAACAATGAGAATGTTTCCATTTCATAATTAGAAAAAGCTCATAAATGTTATTTTAATAGTATGGGTTCAATTCACGTTGTAATTAGAAAAGAAAAAATGTTTTTAAAAATTCTATAAATCTGAGATTTCCTTCAAAATGATGCAACTGTGGGAAAAAATTGATTTGGTAATAAACTATAACCCAGGTAAACTATGAAAAGAAAATGCCTGAAAATATTCTTAGTTGGATATTGACTTGGAAAATTAAGACTTCATGAGGAGTTCCACGAGGTCACTGTCTAAGTAAGTAGGAAGCGGGAGGCATTCTAGGGTGGGATAAAATAATCGAGTAAATCCTTCAGTTCACAGAAGTCAGTTTTTAACATGGTTTCAGGAACAAAAGTGTTCAAATGATAAGGACTAGGTTTCCTAAATTACTAGTAATATAGATGAGTATCTCTAGAAAAGTAACTAAAGAATATTTTCTCAATAGTAGCTCCAATATATATGATAAATAGAATATGCAAGTATATGCATTATACATTAACCAAGAGCATCTGTCATTTAAACAAAAGGAGGTAACCGTAATTAATGTTGCTTTCAAGTTAAGAAATGCTGTAGCAATACTCTTTTAAATAAAAAAGGTATCATCTTCAATTTGCCTTCTAAATTTTTTTACATAATGACTACCAAAAGACTACAGAAAAGTACATTTAATCTGAATGACTTGGAGAAGCTTGGTGCAAGGAAAATAGGTAAAACAGAACTAAACAAAATGTCTGAACTCAGGGGTAAGATAGTTTATGGTAATCGAAAACTATTCCAGTATCACTAGGGAATGAAATGGATGGCTCTTATTTCAGAGAATGTGCCCTGTTTTAAGCTAAGGCAGTCTTGTTTAGAGGAAATATCAATGAAGATTTTCTTCTAGTCTATGTTGCCAATTCGTAAATTGGGGGAGGGGGGTACTCTTAATTCATTCCTAAGAAAAGCTTTCTAAAAGCTCAGATCTGCCAAATCCTTTTGCAGAGGACTGCCAAAATAGAATGAGGGAAAATCAAAAGCAAAGTTATTGTCAATGCTGTTCGTTCTTCAATACTTACACACTGAACAGAACAATACTCTTTTTTTGGCATCTTCTTCTTCTTAGTACTGAAGCTCACTATTTCTATCTTCTTAAGACTTAAAGAGGACCATAAATGATGACATACTTCTTTTTTTTTAATTTTTGACAGTTTTAATATACATAATATTGTATATTTTCATCAACCTTTAAGATATATAAATAATTGAATATTTACATTAATTTCAGATAATATCCTGACAAATGCTAACTTTCATTGTTTTATTAAGACAAAATATATGGAATTATGCTTAAATACTAAAAGCCATTTCATCCAGCTTTTGGAATATCACACGGCTACATTTATTATATTTCTACTCATAGAGCCAAGTAAATCAGCGTAAAATGTGTCTTGAATCAACAAAGATATGTCAACGGCAAAATTTATTTGATGACAATAAGGTGAATTGCAAGCATTTTTGTGTAAGTTTGTGCATCTGAATTCTTATATTCATTCATATTTTGTTTTCTTTGTTGTAGTCTTCAAAGGTCTTCAAGCTCTTTGTTCTTTATCTTTTTCAACAAAAAAATGTATTTAAGTTTTTATTTTTGTAAGGTAGACTTTATTTCGAAACTTGTTTTCAACCAACGACTTAGACTATCATCATATTTCCCAGTTTTCTGTCCATATGTATACTTTAAAGCTCAGTAAAAACAGCTGAGGGATCCTTTGTTTCTAGTCCCACGCCAAATGATCATTGTAAAAATTCAGAATTCTCTCAGCTGTCATTGAATATAACATTGAGCACCTAAAAAACCAGTATACTTTGCAATATTATTTACTCTTTTAAAAACTTCTCAATAGTCTAGGACAGATTTTTGGAATACTTATCCCTGAGATACATTCTTATGATTAAATTACAACATTTGAATAAAGAGAATAGTGTACATTAACTCACAATTGAATAAACTCTAATCAGGTTAACTCTCTAGTTAACCTAAATAAATCAATTTCCTTGCCTAATGAAAAGACCTTTGAAAAAATTATGACAGTGAGAAAACTCTGAAAGTGAAAGAAATCTGACCTGTCTTCATCTCACTTCTAACCTCCAAGTTGCCCTCATTCATTCCTCTGTGTAGGCCAAACTTGAGAGGAATTTATAGTTTAACTTTGAAACAAAGATGATAACTGTCCCTTCCCAAAATGAACCCATCCTTGCTTGGGGACCAGACTGTCTTTGTGAAACTAACAAATCAGCCACAACATTAGAAATTATGGCTCACAAGTCACACAGCCAAAGGCCACAAGATTCCTAATCTCCCCAATTGCTCCTATATATTACCATTGTCAAACATAAGATTGGTATTGGAGGTATTTCTCAGACCCTGCATTCTGATGAACCAGCTGGTGCCATCCAGACCAGTACACTGGATCATCTGGTCTGTAAGAACTGACTCAGCAGGAAGACAGCTTCAGCTCCCTATGATTTTATCCTCCACCCCACCAATCAGCATCCCCCATTCCCTAGCCTCCTGCCTATCAAACTACTTTTGAAAAACCCTGTGCTCCAAATTTTCAGGGAGGCTGGTTTAAGGAATGATAAAACTCCTGTCTCCCATTTAGCCAGCTCTATGAGTATTAAACTCTATTGCAATTCCCATGTTGATAAATTGGCTCTATCTGGGCAGCAAACAAGAAGAATGCACTGTGTGGTCACACCAATGGCATCACCATGAAAATCTGCATTATAGGATTTCATTAATTGAAAATAACATTTCCTCATTGGTTTTTCTTTCTTTTTTTTTTTTTAGACAGAGTCTTGCTCTGTCACCCAAGTTGAAGTACAGTGGCGCAATCTCCACTCACTGCAACCTCTCCCTCCCAGGTTCAGTGGTTCTCCTGCCTCAGCCTCCTGAGTAGCTGGGACTACAGGCACCTGTCATCACGCTTGGCTAATTTTTGCATTTTTAGTAGAGACAGGGTTTTGCCACGTTGGCCAGGCTGGTCTTGAACTCCTGGCCTCAAGTGATCCACCTGCCTTGGCCTCCCAAAGTGCTGGGATAACAGGCATAAGCCACCACGCCCAGCTCCTCACTGTTAAAAACATTAATTTAGTAAAATATTTTCTATAGTAAGTAGCTGATATTATAAGAAGTAAAGTAAATGTTCTTTGCAATAATTAAAACATGTCCAAATGCTAATTTTAAAGAAGGAAATATTATCTTAGCGGTAAAGAAAAAGAAAAATAGAAAAGACATTATCCCCATTATACAAATGGAGAAACTGTGGTCGATATTAATATAACATATCCTATAATACATATCTTACATCACTTACATCACTTTGAAAGAGCATAAAACACTGAATTTCCTAGGGCTAAGGTCACTGTATACATGTGATTGGGTCTCTCTTACTTCTTCCAGCCATCAGTAAACTGACACCTTAGCCTTGCCAAAACAGCTCAGGAGAAGGCCTGGCTATTTAAACACTTCTGCTGTTGAGGGGGATCTGCTAGGTGAGGCTCTCATCTCTTTGATTTGCCATGCAGCTTACAGAACAGTAAGGTTTAGGTTTCGGTTTCAGGTAATAAAGAGGCCTAGAAATTGGAAAACATTCCCTGGCTCAGCATACCAGAGAGCTTTGGTATTGTGTTTCAACATAAAGCCCAGCTAATTCTATAAAGATACCAGAATTAGGAATAGAAACCATTATTCCCAGCACTGCTAAGGCACATCTCTCTGTAAACATTAAGAACCTGTCAGAGAATGGAATCATACTGAACAGCATTTTTGTTGACCTGAGCAGCATTTTTCTCTACAAGAAGTTATGCTATCAAAACGTGGATCAAAATCTCCTCTAGGAGCAAAGTGATAGCAACAAATTCAAGTGGAGTCTGGGCATGATGGCTCATGCCTGTAAACCCAGCACTTTGGGAGGCCAAGTTGGGCAGATCACTTGAGGTCAGGGGTTCAAGATCAGCCTGGTCAACATGGTAAAACCCCGTCTCTACTAAAAATACAAAAATCAGCTGGGCGCGGTGGCACATGCCTGTAATCCCAGCTACTAGGGAGGCTGAGGCAGGAGAATCACTTGAACCCAGGAGGCAGAGATTGCAGTGAGCCGAGATTGCGCCACTGCACTCCACCTGGGAGAGAGAGTAAAGCCCCCCCTTAAAAAAAAAAAAAAAAAAATCAAGTGGATCCTTCTCTGAAAGTATGTTTTTCTCAGACCAAGGAAGACAAATAAAGAAAGACTAGAGATGTCATTGTCTTGGTACCAAAACCTACAAGATAGCAGGAGCCTTGCCTAATGAGTAAAACCAATATCATCTTCCATCTTTTGCTTAGAATTGTGCAATGGTAACTGTAAGAAACTTCATCGGCTCTAATTTTTTTTCTCTCTGATGAGTAAACTCAAGCCCAGCAAAACTGGGCAACTTGCTCAAGGTCACCCAGAAGTGGAGTTTCCTGAGATCCTGGCAGAGGCCCTTTTCCTGCACATCGCAGTGCTCGTCCATCTCCTTCCATTCCTAAGTGACCTGTATCAGTCATCTTTGCATTCAGTGCCTTAGTGTAGCCAGTGTGTTCCTTTTCCTGATCCCTTCCTTATCCCCTTTTCCTATGTGACTACAACATGGAAAAGGAAATCCACCAAAGACTACAAGTGCCCAAGAATGTAATGCACAATTTCATCTAGATTGATTACATTGCATCAGCCAGCAAGCCAGTCAAAAGGAATCCCAGGAGCAGATGCTGCTTCCAAAACTAATCCTCAAAGAGATTAAAAGGGCACAGTTGTACTGTAAACTCAACCTGTTTGCCATATAGACAAAGAAAACATGAAAACGTGCTTGCCATTTGACAGGTTTGGGTTATGTGAACATTCTCCTGAATTTTCAAATAGCCCCTCCTATTTTATGTCTGTTGTAACTTTTCTCTTTTTACCCAACATACTGACAGTTAAAAAGATAGTTCTTACTCTCGTTATTCCCGCTTTACAAATGTTGCTCCCCTGCCCCTTTAGGCTTACACTCTAGCAAATTCAGTGTCCCTGCAAGTGTTACCACTGTTTTTAATACAGTGAGATAAAGAAATTGTACCCTAGTCAAATGTGTTTTGGATAAAATACTACTCAGCTTTCATTCTTCATGACAAGTCTTGCGTTATGTATCTGTGAATAAAGCTTGCATGGAACTCTCTATTTACTGACAGATTGTAATGTTGCTAAGCTTACCTACTTCCTTATTTTTGTGCCAGGTAAGCAACAAAAGCACTTGCAATTTTGTACAAAACCTAATAAAATCATGGAAAATGACAGCAAAACTGTGTTTAACATATAGCTTACAGTCATCTACTCCCCAAAGGCAAAACAAGGAAAATAAATATAAGAATAAAGATAGGACATGAAGAATAAGGGTACAATTTAAAATATAATAAGTAACACAGATATTGAGACCAGACAATGCCCCCGTGCACATAATCATGCCGTGGGCTGCCTCTAACCTATTGGAAATTAAGTGAAGTGCAACGTGAGGTTTCTGTAAAAAGTCCCATGTGTTCTCACCTAAATTCATGGAAGACAGTAGTCCTCATCACTAAAACCACACATAAATCAGAAAGTTGGCAGTGCTTGCTCTGGAGAGTCCAGAAACTTAAGCTTTTTGGAGACTGAACTTCCTCTCACCCTAAAAAGGATGAATCCTGCTCAATCAGGATGAAGCAATGAGAGTGGACTTTCTAAAACCTGAGAGAGAGAAAGACATTTTATTTCCAGAACCATTTAATATAGCTCTTATTAAAATGCATATACGGATTCCCATTCCAACACATTTAAGCCAAAAGAGAAAACCTAGATGTATTTTAAAAGTGGATTTTAAGAAAGAACAGAAAAAAAAACAGGTACAACTAAATAGTATCTGGAAATTTCACTGACTTTGTAGTGCATATTGTTAAGGGGATTTATTTTCTTACTAATCATAAATTTTCCCCATAGAAGTTTATGAAAAGAAAAAGAAAATCTTTTCCTCTTATAACATAAGTTGACTTTCTTAATTGAGGCAGTTGTTTTCCAGGCCATAGGATGTCAGATAGCACAGTAACAGAAGACAGCTTGATTTTTATGTCAGCCATAAACTAAGTTTGGATAACTTTCCCTGTTCGCTCATCTTGACAATGAAAATAGATTATATCAAATCATCTTTAATGTCTCCAGCAACTCAAAAGAAAGACGGGGACAGAATTACAGAATGCTTAATAGCACATGTTCTAGAACGATCTTTCCTAATTGTGTAACCTTGGGTAAGATATCTAGTTTCCATGTGTCTCATTCATTTGAAAAAAAGGGGATAAAAATACCTATTTTACAGAGTGCATATAAAAGGTAAAGGCATTCAGAATAGTACCTGGCACATAAATGCTCAAGAAATATTGGCTATTGTTATGAGTGTTTAATAAATGTGTTTTAATGAAACAATCTGGAATGTTTGGTGCAAAAAAAACAAAAGTTGTTGAAACCCAAAATATTAAAGAATAAATTTGGAGCATTTTGAAACGCTATCAGAAAGCAAGAAACAGAATCATGGTTAAGAGGAGAGGACCCCCCTATCTAAATAAGACTATCCAAAAATGGGAAAAGGCTTCTCCTTGGGGATCCTTCTTTGTTCAAATACTAAATATTCACCAAGTTGCTTTCTTGTCTTGATTTATAGCTCTTGTTATTTCTGGTCTTATGTAAACTTCCCTTGTAGGAAGACGTATTTCCTATTTTAGATTATTAAACTAGTTTCTAACTAAAACCAGAATTTGGTCATTGCGAGTGCATTTTCCCTAGGGCTTAATCACTCGTCAGATTAAATGAATGGTCAGTTCCCAGACTGTAAAGTTGGAAGTGCAAACCCCAGAGAATACGGAGTCCTTAACCTACCTTTCCTGAATGCTCACAGTTTAATGGAGTATTCTCTGCTTGGGCCCTCCAGTGTCTTGCCCACGTAAATAAATTAGTAGCCTCTTAACCTGCTACTCCACTTCCATGTTTCCTTGTCTAGTCCACAGAGCTTGACACTTCTACTTAATAGAGATGTAGAGCACACAGAGGGCAGAACCCTTCTCTGAATCATTTCAAGGTCTAGCCCTATTGGATCTGGTGCATAGCAGACCTCTTAAAGTCTAAGGTAATTGTACAAGGTACTACTGTAACTTGAAAAAACACAATTATTTCTCAGGTTTGGTGTAATAAGAGCCCAAGGAAATTTTTGGTCAGCTTGTAATGACAGAAAATACTCCTTCTTAAGACCAGACACTGTAATTTTTATAAATATATCTGAGGCTTTATGAGATACAGGCTATTCCACAAGCAAAAAAAGAATCAAACCAGTTATCCTTCCTTAATCTCAGAAGTTAAGAACAATTCATTATTGACAAAAAAGGAGTAAATTACAACTAAAGAATAACATGAAGATGAAAGAAGGATATAAAACAAAAGCATTTTAGCAACTTCCAAGGGTTGTATTGGGATGCCTTCTTGATGATTACATGTATTGGAAAGTTCCATCTGGCCCTGTTCAAAAACATTCAAGTAAGGGTGCAAAAAGCTTTTCTCCACCCACATCTCCATCACTCCTTTAGGGTACAGGTTCATATTCTTCATCTCTGGCGACTGGCCTGAGATGAGCTATGACTATCGAAGGACCCTGAAAGTGGGGTCTCATTACTTAAGTAAGATACAAAGTAAGCAAAATGCATAAGCACAGAAATCCAACACATCAGCAAAAAGTCAATAGAAATACTCTGGTAAGTGGTTAGATCCTCACCAAATGCCAGTTAGAAGAGCAGTTTATGCACTGCTCCTGTCACAGAAGTCCTCGTCACAGGAGACACATTAATAAATGATGCCGAGATGGAGACAGAAGTTGGCTCTCATGAAGATATACTCTTCATGAAGAGTATATATCCTCTTAACTAAAAATAGAACTATCACTCAATCCAGCAAAGCCATTAATGAGTATCTACCCCAAGGGAAAGAAATCATTATATTAAAAAGATACATGCATTTGCATGTTCTCGCCATGTGACCTGCCTGCTCCTCCTTTGCCTTCAGCCAGGATTGTAAGCTTCCCTCACCAGAAGCAGATGCTGTTGCCATGCTTCTTGTACAGCGTGGAGAACCATAATCCAAATAAACCTATTTTCTTTACATAATACCTAGCCTCACTTATTCCTTTATAGCAATGCAAACAGACTAATAAATTCACCATACTAACAGGAATAAAGAAGAAAATCCATATTATCATCTCAATGAGAAAAAGCATTCAACAAAATTCAACCCAATTTATGAATTACGAAAAAAAACTTAGTGAACTGGAAATAGAAGACTTTCTCAGTCTGATAGATAAAATCTATTTATTTTATTTTATTTTATTATTTTTTGAGATGGAGTCTTGCTCTGTCGCCAGGCTGGAGTGCAGTGGCACAATCTTGGCTCACTGCAACCTCTGCCTCCTGGGTTCAAGCAATTTTCATGCCTCAGCCTCCTGAGTAGTTGGGATTACAGCCCCACACCACCAAACCCAGCTAATTTTGTAGAAAATCTTTAAAAAAAATAAATCCTACAACTACCACTATAATGGTGAAACACTAAACCATTTTTCTCTAATATCAAGAGTAATGTAGTGATGTGCTCTTACCCTTTCTGTTCAGCATTGTACTAGGGGTACTAGCCAATGCAATGAAACCAAAAAAAGAAATGAATGACACACAGATTGGAAAGCAAAAAGTAAAATAAGCTAATATGCTCATTTCATTATCCAGTCCTTTGTTTGGAGACAATCACATGAGCCAAATCAGGCTAATAAGATCCAAGGAGAAACAATTCCTAAATCTTGGTACAAACTCTCTTTCCCGTTGTATCTTTTATTGTGGTGAGGAAACTCTCAATCTCCTGGTGACCACCCTACCCTATTAGAAGCTGGGTCTAAAAATGATCCTAGTGACACTGAACCATGAATCAACCTGGTCTGAGAGTAGTTCTGTGCCTGCACCTTCTAGTTACATAAAATAATAAATTCTCTTTTTGGCTGAAGCCAATTTGGGTTAGATTTTTTGTCCCTCATTGCCTAAGAGTCTTAATTCCTTCCTCATATTTTTAATACCTTAATCCTCTCAGGGGTTAGACTTTTTAATTTCTTTCCTTCTGACATTTTTTTCCTTTGCTTTCTAATAAGAAATTAGTATAAATACCATCCTGCCATACATTAAATTTTGTTTTTTTAAAAAAATTTCCTGATTGATGAATCAAAATCAGTCTTTTGTAAATCTCTTCACTAGTGCAGGAGGGTGATAATTTATATTCATCTATTATACTACTTCTAAATTCACTTTCCACGTTGCAGTGGCAGTGAAACAGCAATCAAGACATGTCAGATGTGTGGAGTGGAGTTATAAAACATGTTGATTTTATTTATACTGATAATGGACAAAGTCAACAGGAGATATGAGAAGTATGTAGTACACATTCGATTTTCAAGCATGGCGGCTCAATGCAATCACTTTTATCTACTTCCCAGGGTCATCCTTCATATAATTCCATCCTTTGTTCACCGCACAAATCCCTTCCAGACCCCTCCAAAAATTCTTCTCCAAAATCATGCTAAATAAATTACATTTTTCTCACTCTCATTACTCTGTGGTTCTTTTACCTCTAGCTGTTGTGATTATGACATCACTAACAAAAGATTGGGCCTTATAACAGGACTAATTTATTCTTTGCCAAGTCTTCAGCTACACTTGATTAGAATGTACTAGGATGAGCTGATCCAAAACAAGACCCTATTTGATACATGATCCTGGCAAGCATAATTTAGAGAAATATAACAAGAAAATTAGAAAAAAAGAAAAGCCAATACAGTGTTACTGATGAGGTTACTGATCTGGCCAACTGAGATGCAATCCTACTGGGGCTTTCTGATGAATGACGTATGATATAGCTTGGAATTGTCTTATCAAGAAATAGAGAATGTGGGGCCAGGCATGGTGGTTCACACCTGTAATCCCAGCACTTTGGGAGGTCCAGGCAGGTAGATCACTTGAGGTCAGGAGTTCAAGACCAGCTTGGCCAACATGGCAAAACCCCGTCTCTACTAAAAATACAAAAATTAGCTGGGCATGGTGGCATGTGCCTGTAATCTCAGCTACTCAGGAGGCTGAGGCAGGAGAATTGCTTGAATCCAGGAGGTGGAGGTTGCAGTGAGCCGAGATCGTGCCACTGCAATCCAGTTTGATGACAGAGCCAGACCCTGTCTCAAAAAAGAAAGGAAAGGAAAGGAAAGGAAGGAAGGAAGGAAGGAAGGAAGGAAGGAAGGAAGGAAGGAAGGAAGGAA